>NC_063196.1:4676168-5038668 GCF_017589495.1 Alosa alosa
TGAGATTCAGGAGAACCCCCATGCCTACGCTTCCCAGGGGAACCCCAAACCACACCACCAACCCCAAACCATGCGCTAGGCTACATCACAGCCAGGTCTCTGGGAGATCAGAAATCATAGCATCCCAGACTCCGTCACCTGCTATCGTCGGGCTGTTGCCTCCACAAGAATCAATCGGTTCCCACCCCCACCCCCCTCTACCTCCCCCACCCATCCAACCCTCCACGTCCTGCTTGGTCGGCTCGAGACAGACGGGTGTGATGATTACTCTTTGTCTCGGGCAGAGGGCCAGACAGCCAGCCAGGCGGGCTCCAGAGCAGAGAGCTGAGCGGCGCGGTCCAGTCCGCTCTGGCCCGTGTCTCGGCGGTACCGGGCCGACACGTCCGCCCTGGGACGGGGGTACATTAATTATGCAGCTTGGCCCAGATGTCCGCTCGCCGTGTCCAGGAGAGCCTGCCGGCCGCTGACTGGAGGCCTAATGGCTGATGGGTGGCCGCATCTCTGAGGACATGATTTCATTTCCTCCGCAGAAGGCCCCTGCATGCGCTGCGCGCACATCATTATTATTCCCTAGTGGCCTTTAATAGCCGAGCTAAATAAAAAAAAAAAAAAAAAGAAAAAAGGGCTCTTTGTATGTTTGTGTCAGAGCGAGTGTCAAAGAGGCAAACGGGGAGGAAGGACCCAGGCCAGACATAGGCTGGGTGTTCCGCACAGCTGCAGTCACACCCAAGATCCATCAAACTTATTCAATTAAGTGCTGCTTGTTTTCTCCCTGCTGAGAAACACAACAACAACACCATCTACGAACACGTTCTAACATGGGCGGACTGGCCATCTGGCATACCGGGCATTTTCCCGGTGGGCCGACGCACCTTTTGGGCCGATACAATAGGCTATATAATTATTTTGGCCAACGATCGGTCCAAAGGAAGGACAATAAGCGGCCCACTGGTTACATTTCTATTGACACTAGACTGATCCAATAACAGCTCACATCAGGCCCCACCCCTCCCATTTTGGCTTAGAGCCAGGATTCTGTGAGCGCATCAAAAGTTAATCAAAGTTGCCTACACGAAATTGCGGCGGGTGCCGGTAGTGACAATTGTGCAAAATTAACACCAATGTAGAAGATTCAAAAATACAATATTGCAATACAATATTGCAAGTAGGCTAGCATGTCAGTAACATGTTAAAGTTCGTTGAGTTTGAACAAGGATGTAAGCAAGCTAGAGCAGAGGGACAGTGAGCAGATGGTGGAGAGTGCGAGCCTATTGAGGCTACATGATAAGAACTCACTCACTGGTGGAGCAGGTAGACTATGTGTGACATGCCATGCTGACGATGATGATTAGATGACTTATTAATTGTGATAATGTAATGATATCGTAATGACATAAGGCCGTGCTGTGATTACAATAACAAATAGCGCAACTTAAATTTTCTAAATGAATGATTTGCAAACCCGGACAGCAAATGTGTCAAATCGACGTTAATTGTTGGTCAGATTGATAAGTTTCCTTTGGTCTCTCAAAGTAGAGAAGGTTTCTATCTTGGAAGGGTTATAATGCCATGGGCTAAAAGACTGTAGACTGACGGAAATGTAAGCTACAAAACGTAAAGTCATGCACAAGCCAACTAAGCGATAACCTATACGATAGTCTACTGGAACAGATAATTAGTTCATGTAGCTATACTGTTCCAAAATGTACCAGCAATGTAGGTAGGTAGTATAGCCTACAGGAATAAAATATTTCCAGCCCTGTTTATTTCATGTTGTTTCAGTTGTCCAAAGTGATAACTAGTATAAATTACATTAATGTCTACGACAATCTGGGTAATTTAACTCTTTACACATAGGTTTCAGTATTTTTTGGTGCTGCTGTCAATTGAGCATTGTATAGTTTAAATGTAGCCTATTGAATAATTTGAAATGATACTTTGAATTCAAGCAGAAACTCTTCTTTAACAATTGCTTGTATAGCCTACTTGATTATGGAGATCATGTGCTCCATGCCTACCTCTGATCAGTCAGAGTGAGGCCTACATCACTTTCAGTGCGCTATGACAGTTGAAAATATACATATTCAAGGGTAACGCAAAGATTCTGATTTAATTAGGTGTGCCCGACCAATTTGAGGCTTGGGCCAAATATGCCAGGGCCGATTTTTGGTCCCAGTCCGCCCCTACGTTCTAAACATACATATAAACCTCTAAACATACATATATTAAATGCAAACCAGATATCCAGATATATTAAATGCCTACTTGAAAATGAATCACAGTTTTCAAATTTTGTCTACTGAACTGGCTAATCAAAAAGCCTCCAGGAAGTCACTCTGTTACGATCACTGATATGTAGGGAACGTGTTGTATAGATAATGACTGACGTAATATGTGAACAATCAACTGATATTACTTATTATGCTGTACTGCAGCCAACTAAAGGACAACTAATGTGCACTCAGCAGGTGAAGCACGTCCTTTTCTATATGGGGGTGCTGACCACACTTCTGTTAAAATTATTACTAACAGAACCACTCTCCACACTATTTCAATAACAAGCAGGAACAACTCAAATGTGTGTGTGTGGGGACAACTGTAAACTACAGAGATTGGTGTGTACTGAATGCATGTTGCAGAGAGGTACTACTGATTACTGTGTTTATAGGAGTGTGAGTGTATGGTGTATGTATAGTGTGTGAGTGTGTACACAAATACAGGTGTGTGTAGTCTGTGTGCTTCCTGAAATAGCCCATAATATGGCATCATTCTCATTGGAGACGGCGCAAATTGGGTTGGCTCCCAGCGACCACAACTGACTCGGTGCATAACATCTCTGCAGCCAGGCCCTGCTGCCAAGCATGGTTACTCATAACCACCATGATTGCGGATGCCCCGTTACACCATTACACAAGTGCAATGAGGAAGCCCCAGTTCCTACAGCAGACAAAACAGGCAGAGAGAGAGACTTCGCTTCAACAAGACAAGACCCATACTTGGAATCAATGAATGTTTTTTCTGATTTTCTTTTTTCTCTTCTCTGGGCAATTTATATAGGCAGATTTTACATTTTCCATCATATCTGTGGGCCTATCTGTTCTACGCCTCTGCCAGTCTATTTTGAATGCTCCCTTTCTGTATCAGTTACAGGCATTTCTCCCCGTCATCATCTAATATATTTATCGCCTCAGTCTCTCTCAAATATCTGAGCCGTATCAGTTCTGTATGCGGTGGTGAGCTCTGGCGTCCTTTTGTGCGGCCAGGCTGTGCCTCGCTCTCATGTGCATCTACTGCCTGCTCTTAGCCTGCTGCTGTATCAGCCTGCTGCATCTCCTCCTTCCGCACATCCAGGATTCAATCAGGATTGTGTGTGTGTGTGTGTGTGTGTGTGTGTGTGTGTGTGAGCTGCCCTTTCAGTGCAGAGCAGCAAAACCCACATGCTGATATCTGGGTATGCAGAGGTGTGTGTGTGTGTGTGTGGCGTTGTGATGTGGAGTCCTCCCCTCCCACAGAGCAGGAAGAGAGGGCTAAGTCACTATGACCTTCTGCAAAAACCTGTGGCTATCACCAACCAGAGTGTGTGTGTGTGTGTGTGTGTGCGCAGAAAAAGTTAATCTATGATGTGTGTGTCTGTTAGAAATAGACATTGCCTGGGCATTAAGTATATATACACACTCTTTTGATCCTGTGAGGGAAATTAGGGTATAGTGCTTCATATAGCATTTGTACTGTATGTAAATGTACCGTATGCTTGTGTGTGGTAAGTCTATGGAGGGTAGTGGATGCATGCATGGAGTATGGAGAGGTGTACCTGAAGTGTTTGTGTATGGGTGAGATCTCCAGAGTATGCTGGGCTTGGTCAGGATGCCAGGGTCACTTTCAGGAACAGACAGATTGAGGCTCATGTCCAGTTGCCTTGCTTATGTGTGCGTGGGTGTGAGCCTCTGTGTGTTTGCTTTGGATGAGCGCATGCGTCTGTGTGTGTGTGTCTCTCTGTGTGTGTGTCTCTCTGTGTGTGTGTGTCTCTCTGTGTGTGTGTGTCTCTCTGTGTGTGTGTGTCTCTCTGTGTGTGTGTCTCTGTGTGTGTGTGTCTCTCTGTGTGTGTGTGTCTCTCTGTGTGTGTGTGTCTCTGTGTGTGTCTGTGAGAGAGGGGACCAATCCAGCCTTATCCAAACTGACACGACGGAGGAGTGCAAAGCTTTTTTGGTCTCGGAGGAGGAAGGCCGTTTTTTTTCCCCTCCCTTGGTTTAGTTTGGAGTTCACCGGAGCGCGGTGGCCAAGCGCATCTGTTTGAGCTGAGTGGGAACGATCGCCTACGTGTACAAACACGCACGAGATCTCCAGCTGCTTTTTATACAAATCATCTCGGCGCTCCGCAGCCTCCATCAACACACACAGAAACGCTCGATCCTTTACAAATCCAACTACGCCATCTGGACAGGGTAACACAAGCAGACTGGACAGCGCGATAGTGTGTCTCTAAGAATGTAAGAGTGTGTGTGTGTGTGTGTGTGTGTGTGTGTGTGTGTGTTAGAGATGACATGTAAGTGGGCATGTTAATCTTTAGGAGATACATTATCCAAGGAGGGCCTACATCTGCTAGCCCCTACGCTACCTTAAGCGTGGAGGATTATTCCCCCTCCCCCGGCAGCCCAGATGCACAGATCATTATGAGGTGTTTGTGACTCATCTCTAATACTGCCATTAAAATCAGCCTGCCGGGTGTTAATGTTATCAATAAATAATGATGGCCTTCTTCGACTCCATAATTTAATGCACAAACAACGCTGCATTTCCTGTGCCAGTGCACCGGAGGAAGGTGTGCCCTGGGATGTTTATTTAAGAGTAAAAGGGCTAAAGAGGAGTTAAAATATGAGCAGTGGCTGAAACCGACTCAAGGCAAGTTGGATTCTGAGATTCCTGCTCCAGTTGACTGATAGGTGCTTGGGAGTTGGAGCTGTGATGTAGCCGGTGTCCTTACAGTCACAGGCTACATCGAGATTGACAAGTCGTCAGAATCACATACCAGCAATACCATCATTGCTATTGGCTAAAGAAACATACAGACAGATATACAAACGCATGAGAGAAAGGTGACATTCGTATGGGACACCGTTCTGGAGATAAAATGGGGTGTCTAAATAATACTTCATTCTCAAGAAGGCTAAAATGAATCCCATAGTCAATAGTCCATTTTGAGGAGCCATTAATCTGAGGCATGAAATCTATTCCCCTGCCCTGGAGTAATCATTTGCGATTGAAAAAACAGGAGCGAAGATTGGACAACGATCCGGCAGGCTAATCAATTCTCCACGAGGAGTTTCACTCACAGCTCAGAACACTTGCCTTTTTCAAGCCAAGGGATGAGACATTCTTAAAAGGAAAGGAGTTCTGGAACAACATAGGAAAAGCAGAAAAACAAACCATGGGGCAAAGAGTGCCACGCCACTTCATAATCATACTCGTCATCCACGTGTCTCCCGCTCTCAATCAATAACCACACATGTGGCACTGCAACAAGGCTAATCATTAGTCACGGTCTCTGCACACAGATGAGGCCGACGCCTTGCACAGCAGCAAAGATCATTTACTGGTCTGTCCGCAGGCAAACCCTGATCATTCATGAAGGACAATCTATGGTGCAGGACTTGCTGATCTGGCTCCTTAACCTGCCATGAGGCCATCTCGATATCCACTGCACCAAATGATGATGCTGCACTTCGGACCAACGGGGCGTGTCGCGACATAATGAGTCCTATGTGGCTAATGTTAATTCTGAGATGTACCATAGCAATTTGAAAGAGATTGGGTTGTATTGAGTTTAGTTTTGAAATGCACTGAGGGGTGATCTCTTTACAATAGCAGTAAGGAAAGATTAAAAGAAGATTACCATTGTCATTTTTCTTTTATACACAGTGTCATGGCAATTAACTGACTCAAAGAATCTGGTTGCTATTATGCATTCATTTCAAGTTTACAGCAAATTTTCGATGATGAGACCCTATACCAGGGGTCGTCAAATGGCGGACCGCGGTCCGAGTCCGGAACCTGACGTGATCCTATCCGGACCCGGACCATAATAGCCTAATTTAGATTTTCACGTAAGATTTCAAAGCTGCTCTAAAAGTTTCGTAGGTTATGATAATAGCATTTACTTCAGTAGCTTCAGGAACCATCATTTCGCTTGTTGCTACTCAGCCAGTGAAATCTGTGCATTCTGATAAAGTCGAGTCAGTGAGTAAAGTTACTATGGTGAAGAGACTCACTTTCACAGCCTGAAACGAGCGAGGAGAGGAGTCGGGACGAGAAACAATCAGATGGATATCCAAGTTAGCGATAAGCTAAGTTATTTTCAAATCATCGATTACTCAAAGAGGAGAAAGCTAGAACAGCAAGAACAGAGCTTTATATAACGATACAGGGGCAATGCCATGCAAAACTGTCACGTCCGTGCCAACTAAAGAGGCAACCATGGCATTATGTTGCCGTTATGTGACAGTTTTGCGCAGAATTGCCCTGGACCGACTCTTCTACATATTCTGAGACAGGCGATTTTTAAAAGCGCCAATTTTAAGCACCTCTACTAGACAAAGCATATATTTTGAACAAACATAGGGTAGGCTAGGCCTACCCATTCAACAGTGAACCGAGACCACAGAATATTTTACGATTTAAGAGGGCAATATGATTGTGGTGGATCAATCTAGTTAGGCCTACATCCATTCACTGCCCAACAACGCAATGTTCCTGGGTTTCCAGGATTTCGGGTCAACAAACAACAAAACAAAAAATTAAACTTGCTGATTGATGGGTTCAAGGCAGGGATGGATTACTGCACCGACCTACCGGCCCAGGCCCAGGGGCCCAAGGGGTCAGGGGTGGGCTTGGGAATGGGTTCAAGGTATCGGTTAGGAACTGGTTCCAAACGTTCCTATCCATCGGAATCGTAAACATCCACATGTTAACGATTCCACTACAAAGCTTTGTTTTAGAAATGTTTACTTTTTTAGAAATTTTAAAGCATTCAACTTCTGTATTGATATTGAAGCCAACAACTCTCAAAGCCATCCTATAAGTGTTAAGCAAATGGTACAGGAATCGATATGGGAATCGATAAGGAATCGCATCGATAAGCAGACTCAACAATGGCATCGATATCGATAATTTCTTAACGATGCCCATCCCTAGTCAGGGGGCCCTTAAAGGAGAATTTCGGTGTGATATTGACCTAAAGTGTATTGAAACATGATACCGAGTGTGAACGTATGTCTCATAGCCCATCTCGGCTTGTCCCCTGCACTCCAAAATCTGGCGCTAGTTAGCCGATGCTACCAACAGCTTTTTCAATAGTGGTGCTTCGGCATCGGGCTAGCCATGCAAATAAATCACTGCTGCTACTGGAAGAAACTGGAATCCATACATTTCCACTGAATTATTTTTGGAATCTGATCCCTTATCATACCTGTTCATTCTTACTGCTTTGTTCTCAACTTTATTTCGACTATCAGCCAGATTTTGGAGTGCAGGGGACAAGTCGGTGAGATGGGCTATGAGACACTGAAAAATGCTCACACCGGTATCATGTTTCAATACACTTTAGGGTCAATATCACACCGGAATTCTCCTTTAAGCCAAAGCCTTTGCATGAAATCATTGCCTCAATATCAACACATCAGGATGTAGGCTATGAATCTGATTGAATTTAGTACTGGCCATGCCCAAAATGCACAGAATACAGGAAATCACATTAAACAAATTAAAACATTTCTGAGGGAGGACACCCAAACCCCCCTTTCACATATGTGATAATTAGTGGGGGGCCCTTAATACATCTGGGCCCAGGGGCCCGAAAGTTCATAATCCGTCCATGGTTCAAGGAACCAGCTGTGGAATATCCATCCTTGTCTCATCTTAAATTTTATTTTAAGTTCACATTAAGATCTTAAAAATAGCCAAGGCTACTCAGTTTCTCTCTCCAATTACTCTTATCTTGCCTTATAGCTCCTAATTTCGAATGTTGCCTTTTAGGCTACTTATTTATTTCACATTAAACATTAGGCCTAGGCCTACAACTAGGCTCAATCCATCCAAATGTTTTTTATATATTATTATTATTATTATTATTATTATTATTATTATTTTCAAACCGATTGAGCCTGAATCCGGTTCTACTCATATAAATCAGAATAAAATTGCCCAATCTGATTGGAATTTCAATCGGATTGAAAGGAGTGATAGATTTTGAACATCCAATGAAACAATGAATCACTTTGTGGCGACATACCCCAAATATCCAGTGTTCAGTACTGTATCATATCTTCAAAACACCTACATGAACCAACTCAAATTAAAATCCATATAATCTCCTCTAGGTCAATCCACTAGGTCACAAGTGAGACGGCAAATGGAAACATACAAGACCTAACAATAAAAAAAAAAAAAACCTGTAATCTACAAAACCAAAAGAAACGAAGGGAAAAACTTCAAATGGCTATAATGGATAATTTTGTAAAAAAGTGCTTCCAACACATCAAACACTTCAAAGGAAGGGAAAAAAAGAGACAAGAGACAGAGAGAACACAGTGATGGGCGGGAGCAAGAAGATGAAAAACAGGAAACTCAGAATGCTGCGGCACTGGGGAATTCCTCCCAAAGCATCCGTCTCCTACAGGACTGGAGTGAAGGCCCGCCCCAACCTGCACTCAGTCCTCCCCCTGAGCTGACGAGCGCGGAATTCATTAGAGCAGGGAGGGGAAACCGCAAGATGGAAATGAAAATGGGCCATTTGGTGTCATAGCAGATAAGTTTGTTGGTGTACGGTCTTAAGATTTTGTTCAAACCTTGTCTACATCATGAACGGGTTCCAAAATCAAGGCCTGTAAAATATTTCTGTTCAAATCCTATGTCCTCATATTTTTTCTGCCTTTGATATAACTTCAGTTGGACAGCCTGAAAAACACATCATTAATATCTTGAAAAGTATTATTCATCCCCAACCAAACTTTGTAGGTTGAAAGAGAAACATGTTCTCAATATGACTGAAGACCAGTGTGTATGGCATGCTCTTTTTCATGGCATGACTGAACACCAATCATTTTCCTGGATTCTGTCTGATTTGACACAGAATGTCCCAAACGGAGCATGCCAAAGGACTGAGGAGAGAGAGAGCAGAGGTGTGTGTGGATTTAATTAAAGAATGTTCCAGAAAGAAACAAGGAAAAAAGTACAGGGACACAAAAGCAAAAGAAGGCAATGCCCAATGCACTCACTGATCAATATCATCGCCGAAACGGTCCAACAACTTTCACATTAAGTAAATCAATGTGTGGGAAACAATGTGTATGTGGGTGCCACAGATATCACTCTAGATATTCTCTAGAAAACAATGGATGTGGCACAATATGCTTGGACACTAGGAGCTGGACTATGGTAGTAGAGTGTGCAAACAGTGGTGTGTTTGCTTGCGCTTACTATGAGAAGGAGGTCTGAACAGAGCACCTACTGCGTGTTTAACCTCAGGACAAGGGGGAAGTGGGGGACAATGTGCCGTGCGTGTGTGTTCTACAGTGTATTACACGACGCATACATACACACCTTGCGCAAGCATGCTGAACTCCAGGAACAGGGCGATGTGGTAGAGCTCCATGGCTTCCTCGGCGCGGGTCATGCCTCCTCCTCTTCCAGCCACGAGGGCCTGAACCTCCCCAAGGCTGCCGGCAGACGGGCTCCCCCGGAGAACCAGCGACAGCTCTACGCGATCCGTGTACATGCAGTGCAGAATGACGCGCGCGTACTTCTTGGGGATGATCGACTCGTCCAGGACGATGCACGTGGGCAGAGGCTGCATGTGTGGGTCGGGCGGCTCCTCGCCACCAGGTGGCCCGGCTCCGGCCCGCGTGCGGCGCTGCAGAAGGCTCCGGAAGAACGGCGAGCGGGCCGAGAGGATGGCCTTGTGCGCGCGGAGCTCCTCCTCTCCCATCACGGCGGCGGCAGTCGCCGCTGCAGCAGCGGCCGCCGCGGTGGCCCCGGGCCCCATGGGGGTCTGCGCCCCGCCGCTGATGCCTCCCGGCGTCCCGGCCTCCAACTCGGCGTCGGAGGCGAAGTAGAGCAGCGAGTCGTGGTGGCTCATGCGCTCCCAGAGCACGCGCATGTCGGCCTCCAGCGAGTTGGGCGTGCCGAACTCCTCGCCCAGGCGCAGGAGCAGCTCGCCACTGCGCAGTCGCGTCTCCTCGCCGCTCAGCTCGCCCGTGTACAGGTAGTAGAGCAGCGTCGAGAACACGCCGGCGTCCATGCCCATGCCCACGCCGGCCGCCCCTGCCGCCGCGCCCACGTCCAAGATCATCGAGGGCGCCCCGCCCATGCCGGGGCTCACCCCTCCTCCGCCGACGCTCACCCCGACCCCGCTCGACGCCAGCAGCGAGCCCAGGAAGGGGCACCTGGCGGCCAGGAGGGCGCGGTGCGCGGGGAAGCGGGCGTCCTGGAAGAGCAGCTCCACGTCGGCGCACAGCTGCAGCCGGTAGAGCTCGGCCAGGTCGCGCTGGAGGGTGCGTGCCGGGGGCCGCGCCAGCCCCGCCGCCAGACTCAGCTCCTTGAGCGCCGCCGTGCCCTCGTACTCCTCCACCAGCGCGTGCGCGTCACGCACGTCCCAGCAGGCCAGCAGCTCGCGCAGCTGCCGCGCGTGGTCCGCCGAGCGGCTCGACTTGCGGCGCTTGATGAAGCGGCGCTTGAGCGTGGCCAGGCCCGAGCTCTTCTTCTTGCGGTCCTGCGGCCGCTCGCCTGGGCCTCCTCCGGCACCACCGCCCCCTCCGCCCTCCAGGCTGTAGAGCTTCCCTTCACATCCATAACCCTGAGGTGAGTACGACGTACCTGTTTGGTAGACATAGACATGGAGGAGGGGAGGGGGGGGAAGAGAGACAGAGAGAGAGCGAGAGCGAGAGCGAGAGGAGAGAGAGAGTGGACAGGGAGAGTTAGAGGAGTGTAGACAGGGGAAGACAGAATGCAGGCACAGAGGTGTGAGGAGTGCAAAAAGTGATAAAACAGAAAGCGACAAGAAAGTGACAGTGGAAAGTTGAATAGAGTGAGAAAGGATGGAGAACAAGAAGAAAAATGATGGATAGATAGCGGGAAGGGGGGGCAGGGAAAGAGAATTAAACAGAGAAATGCAGACACAGAGAAACAGAGTACAGTATATGAGATTGCTTTTGAATCAGAAACTCATTATATTTTGACAAGAGAGAAAAGTGCCTCAGCTCCTACCATCCAAATAATTATGTCCTGTAAATGTTAATGCAAAACATCTCGAACCTATGGTGAAAAGACAGACCACATTAAGTCAAATTCCGATATGCCATTGAGCACATCAGTCTATAACAAAGGAGCTCAATTTAAGGAATGCCCATTTAGGTGAGCAAACCTATGAATGCAAATTTAGGATTATCTAGGCATTTCCAGGACTCATTCAATGTTCATTTCCATTCTTTTCGTATCAAAACAGTTTAAAACATTTCTCGTGCTGTAGTTCAGTTCAAGCTCTTCTTCTGAAACACAAATGCATATGAAATATTCAAAACCGCTCTGGACTAAAAAGCAGGTCACTTAAGGACTGCATTTTAACTAAGCGTCCATGCTTTGATATTTCCTCCTATTAGGAGTAAAAATGTTTTGTCGGTGTCGGCAGACTTGAGGAGGCAACACCATCTTTTAGAAGATCAAAGACATTCTGAAAGGGACATCACTTTGACAGTGACACTTCAGCTAGTGTCCAATTCTTCTGTGGTAAACTTGGCAAGGTTTGGACACCCATTAGATGATGATCAATCCAATCCAGTCAGCCCATCTACCCTTCATTCACTCTAATGACCTATGTATTGCCATTTAAATCTAGTCACTGCTTAAAACGTATTTAATTATTTTCTTGCTTTAGTGCTCCTCGGTGTTGTACAGTTTGTGATGAGGGCGGGTTAATAACAATGATAAAAGACTGCACTGAGACTCCTAGTAAATATTTATGAGACTCTGGGGTTCAAAAACAGATATTTCTGAAATATTAAATGTGAAATCTGGCCTGCTCTACAAGGAAACAGCTGTGTGAGGACAGCCGTCAGCCCTGATGAATTTTTAGACGTTATTCAATAAATAAATTAACAAACACAAGATTAGTGTTCCACATGAAAATTAGTAAATATACTTTTTTTGATCCCGTGAGGGAAATTCAAGGACAATCAAATGCAGTTTCTGGCAAATTCACATTTTCCCCAGCGTTACCACTCATACTTATTTACAATTCACTAAGCTGTTTTGAAAAACCTAATTCAGTAAACCACACTTAAGTGAAGGTTCTGAGAGAAAACAATGGCATAAACCACATCCTGTTCTTTTCGCATTTGAGGCAATGCCAGTCAATAACAAGAATTCAACTGCCAGGGGCTCCACTGAAGGATCTGGATATCGTTTGATTTGATTCTCGAGTACACCAGCAGTTTCAAGGTGCATGGGAAACCTGAACGGCCTTCCCTAGCTTTTACCACTCATTCATTTCAGAGTGCAGACGAACACACTGGGTTGTCGTTAACGCTCCCTGCCCCTGCGGAGTGGAGAGAAAATCAAATCTCTGGAGTGTCGTGACGGTGTCAAGGTGGAACAGCACTAAACTGCCTGCTAAGATGAAAGGCTGCGCACACTGGATAATGGGAACGGCACCAAAAGTAACAAAAGGCAAACGTTGCAACAAAAAAAAAAAGTAGTATTTCTTGTGCTTGTAGCAGTTAAACAAAAGAGTGGCTGAACAGAAGCACAGCGCTGTTGACTGAAAAACAAAGCGTTGAGGGGTCGTAAAGAGGTCTTGAATAGAGACTGTGCTCATAGCTATGCTGCTCTCCTTCGTTATCAGTGACCTATATAAAGGACTCCTTAGGAATTCTGTCTTTAGGGAAGCCTATGGGCTTATTTCCCTCAAGCAGGTGTGGGTCATGACCAGTTTTGAATACGTTCAGTTGGACGGGAACCATTTGAAAAGAGATCAATTGAAAACTTAAAGTGCATCAATGTACCAACCCTGCACAGCCTTATGTGGCTTGTCAGTGTGTTGCCATAGCAGTGGGCACACTTATGGCCAGTATTGGTTGTGATGGATACATATTTATATAAATGAGTGTATTTATAATTACAGTACTCTATTAGGTTACTGGCTAAAGACTACTATGACTGGAAACCATTTTGCTCATCATGAGACAAAAATGAACTGCTCAAAATGAACAAATAAAAACATTCTAAAAATCAAAACGTAGCCATAACTAGTACAAAATGATTTATGTGCTTGAGTACATTTGACAAGCGAATAAATTGTGCAAATCAGTCATGTTCTCATTCTAATGACCTTTAGGCACAATCGTAAGTGTGCAGTTGTCTTACTGCAACAAGGGGAAACAGAGCAGAATATTTACCTATGAAGGTCTGCTGCGTCTGGGAGTTGCCTCCAAAGCGTGGCGAGCAGGAGTGTGGGTAGCTGGAGGCATTCACCCCCATCCTCTCCCTCAGCCGCGGCTTCTGCCTCCTCTTGCTCAGGCGCACTGCTGGGGCCAGCCCTGCAGCAGCATTCTGCCCCGGTCACACCAGCTGGGGGGGGGTCACGCTCAGAGCTCCACTCACCGGGGCGGAGACCTCAGGAGGAGCAGCAGGGGGCGAAGACCTCAGGAGGAGCAGCAGGGGGCGAATGCTCTGGGCATTCCTGAAGGAGAGAGCACAGAGAGCATAGACAAATGCAGTAAGCATGAGGAACACCAAAACAGTAGTTCAAAAACAGTATTTTGACTTACTTGTAAAATCATGTTGAATAAAATCTAGCAAATAACTTAATGGTGGTGCAAATTAATGTATTGCATGATGTATAATCTGATAACCAAATCATGTTAGCAATCATTTATTTCACTTATACTGAATTGTTTTGATCCCATCACCATGAGAATAACTTTTTGATCACATTACTATCACAATGACTAATGATCATTCTGCCAACTTCATCTTGACCACAGTCTTAAACCTGGATACTTTTTAAAGTTATTTGGATACCCCAACTGTGCTGTTAGTGATGTGTGATTAACTCACTCGCTCGCTACTACTGTTAACAATCAGTGGCTACATTTCCTCCTCAAGTGATGATGCATACTGCGAGTCAGCTGTGAGGTTCTACTGACCCGTAGAGAGGCCAGTTTAACGCCGACATGTCTCCCAGCTCCAACATAAAAACCCAGTTTTCAATAAGCACTTCCCAGGACCCCCCCCAACGCTCCAAGTAATACTATCCGACTGGCGACTACTGTTTCGAGATTGACCGAGTTATTCACAGTGCATGAGCTTAGGAGACCCCTCACAGAGCTTCCTCACAGAACTCTCGCTCGAACTCCCAAATGTCAGTGAAGTAGATAAATGTTTGTTAATTTGTTCACACAAATCATACATACAAATTGATCAACAGGGGTCCGGCGGTGCTTTGCAGCATTCTTCTCCAACTGTAATGTAAGGGTAACAGAACCCTACCTCTAGAAAAAGTATTATTTTCACCTTCTCCATGCAATTGCTCCATCAAGATATTTATGTTTCCTTTTACAGGCCAATCTGGCTCTGCTAGAGTGAGCTCAGGGGGTAGACTAAGCTTTTTTGGGAGGCATAAAGACTTCACTTCCTCCGCTTGCGACATTACGGGAAAGGGAGAAAAAAAAAAAGGGAGAAAGTATTTTTTCCAGTGTGTAAGAGTGGAATGCTCTTTGACAGACAAGGATAGTTCTTCTGAAGGGAGGGCCAAAGAGCAAAAACTTATCAGGAGGGCCTGTTGGAGAGGAGCAGTGCATTTCTCTGTGCTCTAGGGAAATTTCCTTGGAGGGGTTTGCGGCGAACCTGCCGAGCAGACTCCAATGGGGTATTGCTCTCATTTTTGGCATCCACTCCATGCCCATCAAATACGCTGAATCATTTCATTTCTGCAATCTCTATAAGAGCGGAGGCGAGGGGGTCTCAAGTTACAAGAGCTTTGTTTATCACCAAACCAAAATGGAAGCAGACCAAGGGATAACAGAACAAAACAAAGCAGAGAGGGTTTAACATCTTGTTTCTAAGAGCAGTCACAACATTCAAGGGCCCTGCACATGCATGTTATGACTGAACTCCTTCTCCCTCATGTCTCAACCAATGGAATGTTTTCCATGCGAAGGATGATTAGTGTTTCAACTGAGGGAAGAGAATCAACCACTGTCACAAAAAAATAAAAATAAAACTGAGAAACAGCCCCAGTTATGGGATTAGCATTTATCATGTTAAACCCTCATTTAAACGGAAAAGACAATGAGCTAATCTCTAAATAATAGACCCAATTCTACAGCAGAAATGGCAAATTAGTCCTCATTAGGCTAAGTGAAGCCTTAACCAACACATTAAAAAAAACACAACAATTATTATGCCTTTTAGCTAAAGTGAAGTGCAAGCACAACCAAAACATCTTTAAAAAAAAAGACAAAATTATGTTCAAGGCCTAAAATCCAAGAATAACTGAAGGTTGAAGGGGCATCCCTTTTGGCAAGAAAAAAAATACTAAGTACAGTTAAGTTGTCCTTGGGGACTAAACATATTACTTCATTAGTGAGTACCCCTTTTCAGCGAGTTGAAAACTTGGCAAATTGGGCACTTTGAACAGCGGGGAACACTTTTATTTAGTCTACTTATTTTTCTCTTTAACTTGTTAAGTCAACGGATGGAACCTGCAACCTCAAAAATCACAAAGAATGAAGGGAATAATAAATGGTGCTTGCAGACATTTGGAATAACATACCATCTCCAGTGAAAATAAGCACTTTGGGAAGATTGGAGCACAACTGCTGGTCTTGCTCAACACTTCATTACTCTGGCACAGTAATTCATCTAATAACTGGGAAGTGAACCTGAAAGCACTTTTGGGGCAAAACAGAAATGCAACTTATGGTTACAACTAAGCCAATAACATCCTCCACGTTGCAGAGAAGATGGCAAAAAAAAAAAAAAAAAGGAATGAGGTTTGGTTAATATTTACATTTGGTATATCGGTATGGAGGGGGGGGAGGAAGTATTTCCTATGTTCTTCAAAACCCTGACCTCTGGAAAAGGCAACTTGAGAAATCATTAATGTTTTGGAAGGGTTTACGCTAGCTTGGCTGCCATTTCCGTTGAAAAGAATGCAAATCCTTGTTGCATAGGCTATGCGGTATACTCAAACATTGAAAAATGCTAAATCACTCTAGCTGAGGAAAGGACATTGACTAGAGATGCACCGATATGGAACTTTAGGGCCGATAACGATAACCGATATTTATTGGTTTGTTGTGGCCGATACCTATACGATAACCGATAATATTACTCTTGAAAAAAATTTGTGAAAAGTGATTTGGGGAAAGCATTTAATAAGCATAATTTTATTGCAGTAATTTTACCTACCACCAAATGATGGACAGAACTCATAATAGTCCTCAATAGTATGGCAGTCAACAACATAACAGTAGCCTAGCCCTACAGTATGTGTGGCTCCTTTAAAGCAACACCAAAGAATTTTCCCTCTGTCGCACGCATGCTATTTGTTTATCCAGCACAGGCTTTGCAAATAACGATGTCCACAGAGAAGGTAGAATATTTTGCATGACTTATAAAAGTACGATGTATTGCGACATCAGATGCAAGTCAAATTTGTAGTTTCTTATGTCTCATTCCATCGAACTACAGATCCATACCGATCTGGCAAACTTACATAGTGCGGTTATAGCCGATAGAGGGACTAGTTAATGGGTTTAATGCAGAATTGCCATTCACCCTGTTAGGAGTTGATGAACCACTGAAACGATTTTGGAAACATTATTTTAAGGTATAAAAAAACTCTTTGGTGTTGCTTTAAGTGAACCTGACGTCAGTGAATTGCGAGTGAGTGGCTAGAGAGTTTGAATCGTTTTCATTTAGGACTAAACGCTCATAAACGGCTCAGCTTGGAATAAGCTACAGTATAGCGACCAAATCAGAGTTTGTGAGGGAAACGGCTCAGCTACTTATTATGATGACCTGTCTGGAACTTAAGCACGAATGGTTAGCATATTTCTAGGTAATAATACAAAACCCAAGCTAAAGTAATGCAAATATAATACTAAAACACAATTTAGAACTAGGCCTACTTATGTACTCGTCCCATTAAGGAGTGTTTATTTGTTTCCCCGACCAGCGCGGTAAAGTGCAAACACACCAGCGTGGTAAAGTGCAAACACACCAGCACAAGACGGCTCTAGATAGGGCTGAGCTCCGCTCTGTTAAGGTTAAATGGCGATCATTCACGAGAGGATTTTGAGATGCACAGATTCCCAAATGAACGCATATCCACAGATTTTGTTAGAGTGGTGAAATACATTCACACCGCTGACATTATATTGAGGAAAAAGTATAGCCAACCAAGCTCAAGTAGGCTAGCTCAGTGTAGCCAGACGGACCTTACGTAGGCCTAAATTAGGACTTTAAAAAATATCAGCGCAAATTATCGGCCAGAATTCTGTTATCGGACCGATAATAATATTTTCATTTTTTCACTTATCGGCTAATAATATATCGGCCGACGATATATCGTGCATCCCTAACATTGACCCTCCTTCTCCTTCTCTCTATTTGTCCCTCATTCCTTCAGTCCCTTTCTCTCCCTTTTGCCTTCTAAAAATGACTGACACAAATGGAGAAGGAATAAATGAATACTTGTCTGAGCGCCATACTGCTCGAAAAGGGCTTACTGAGAAAGAGACAGCACATTACGTAAGAGTGACGGTTGAAAGTTTCCATTTGCTCTGGACATCAATAGAAATACTGATGACCGAGCACAACATTTGGGCTGGAGGGAGGCAAGTGAATACAATATATTGATAAGACAGAGTCCAGTTCTGTGCTCTCTCTAAACGTCAGGAGGAATGCCACAATTCAGGGTAAATGCTCAGTTTTGTGAAACCGAATGGGTATTCTCAGTCCGTTAGGAGCCTTATCATGGTGCAGCTCTCAGCATTTTCATTCATCTTTGTTGTGTGAAGGTCAATAATAAAAAGATCAAACAGATTCACATACCCAGCCCTTTTCCTCAGCTTATGCTCACACTTTATGACTCTACAGACTATCGCAGTTGATGGGCTAGATAAGAGTGGATCCATCTTCAAAAATAAAAGACAGAATATGTCCTGGGAAATTAAGCATATCAGATAAAACACTTACTTTTGGACTTTTTTGTACATTATATACATTGTCTACCAACTTTATTACATAGTAGTAATATAGTCTACCAACTATAATGTACTTTTTTGTACATTATATACATTGTCTACCAACAGTAAATAACCAAGAAAAATGTACACAAGAAATACATTTACTTTGGGCCAATATTTTATATTCTTAAGTGATTGGGAATAGGAATGTATTACAAAAAGAAGTTATCAGTCTGGCTAAAAGAGTGTCAGTGACATCGCTCAACTTATAAAGATGACAACATGACCCCAGCAGTGAGGGTAACGTTTCGCACATTAATGCATTTCCACTTCAATGCCTTGGTCACTTTGCTGTACAAAGCATCAAGTGGGCCTATTCTTATGCCGTTAGACAAATTGCATTTCATCCACAATAAGGGCCTTGCATGAGAGTGTGAGTGGTTTTTGGGGAGAAAAAAAAACAAGAATGTGAGAGTGAAAGTTAAATGTGTTTGCTGGACAACATTTTACCAGTCCACTGAGCAAAAGCAATGTCCACTGATCAAACCCAGGGATATAAAGAGCCTCTGTGCTTCTGCGTGGTTTAGATGAAGGGACTAGGGAAGGAGGGGAAGGAGGGGTAGGTGGCAAGGGGAGTTGATGGGCACTTCCTGTAGGCCACGGCAAGCTGGATTATGTGAAATTAATGAGGAAGGACAGAGCCAAGCAACACCAGGCCAGCTGTAGGCACTATGCTCCACCCCCCTCCGGTCTGCAGACCCAGAGACCGGAGAGTTAATCTCCATACAGCTAGAACCATTCCTCCCGCTTTCTGCTGACCTGATGGCATCACATGTTTCTTGAAGCTCAACTGACAATAAAAAAAAAAAAAAAAAAAAAAGATATACTGCACAGAATCAATGGCCAAAGGATTTCACCGACAAAGATCACTTTCAGGATCAATGGATGAGCTGCTTTATTGAAGCAAGTATCTTAAATTACATTTCTAGAGTTTTGGAGCTGTGCAGAGTCATGATCTAAAATTAGACAGAGCTATTCTTCAGTAGTTGGATCTCCGGAGAAACTACCAGCAGCAGTACGCCTGCGACCTCAGAGACCATCAAAGCAGATGATTTATGGTGTGAGCAACAGGAAATGGACACACCCCCCGAAAGACACATACACATTCCTCGGAGAACCATGCAGCGATCTAGGCACACAACAGTTTTTAAGACTCATGCCAAATGTCAACAAGAGCATTGGTGATCATCATCATCATGCAATCAAAGATCTTAGATCCATCTTGCGTGTAGCGCTGTAGAATCTTTGGTTGTAATCATTCAAAATACCATCACTTTACAAAGTCACTGCATGCAGTTGTTTTCCATGAACTGGGCAGATCTGGAAAATATACATTTTTCACATTTGGTTCCATAAATATTCCTGAATTTCCACGAGCCCTACCAAGTCAAGCAACCTCAGACTTCCTTCTCTTACATTTGAATACATTTTGCTCTGATCAGTCTTAAAATCCTTTGTGCACCAGGAAAAAGCTTGCATCATGTTTAGATATCAATCACTGTACTGTATACGAATCATTTAAACAACCAGTTATTCGGTTATTATTCAGTTATCCGCGTTGCCCACACAGGATACAACACTTTATAACTAGATGTACCGCAGAGCGGTACAAAATATGACCGCCGCCCAGTCCAGCACATTTTTTCCACAAAAATAAATCACGCTGAAAGGCCTATATGATTCTAACGGTCTCACTAAATTGCATTATCCACACTCAATTCTCACTGGTATCTGCTAGACAACAAGTACCAAAACATGATTAGTTCATAGATTTCACATGTAAAATTCATTTTATACAACCCCACCCCCATCTTGCCTGTTCAGAATTCTGAGAAATTCTTGAATTGTGTGCATGTGTGCGTGTACAAGTTTATGTTTATGTGTGTGGGTGTGTGTGTGTGTGTGTATGTGCGTGCTTGTGTGTTTGCCTGCGTATGTGTGTTTGTGCATGCATGCGTGCGTACTGTACATATGTCTACTGTGTGAGTATGTGTCATACGTATGATTACTGTAAATGTATGTGTGTGTGTGTGTATCTGTTTATGCACATGTGTGCACATGGAATGGGTTAACATGACCCCCGGAGGCAAACATACGGAAAAAATTGGTCATCCTAGGCCCTACGGTTCTCAAGATATTTACAGAAAACTGTGTCTGCCCTACCCTCCTTTCAGGGGGTCCAGTACAGCGGGGGGGCTACAGATCAAAACGAAAAGCGATGGTTCCATGCTATCCATGTGGGGTTACATGCCCACCCAGTTTTCGCGGTACCCGGTCTTTCAGTGTCCGGGAATCCTTGTTGGTGTACAGTCAGTAAATGTACACATAAATTATTTTATTGTAAGGCCCCCATGAACGAAAGTTCACAAAACTTGGCATGCATTCGAGGGCGTCCATAATGATCCTACACTTTCAATTTCGTGCAGTTTTGACCATGTCAGCCAGAGATATTGTGGTGAAAACACCTAATTTTTGCTTTTAAATTTTGAACTAGGTGGCTTATACATGAAATAAGTGGTAATGGGATGGGTTGACATGCCCCTTAAGACCAACATACAAAAAAAAAAAGGTGGACCTCCTAGGCCCCACGGTTCTCGAGATATTCACAGAAAACTGTCTCCGCCACCTACAGGCCAGTTGGTGTATAGTAACAAATTAATTTATTGTGTGGCCCCCCATGAACGGAATTCGACGAAACTTGGTGTGCATTCAGAGGGTGTCATAATGATCCTAGACTTCCAATTTCGTGCAGTTTTGACTATGTTAGGTCACATATACCTGCGATTACAACACCTCATTTTTACTTTTTGTGTTTAACTAGGTGGCTTATACATGAAATGAGTGGTTATGGAATGGGTTGACATGGCCCCTTGAGATCAACATACAAAAAAAATGGTCCTCCTAAACCTTACGGTTCTCGAGATATTCACAGAAAACTGTGTCTGCCCTACCCTCCTTTTGGGGGGTGCAGTCCAGCGGGGGGGGGCTACAGATCAAAATGAAAAACCGATGGTTCCATGCTATCCATATGGGGTTACATGCCCACCAAGTTTCGTCTACCCCGGTCTTTCAGTGTCCCGGGAACCCTTGACGGAAATTTGGACATGCGAAAAAGAAAAAAAAAAGAAAAAGAACAAAAAAATCTGACTGCGCGGCGGTCATAATAACTACACACTATTAAGCATTTATTTAGCTTTTGTAAACTATTACTAAATACTTTGTTCCTCATTAGCAAAACATTGTTCCTACATTAATTCTCATCAGTAAATCATTTGTACACAGTTATAAATGGTTTGTTCATAATGAATAAGCCTATATCTAAAATATGTTTATAAATGGTTTTTAATACTTAATAAAATACAATAATAGTTTGTTAATGAAGAAATATTTCCATTATTTAACAGTTGTTATGGAATTGTTTATGGTTTATAAGATCAGTTATAATGGGTGTGTTAATGATTAGGAAACTATTTACACCTACAAGTAGGCATGCCTTTATAAAAATAATGATTAAACACATGCACTAATGATTAGCTAAGGTGTGGATAAATGTTTTATAAACCACTTCCTGATACTATAATTCATGATTAAGTCAGGAGTTGGAAGTGGTTAGTTCAGGACATTTTGCGAGCTCATCTAAAGTGAGGACTTTTTTATGCCTTTCAACACATTTACAAATGAGTTGTAAAGGTCACATTTACGTTCATTCATTTAGCAGACAATTTAATCCATAGCAACTTACACATGTCAATTAAATTAAAGGTCAATGGCACAGCAGTGGAAGCCGGGAATTGAACCTTCAACATTTAAGGTTACTGCATGCTAGCCCAGCTCATTAACCCCTAAACTGTTGCATGGTTTTAGGTGCTTTTAACCAGGTGGAGGTAGTTTAGCACCCCTAGTCTATATGGCACTAACACGGTGGGTGAAGAGACTACTGCTACTTTGCAGACTTGACCTTGCCCCGAGTTGAGAGAAGGACTGCATTTCATCTTGCTACAGGGTGGAACATGCAGTTCACCCCCATCAGCTCCCTATACTGAGGATGGCTGACATTTTATCAACAAGCATGGTTCTTCTTGGACAGATTTGCCCTTTATGAAAGAGAGTGAAGCAGAGAGAGAGGAGACAGGGAGGGAGACAGAGAGAGAGGGAGACAGAGAGAGGAAGGAAGAGACAGAGAGAGATAATGACAGAGAGAATATGAGGGTGAGCGAGAGAGACAGACTGTGCTATGCTGAGGAATGCTTTATACAGCACACCACCCACTGATCACCCCTTTCCTAATGTGAAATTCAGCAAATACAATTCCACAAAAACATCTAATTAGGCCTCAAAAAGGTCAGACCAACACAAGACAATGGAGGCATTTCATAGGGACAATTGGCCTGGATTCTTAGGTCTTCAGTCGGAAATGGAGATGACAATCGTGCTTGGTAGCCAGAAGGTGGTGGCAGCAAAAAAAAAGGTTTTGCATTTGCTGTTGTTTCAGACACCTCCTCAGAGACATCGCAGTCCCACTGCACAAAATAGTAGAGAACTAAAACACTGACATTTCTAAGATGGTCCAGAACCCCTCCTCTGCACTATCATATAAATACACCAAAATTACATGTGGCAGGAAAAAGTAGGACAGTGCAAATTTAGGAAAGTAGTAAATTAGAAAAGTTTAGTATAGCCAGGTCACCTACCCTACTTTTTCAGTAGATAATATTTCAGGCACTATGTTTTTTTTCTTTTTTTAAGTATATATTTTTTAGGCTTTATGCCTTTAATGATAGGACAGTGGAGAGTGACAGGAAGCGAATGGGAGAGAGAGCAGGGGTGGGATCCGGAAAGGACCACGGGGCGGGAATCAAACCCGGGTCGCCGGCATACGGTGAAGGTGCCCCAGCCAGTTGTGCCACAGCTGGGGCCTCAGGCACTTTGTTAACAACATTGGCATTGTAATAGCTATATTGTAAATACACTTTTACTAGCTTCTAGTGTAACACTCACTAATGAGATTTATGGACTGGTCAGTGTCATCGGGCAAAAATATCTGACACATATTTTCTTATAGCAAGCAATTACGTGCATTTTTGTGTAATAAATACATGTCTGGCCACAGGCTTGATTGTTCATATGGCAATACGGTCAACCAGGTGATTGATTTCTCCGTTGCATCTACTCAGCTAAACATAAAGAAACCGCTGACTGACCCAAAGAGCAATCATGAAGGTTTGGTAAAACAACAATTTAGATGTAATTACAGGTTCCAAGACCTGCAAGAGGGGTAGATTGGCCTTAGTTTACTGCATCGAAGCAAGAAGCAACAGTTTCTGCAGTGGTATCTTTCCATCTGCAGCTCTGAGATACAGAAGACCATCCTGACAGACCAGAGCAGAAGCAGTGATCAGCTACTGAGACCGCACTTAAATCTCAGCAAGAGAGAATCAGCTTCTACAGCCTGATATTGGGCTACCAGTGCCAACAGGATGTTTCCAGGATGTTTTCAACATCATGATTTCCTTGAGTGTTAAATTAGAGCTTTCCTTGAGGAACACTTACAACATGGACACAACTAATGCAAGGGTCCATCGACCATTCCAGCAAATCATCTTAAATGTGTTATGTCCTTTCCAGTAATCAGTATAAACAGTGTAAGAGAACGAGATCCCCGGTCAGTCATAAATGAATAAGTCATTCATTGAATAGGACAGTGGTCCTTGATGAGCTTGCTTTGTTGCATCTTCATTTTCCAAACAATTGTTCTTCATCAAGGACAAGGTATTATAATTTGACATCTCATCCATAAAAAGACATGTTAGTAGTGCAGGATTTCTAACACTGAAAGAATAATTGTGAAGCTCTCTCCCAGAGGTAAGGGGAGGAGATTAGATTGTAGGTGTGAGAGGATGGAAAAGACAATAGTTAAAGAGGAAACAAAAGGGAACTTCCAGGAAAAATCTGGCTGGTCTAAGATACAAGAACACAGAAATCCTCAAAGAATGAGATTATAGTCAATGGTTTGTGATTGGACTTGGCTGGGTAAAACTGGAGCTCTTGATGCAGCCATAATAGTTGAAAGTACTTAGTACCCATCACTGAAAACTGGTGTGGCACTAGAATGTAAATATTGACCTTGAATCATGGCACGATTACATGCACATCAAACATTGGTGTAGAGGTTTGAAAACATTAAAAGAGATTGGGCACAAAGATTTATCATTGGCACATGTCATCATCAGCTGCTAAGGCAAGGCACTTTGGGGATGTATAGCACTGATTGGCTAATGATGGGAGTAGGCCTGAAAATGACTTCCGACCACTTGTGGGGATGGGTCTTTTACATCACTGCTGATTGGTCTGGGAAGTGAGCCAGTGGTGACAAAGCTGTGGCTTGCACGGCTTGCAGAGGTAATCATCTCTCCTAGAGACAGGCCCTAGAGTACAGATGATAAAGTCACCTAATCACTTCTGAGTAATCTGGAAATCTAACATCTTTCCTCTTCCTCAAAACGTTCACAAGCTGTAGCCTATCTACCACAAAGCCGGTGATTGAGTGCTTTAAGAAATTCATACTTTAAAAACTCCTACTCCTACCTTGGGGGCACAGAACCTGAACTGTTCAAACACAAACCAATCCAATGTTTCCATCATTACTTAGTCAACAATATAAAACAGATGACATCTGCCATTTCAATATGCATTACTGGCTTGCCATTTCCCCTTTCAGATAACGCATCCTTGCCTTAAGAAACAGAAGGTTGTCTGAGGGAAGTGGATAGAAGGAGAGCTGTAATATTCATAGTTGTCTCAATGCTTTTCGCTGACAAATTACAGCCAGCATGCAAGCGTGGAAAATGATTTATGGACATTTTGGTTGAAGACATTGGTGCACATTAATTTTAAGATCTGGCTCAGATTTAGGCTGTCTGCATCTGCATTACTTGACCTTTCTCATTTAAATAATGATAATTGCAAATGAAAGCAAGTGACTTTCATTTGTCATACTACACGAAGGCTTCAAAGTATCAAGAAAAAGGCTGACAGCTCATTATAAATCAGAAAAGGCAATTTTCACTTTGGTTATAGTTTTTGTACAAGAGTAACATTCTTCTCTGTGCACAGACATTCTTAGTAAACTTGTCCCAATATTTCTAACATTGGAGAATGTTGTCATGGTAACCATAATTGAGGCCATTAAACAAAATTGGGCGTCTATCCAATCGCTTCTGCGACACCACACCTTGTGTCAGTTCATCTTTTTTTTGGTCGACCTTTACAGTTTCTTGCAGATGCTTGTCCTCAGACAGTTGTATGGCAGAGGCCTGTACCTGCAACTAAAAAAAAATTGGCAAAAAAGTGAACACTGCAGGCAGATACCTGTGCAATTTAGCTGACACAATTAGTTTTGCCTTCTCTCCCACTGTAAAACTTCACTAGAGATCTCTCCTCTCTCTCTCACACACAAACAAACACACACAGAAACAAACTTATACACATACACTTTGGGAAACTGATAGGGCGTGAACTTGATATGAGGGTGAAAAAATAGACCAGCTAGGCTAAGTCTTTTGACATCTGTGTTCACTTGCCCACTAGGTATAGGCCAGCTCAATATGGCTGAGGGAAAAACGTGTCGGAAGGACAACCTCCTCCTCAGTGTGGAGGAGCATTGTTGACTGAACAGAATTCTGCAATGCCGAGCTGTTCAGACAACAGACTCAGCACTCGAGATGATACAAAAACGTCCAGTGTTTGTCCGAAACCCCCACGATGAGCAGACATGCTTGAAACATCTGCACTTGGCTGGAACATAACGGAACTGCCCCGCAGTGTCATTTGGATACTGTTATTATTAAGCCACTGAAATGATGTGATGATGTGTTGTTCCAAGAAACGAAAAGCCTTGTTGTACTGTTGATAGGCTAACATTCAGTCATGGGGGCAACCAAAAGGAGAATACAATAATGTCTTCTGACAGTAGAGTTGTCATTTACATATTTAGCATTCTGCCTGTCCATGTGTAAGGACATAAAAACATATACTTACTGTGAGCAATACATCCTTGTCTAAATGCAATTACAATACTTGAGACCCTTTCAAAGAGTAGCATATGCCTGAAACACATTACTGGATGGGCATAATGACCATGTGGCTGCTGGCTAGGAGACTAAGAGTGTAATTTTCCCCTCACACACGCATAACAGAGAAAACTTGCAATTTAGACACAATGCATTGCTCAGTAAGCTAAAGCTTGAGGGAAAACATTCATTATGCAGCATTCTTTTACTGTACATTACCCAATTTCCCTAGCCTGTGCAGATATGTAAAAATGTGGTGGCGCAATGTGTGAATCTGTGACTCAATGGGACTCTTCACTTAGTCGTCTTCAGCAGATGCCCAGGTCCATGTCACTGCTGAAAACTTGCACTGAACTTTGGTCAGCACCTTCTGTTTAGATTGGTTTGCTCAGAGCCAGAGCTAGAACTTCCCTACCGACTCCAATACAAAGACACTATTTACACCACAATTTACAAATATTTGACTAAAACATGCAGCTGTCAGTGACACAATTGACTACAAAAGGACAATGTGTGACAATGAAAAATTCATTGCATTGAATCATTTACCAAGGTCTTAAAGGCATCTGAGAGACAATGTTAATAGATTGGCTCAAGCAGGAATACTCTAAAAACTTATATTTAAAAGGATAATTTCCCAACATTTTAAAGGTTGCCTCTATGCAGTCTTATGTGGGTCTCTTGGCTTTGGACACCGAAAGGCTGAGACTGGCAGCAAACAGATGGCTTGGACAGAAAGAGCTCCATAAGTGGAGACAACAGTGCCAATGGTGCCCTCCTACTAACGCACCTCTCCATAAGCTGCCACTTGATCGAGCCAGAGTCAAAACCAGATGAAGAATTAAAGCCACTTCACTGGAGTGCAGTCAAAGTAGTCAGGTGGACTTGAATGGGAGGACAACAAAGCCTTTGCATTAATGGTGGAGGGGGTTACTGGTGTAGGTTAAGGCTAGCACAGCCAGCAAATACTCTAAAGCTTGACTTTGAGTGGGTAAATGAACGCTAACATCAGATACATGATTTTACAGTAGGTATTTGAGGATTGATACCTTCTTTCACACTCTACAAATGTGTCAACAGATCATAAGCGTGCTCTTCCCGTCCTGGTTAAGGAAATACAAGATCAGAAATTTCAGCCAAATACACTTTCTCCTGAGAGAAGCTTCTGGCCTGACTCTGCGAGAGCCAAGATGAAGATGATGCGAGCACTCATTTCCAGCCAGTGATATTCTGAGTCTAACAGACCTTGACAGTGTGCTGGGCTCCAATGCCTTCTGTGAAACCATCTGAAGCCCTGGCCAATCCCCACATGTGACAGTCTTAATGCAATATTTAACACCATAAATTGATTGCTAAGGGCCTCTTGAAGTTGCTGACTGGAGCCCTAGTCAGTCAAATTGTCTGTTCAAATCCTCTTCAGACCTGGCTCAAAATGTTGCATTAAAATGATATTTAGATGAGTGGTTCTCTCATCTATATTCCGTGAAATTACAGTTGATAACCTCAAGGGGCCGGTCTTCTTGGCAAGCACAAACAAGTTCCAGCACACACCACAAGCATGCACCCCCCCCCAAAAAAAAAATTCGCAAGACAAATATTGAACCCCATGAAGGGGAAATGAGGGTGGGGTGCAGCAAGAGCAAATTAGACATGTGCTCATCATTCCATTTTCACGTCACTGGAGAGCCAGCTCAAGGGACAATCAACGCTAACTCCTAAATATAACCATTACTCTAGGGAAAAGTGAAGGAGAAAAAACAACCACAGCTATTGGAGTCAGGCATTCTGTCAGGATGCTGTGGTTTTGAGTGACAGCAACCCCACAGCACTCCCAACCACTCACCCACCAGACCCCCACCCCCCCCTCTTCCGTCAGACATTTTCAGCAAGTATACATTTTTTGCATGATGAAAACTACGCCTCGGGTTTTCTAGGGGGCTGCAGATGAAAAGCCGCAACAGAAAGACAGAGAACAGAGGGGTTTTCTTGGGTTTCTTTTATTTCACTGTGGTGTAGGAAAGACAGTGGTATAAGCAAGTATTGCAGAGGCCAGCGGGCACTTTATGGTCCTTAAGGGAGGCCTGGCTCAACCACAGACCTGGACATTTGTTCCATATTGGGCTTTTTCCCAGGTCCCAAATGCAGGAGATGTGCAAACACCATTTCACACTTCTGCAAAGAAATTGTGCCTATGGCAGCAGCTCAGTTTGGGCAGCACTGCATAACCAACAGTGAAAATAATCATATTTAAATGGGTAGACTGGGTGCAAAATATTGCAAGATTGCCGCCACCAAGACTGTGAAGACTGTGTCCTATGGTTTAGCATAGCACAATGCTTTGTTAATAAACCACACCCTTAGAGATGGGCAAGTTAGGCTAATGCTCCATGCTTTAAATCACCTGAAAAACCATTCAATCATGAAGATGACTAACCTATATTTCCAGACAGGCTCAAGGTGGCATGTTATAATGAAGTTAGTTATTTCCACTCCTTTCTAATTGCCGACGTATACCCTAGTTCTACACAGTGCTTACACAGAGTGCAGTCTAAACCATATGATACACAATGGCTGAATACAGGTGACTGCTTATTTCTTCTAACCCCCCCAAAAAAGACAATGCTGATCATCTTGGTGAAACAGTATGCCATCAGATAATCTGAAGGGCCTGCAACTCACTGAAGTCTGACACACGGTGCTTACCCTGCTGAAGTCCACCTTGGACCAAGTCCCAGAACAATGAAGGGCATTAGTTGGTTCCACAAACCATGAAAGGATAATTTTCTAGTCTAGTATGACGTCAGTAGGGCCTTCCATTCAGAATAAGGTTGATGGGAAAGATGAATCATAGTGTCACCATTCCCCCACACTTTCATTTTTGGTGGTTCAAAGCCATGGAGATAGATACTAACTGGAGAAAGTGACTAAGTCCCGCCCCATTCATTTCAATGGCCCATGCTAGGCTAGCTACTTCAGCCAAAAAAGTTTGAAATTGGCCGCAGCCATTTTTACGAAAATGGCGTTTCATGGGTGTTCGTTTCCGGCACCAGCTAGAATTAGCCCATTAGATTCCATGTTACAGACAAAGACAACGTAAGGTACAACGGTATGTCGTTAATGAAGATTGGACATTCCCTCAGAGGCAAAGAAGTTGTTCGGGAACGCGCTTCACCTCGTTATAAGCGCAAATTTATTTAATTGGTTGGGATAACATTTTAGGAATGGTGGTAGAAGTTTGCCCCGTCTCTGAAGTCCTAATGTGATGTTCATATGTGATAATAAACAATGTGAATCAATATTGAGTCACTTTAGGCTACACAAATAATGATTCCTAAATACTATATTTGGACAGGTTGTAGGCCTATTACGCAATAGGCTATCCAACGAAAAGGACTATAATTGTGGGATCTAAGAAACTTTGGATAGCTGGGATTTTTGCTGCACCCAGTGTGAATTTGCAGCTTGTTAAACCTAGGCTACATTTGCAGGCAGAATATAAATGAAGCCTTAAAAAAAATCTCTACACCATTGGTTTTACGCGATGCAAGTTAAACTTCCCGATAGAAGCGTATATCCCTCATATTGTGGTTTGAGCAGGCATTTCAAGAGTCTGCAACTGTTGTTGGATATTTGGCTTTTGCCTCAACTGGAAGCCTGGCCATTTAAATCAAATGCATAGCCTAATCATGTCAAAGTTGCAAGAAAGCAATCTAAATAGGTCATTGACATTTGTTTTTAAATCACTTGGGGAGACAGCTTACATGATCCAGATGTTGCATTGTCATGGACTACAGGTAGGAATACAGTTTACGTTTTAAAATAGTTTTTATACACAACGCAATGAGTATGCTAATAATTGGATATAGGTCATTGCTATGCATCTGCTAAAATGTATGGTCATAGTCAGTTACCTTGTCAACCCACACATAAGGCAAATAATATCCTGATATGACAATATTTACCTTTTCTTTTATTTACCACAAAGTCCAGTATAATACAGCCTAACCATGTAGGCATTAAGACAAGTATCAGTAGCTTAATCCAAGTAGTTAGTTGTTTATTTGTCGTCTTACAGAAATGCAAACCAACGTGGACGCGCGAGGACGCTCGTGCCTAAAACTAAACTCGTGCATGAGCGGTCATCTACCAATCAGCATGTAAAAACTGGTGCCGAAAGGTTGCAACCATGTAACGCCATGTTTTCAAAAATGTCGGCGGCCAAATGCCATGCTAAGTGGCTGAAGCTAACCCTTCAAATCCTGACCCCCTGTTCAAAGCATCCCTCTTAAAAGTTCATCAGCTTGATTTATTAATCATTCAAGACCAATGAGGTCATATACTTCTTTAAAAAAAAAAAAAATGTTGAGCCTGTACCTTTGTTTGGCGGTGATTACTGGATGACTGGCCTTGTTTCTCATGAAGACCATTCATCTTAGTTTTAAAGAGCACAACCTTCAGTCAAACCACTGTGAAATAACTGCATTTCGTTTACTAGAATGGCAAAAACAGAGGGGAACCCTTGAGAGGGACTGTGAATGTGAAAGTACATAGCCACATCAAAATGAAATTGACGCTTCATAGACTTCAAAACAGAATATAAACCGTCAGAGTGTAAAACTTGCTATTCTGATCATGAGATCATGGCCAACGATGTCCTTTCCTCTTTTGCACAGGGAGAAGTGTGTGGAGAGAGGCTTTACTACTCTGCCTGCTCCGCCACTCCGTTTTTAAAACCTATGACACACTGTTTCCAGTTTCCAAGTCAGCATCTGCAGAGATTTACTAACTTCTCCGTAGGGAAACTGTTCCTTTAAAAAAAAAAAAAAAAACTGCTGAGGGATTTCTGTGACCAGGGCAACCACAATGAGACACAAGCTTTCTGCATGCTGGTCGGCATTCTGATAAAACCCACAAAATGCTGAGGGCCCCTTTTCTGCTCACTGGAAAGATAGGGGGAGAAGAGGATGAAAGAGAGGGATGAAGGAGAGACCGAGAAAAGGACAATGAGGACCAGTAAGCTAGGCGAAATATGCAGAGGGAAGCCCCAGGTGGGATTTTGCTGCTAGGCCATTGGACAAAGACAGACAATTCTAGGTGAGGTTCTCATTTTTTAAAATATGACGTTGCCAAGGACAACAAGCAAGGGCTAACACGCATGTGCGCACACACACGTCCCACTTTTCTTCTCCTTCTCAGATTTCTCTCTCTGGTGACAGAAGGCAGAGGGCAGACAAGCATATTTTTGGAGCTGAAAGGACCTTCACAAGAATAAGAGGAAAAAACAAAGAAAATGTTGTACCCGTTTGGCCCTATTCATATGGATTGTGTCCCATGCTGCTCTTAGCCTCCAATTTGCTAAAATGGGACAAACCTGAAGGGATCCACAAAAGCAACAAGGGCGGGACGAAGGAGGCTAAATTCAGTACGTTTGAAGTACATTCTTGTAATTTCAAAATATCACCAATAGGTATTGCTAAAAGCTATCTAATGACTGCTGAACCACTTCAGATGGTTTAACTGCACAATGGGGAATGAGGCTTGGATTACAAATCCAAAGATGATGCTCAAAGAAGATGGAGATTGACAGACACAAACATGTGCACTAATCAAGAAATTTACTGAAAGCGCCATGACAAAAAACAGATTCTGGTTATGTACATTTCTCCCTCAACTACTGTAGGATCGTATGATGGACTCAACAACAGTAGCCAGCAGATTTCTTCTCTCTGCCATTTGACCTCTGCTATGAGCAGCTAACTATCCTCTCACTTGCCCATGTGAAATATTGTTTCTCAATACTCAGGCTTTGTCCACTCGTAGGCAGATATTTTTCCTCCCTGTATGTTAAAATATTCCATCCACGTGGATGCGAAAAATGTCACGTCACAATTCAAAAACTCTGTTTTCCCTTTCCACACAGACACTAAATTTTTGAAAATAACCGTTTTCAGTGACCATTTTCATGTGGACAAAAGGCCAAAACACATTAAAAAAAAAAAAAAAAACTTGGCTACATGTGGACATCATTCATTCATGTAATCATAAAGTTTTTCCAAAGGCTTAATGTGTTTGGCATGGCACATCATTGAGCATGCCACTGGTAAATGGGTCAGCAGCATGAAGGGATTCAATAGCAAACCACCTCCAAGGAAGATCTCATTAATGGGGGGTTCTGGGATGACAAAAGAGGCTGAAGCCTTCAATGGGCGAGTTTCTCTTAGAGAAGCCAATAATGACAACAACAGAGACCTGAGATTCCAGTGTTTTCTTTCCACTCCTTGAAAAGCAACCTTTCTGCTTCAGAAACCTGGCTCTAGTTAGCCAGGAAGAGCAATCTACTGGCTAGGCTAACGTTGGCATTTGGCGCTCACTGTTTCACTAGCGGCCCAAATGTGGGCTAGCTAATGCATGTCAAGGACAGTTAGGTTTCCACTGTCACCCTGGGTGCTCGACCACACCTCCTTGCTACAGCACCAGGGGCTAACAGCACACCAATTACCCTTGGGCCCAACAGGTGCTAACTGAGCCTTGTCGCAAGCAAGGACATGAGAACATTCCTTGCACAATTGAAATATATTACTTCACCTGAATGTACACATGCATCTATCAACTACAGCTTGCCTCTCTTCAACGTGAGGATTTATGTGTAAATAGGTTGCCTGGTGTGAATGAAGTACAACTCCACATCCTTCACAAAAGAGTCACAAAGTATCAGTTTAAAGGTTGCCAATCATGTAGCCTAACAATATGTACGTTTAGACCTATGAACAGGCTCTGATGATGGCATTGCCTCTTGTGAGATACTAAAGGGACGAGAGGGGAGCAATCAGACCTGCCGGCAGCGGTTATGAAATCTGCCAGCATCAGAGGACAGGGAGAGGAAGGGATAAGGTAGACAGGGCCAGTCTGCAGTGGGAGGAACCTCATTCACAACACAGGAACTCAAGGACAGATTTCTGACAGTTCAATTCCAAAAGTCCTGAGATGCCAGTGATGAATATTCCAGCTTGTGATTGATGGCTTTTGATATTTTCCGACATGTCCCTGTTCCATTTGTGTTGTTCCTACTTTTTTCACCCATGATTGTCTGCATTAGAGTTTGTGCACCCCGACATGAACTTGACAACTGTTAGAAAGCAAAGTTGATGTTCAAATGGGTCTTGAAAGTTTTCTACTACAATAGTTGCAATAGTATATATTTTTAGCAGAAACATTGTATTCCTATGAATTAAACTCAGAGGAGCATTTAGAGGGAGTTATTCTGACCTTCACCATTACATGGACTACAGTCAGACTAACAAACAATGGCAACCATGTTGCAATATGCCCTGCAACATGGTAGAATGTGAATATTTTTGATGACCATACCAGTCAATTTATGGACTCTCCATAAACTGAATTCTGCATACAGTGGGCTTAGCATTACAGTTTGAATTTCTGAGGCATGCAGTAAAACAGCAGCGTAAGGGAACAGTGTGAGAGAATACTCAGGCTCACACTCAGACAAACTCAGGCTCACACTCAGACAAACACACACACACACACACACACACACACACACACACACACACACGTCTCCTGAAAAAGCAAGCGGTTCTCCAAGGACAAACCATAAAAATTATATTAATACAGTCATTTGGCATATTGATTAAATTCTACATGGGCTGTGATGGCAGTTATAGGCTCTAAAGAGTAGGTCTACAGAGCCAAATACCTGCCGCTTTAACTTAATCATCAGATTTGTCAAAACTTTAGCAGCAACACTGAAATTAGGGCCACTCTGGTCCGTTTTTGTCCTTCTGCACTAAAAAGGGCACACATTTTAAATAAGATGGGAGAAATAATGCATCAGGAGTTCTGCATATGAATATGAAAGAGAAGCGATTCCATCAAGTCCTGAATACATGAATATGGAAAAGAAGCTAATGGCACCACAGCACTCATAAAAAGACACGCAAAGGGAAGCCAGGAAGAAGTCCCAGAACAAAAAGTGAACTTTTCATTAGGCTAATTCCATCACAGATGAATTGCTGTATGAAGACATTTCCAACATCTAGGCTAAGAGTTCACTCAGATGAGAAAAAAACTTGTCTTTCCCGTCTTCACAGTGTCCTTGTATGAGATCAAAACCGTGTATTTCCAAAGAACAACTCCTCGTCCTCATTAGATTACACGTATTATTGCATGCTACTAGAAAATAATGGGGATTGCACCGATTCATAGTGGAAGCAGTTCATTTTCTGTTTTTGGCCTTGGATTGACAGAGGAACGGGTGACCCAACTTGGGTCCTAATTTCACTGATGGGCAAGTGTTAATGAGCAAAGTAACGAGCACAGTCCACCACGCATGAACTTGGCAGATATTATGATGCATCATAAACGAGTTTGCCAGGCACCCATTGGAGCAGCAATCAAGTTTGTAACAATCGCTCATTTTTGAGAAAAAAATAACCTACATAATAGTTGCCAAATTTGGATAGGCCATCACCTTAAAAATACAATGAATATTAAGTTATTGGAGGACTGTTTCCGAATAACCAAAAACCCAGGATTCAATCACAATATTGTGGATTCAACACAAGGAATGGCTGCGCTGATGGTGACAGGGTTAAAGGAGAATTCCGCCGATCTTTCACATAGATCTGTTTCTCGATGTCACCGAGCACTGTACACCCCAAAAACAGTCGGTTCTACCTAGCTCGAGATGCTGCAGCCAACCGCTAGAGCTGCAGATAGTTACAATGCTACACTCTGGGGGCATGTTCATGAGGCCCTATGTTCATGCCCCCAGAATACAAATGAAAGAATATCGTACATAGTGAATATCGAAAAAGGAATTACATGTTAACGAGTTAGCTTGTTGAGGTTCCTTGGTATCGACAACAGACCCCAGTATTGCATCACTGCAACCTTTGAGGTATAGAAAACAATCAAATCGTTGGCTTAAAGCAGGGGTCTCAAACTCAAATGAGCTGGGGGCCACTACTGCCAACGTCATCTGATTGGAGGGACATGTCAGTGTTAAAGAATAATACAAAAAAGAATGTCTATTTCTGAAAATGCAATGATTTTTTTTTTTCAAATACTGTATTACACATATCTGCAAACAGGAAGTGCAAGTCTTTTTATCTCTTTTTAGACACCTGTGCTAGCCACCTTAGCTTATAAATAAAAATGATAAAACAAAAAAGCATAAAAACAGGTAAGTGTGTGTTTCACACCAAATAAAAATATTTTCCTCTCATAACTTATTTACACCTGGTAAACTTTAGGTGCCAGGGTTAAGAAAACAACACCATTGGATTTTTTATATGAAAATTTCAAAAGGCCATGGATTGAAAGTGGTCAGAGATAAAGTCCTACTGTAAATGTAAAAATCTTTGAGTATAAACAAAAGTTTATGAAGGGGGTAAATAAACATATTTCAGCAGGTTTACTTTCTTTTTTGTCATATTACCCACATAACAAATGTAAGGTGTAAGCTTAAACCAACAATAGTAAACTAGCCTATAACCACAAACTGTTATTATAGGCCTACAATAAAGTAGCCTGGTCAAATCAGTTCCTATTGCGGGTGACTGTAGTTCTTCAGAGCCCTATTTTTACTATCCCTGCATTACGGACACCATAATCACGATTACCACTGCCACCTCCAGCTGTGTTGGGCAGAGGGTCGAAATAAGCATGGTATGCTTAGTGGACACCATCGTATACACGCAGAGACGCAACCGCATTCAGACGCACCGTGACTATCACTGTAAATAGACAATCGATCATAATCTCCAAAAGGCAGATATTCTCATAGGTGAATAACATAACCTACCCAAGACTTCATCAAATCAAACGTGAACGTTTTTCAACATTTGGTGTAGGCCTATTTCTGCTTCAATTTGTGCAAAACTATGGCCTGCATCGCTTCCGGGTCATTACAGACAAATGAGACCCCTGGCTTAAAGAATCATTATTGCATGGAATCGTGATGAAACTTGCTATTTACAACCCTAGTGTGGTCATCTAAGCAACACACAGCATAAGCATTATGACACATCAAAATGGTTATTTCTCACCATTATATTGCCATTTCTTACACTACAAATCCTACACATACCCTTTTAACAGTTTAATGATGGTGCTGCTTGTAAGGAAAGTATACATTTATTCTTGAAATGGATGTCACAATCAAAGAGCAAAATATTACGTCAACTTGTAGTTCCCAAATCAAGACAAAAAAAATAGTCCTGTAAAAGTTTGAGACACTTGAAAGTCCTGAAGTTTCTACAGTTGAAACAGACTAGCATATTTTCTGTAAACAGGGTGGGCCCATTGCTTAGCATTCAGATATAACTTTAAGCCACTGACTATGTTACAACATGGTTGATCTCATCACAGCCCAAGTCATATGAAACTATAATGAAATCATGCGAAAGAGTTCTTTAAGAATGGTTGAGAATTGATTACGTTCTTTTTACATAACCCATCCCAATAAACACACATTAGGCCAAAGTTTCCACTGCATAAATCAACCTAAAACTTTCTCTAAAGATAATCTACATGTACTACCACACTGTCCCAGCAATGACCTGATTAGATTGCCATATAATTTTATCACATGGAAATTTTTGATTGCATTGATACAATGTTCATATCTTGACAGACAACTAAGTGAGGGGGATGGAGTGCTGGTGAATCGTAAACATACAAATCACAGACAATATCACTCCTGACTAAGCAACACCATCAAAACATCCAAACAGCTAAATAGGCAGAGACAATGACAAAATGTAAGTCTAGCCTATCTGTGTGTTAATGACATTTCATATATAATCTTCATGTAAAATATTGCATTAATTCAGTTGTTCTGATGTAGATAGCTCTGCAACTGATCAGATTTTAACGCTTTAGGTAATGTTCAGAAAAGGTTGTAGTAAATTTATATGGGGTTTGAAATAGAAATATGAAGGTATGCTGAGATTATAGAGACTCACGTCTGCACTACTGTAGAACAACCACAATTTAGTGAGCAAACAGCAGCCAAAGGGAACTGGATCTGATAAATGAACCTCGGAAATTCGAATGAACATTTATTGTGACTGAGATAACACTGCATTGACATCCTAGAAAGTAACTGAGGAAGTCAACCAGTATAGTAGAGACAGGAAGCAACATGGACAATACAATTTGAATGTCACTGGATTTCTGGATTTCATTTACATATCCACACTTCCTGAGATTTATTTGGACCACAACCGAGGGATGTGTGGAAAGTATAATAGAATGTATTGGATTTAGGCCTGGAACCAAACTAATTATCAATCATGTCACTGCTGCCAGACTTGTTGAAATAAATTAGGAAGACAGATTTACCACAACACTGATAAGGTGTAGGGAAGATGCAAAGTAAAAATTAAACCAAAATACTCCTCCGTCTATTTCTAAAACATAGGCCGTGATCGTTTACACCTTATCAATTCATTACCCTACATGTGTTCATTACAAGGATGTCTTGACTCTCAGAATAGTCTTCCAGTGTCATTAGGGAAATTACCAAGAGAAGTCGGTTGACAGACAGCTTAACTAGTATCTAACTGATTACAAAGAATCAAATCATGTTTGTTTTTTCTTCAAATAAAATCGAATCCAGGTTCCGATCAAAGAAATTATGTTGCAATCTCGGTTTCCTGTAGGATGGAATGTTGACAATCTCTGCTAAACTAAACAATTTAGCTTTAACGTTACTTAACGTTCAGCCCAACCAGTTCCCGGCTAACCATTAAAAGATCCATGAGCTTCGTTTAATTGGATGCCGTTAAAGTACGTTTCATTATGAATTAGACTTTGTAAAATGCTTCTGAAACAACTTTGTCTCGGTATATTCACCTGACAATTGTTGCAGTTTAACGTTAACGTTACAAACCCTGGAAAGAAACGTATGATTAGCTAGTGAGCTAACGTTGGTGGGCTCGTCCGACGTAAACGTTAGCTCAATTAACAAATATAGGATACTCAACTAGATAATGAGAGCTATACTGTGGCTTACTAAAAAATAACACACTGTAAACGAACCGAACCTAACAGGAAACCTGCTTCTAACTCGTACAAAGCCAGTAAATCTTGACTAAGTAACCCATAACTTTAGCCAAGACTGTGGCAGTCAAGCGCTGATGGCTAGCAGGCTATCTAGCTAACAGTCATCTAGCGGACTGTCATGCCTTTGTGTGACATACCTTAACGATAGCAGTTTCAAGCTTGCTGTCCATCTAACTATCTCAAAGTCTTTATGCCACGAGGGTTGGGGGTATTAGTGTATGATATCCACCAAAACAGCTTTTGCGGGGCAACTTAACATGCAAGTTGACGGACAATTGTCCAACAAACAGGTTTACATCAATGCTAACACTAACACAGACAGTTAACTAACGTTATTGGGCTACGCTAGCGACAATTCCAACACATTGCCAGCTGAGGTTAGCGACAAAAATGTAGCCAGGCAGCTAGTTAGCTAACACAGGCTAACAAGAGACACCTATGATAGCCCAACATACCTGAGTTAAGTTTGATGTCTTGAGTTTGATTGTGCCCTTGTTTCCTTTCTCGCGGCTTTGAAACTCCAACCTTCAAGTTAGTCCCCAATTGAAGAATCACGTTGGATGTGACTTCTCGGCCAATGTTTAATTATGATGCTTGATAAGTCTCTTGGCTTGCATAGGTAGCCCACTTGCCTAGCTAGCTAACCCTAGCTAACTAAATACACACAGCCATAACGTTAGTTCTTGCATTCTTCCTCGTCATCTTGACAATTGGTTTCCCACATACATAGTGTGCGATACTTTCTTCCCCTCTTTTCAAACGAAACTCGAGAGAATGTTCTACGAATGCATTGATTTTTCAAACACATCAACCTCTATCTGGTCAAAGTCCAATACAAGCTCTTGTTATGTTGATCCACGGCCACTCGTTGGTTGGTAGACAAGGAAATGCAACGTAAAAATTGGCTAGATAGCCTGTGAGCTACCAGTCAGCTAACCAGCTGACGAATGAGAAAAGTCGACTGTTGCATTTTTATGACCAAGCAAGGCAGGGGCTCCCACTCGCGGTGGTCGGCCTCCTTGCAAATATTTTTTTTGTCTACGCACACACCAGATGGACACATGAGAATCAGTGTTGGCTTTTGCAAAGTTATACATAGGCCTACACTTCAGCAATTATGAAGAACTTGCATGCTTTGCATGTAGTTCAGCTGTTCATTTTCATGTTAAGGTAAAAGCATTCCACTTGTCTATGCTTTCAGCCAATGCCAGAGCCATAGAGAGTTGTTACTACCCCTATCCATGCAGGCTGTTCGACCATTTTGTTAGGTTAGCCTACTACTTGAGTCACATCCAACGTTAGCCTACTACTTGAGCCCAATGATAATGATTTAAAAAATAGCCTACTTTTTGTTGAATACATTTGAATATGGGTCCTTAATTAGGCTATCTGTCTCGACCACTGACATATACTGTCTAGATATTGGGCTGGGCTAGACACAGACCTATCTCCACTTCACTACCTTCAACTGTAGCCTAGTCTACATTTAGTTTAGAATATCATTTAACTGAATTAAACTTAAATACACTGAGCGTATTAGGCTTCATAAGTGTTTATTATCTCGTCTATGGAGGGTCTGATCAGTGAAGTCAATTGTCTATCAATTTGGAAGGGAGAGTGCAGGCTACCAACAAACAAGTATAGTTAGTCCTGTCTTGCAGAGTTTTAATCATCGTCATCACCATCGTGATCATCGTCATCATCATTTTAATCATCATCATCATCATTATACTACAGGATTTTAGCCAGATCTTGCAGATGCAGATCATTTTACAGAATAGTTGCAGTTAAAAATGTTGACACTGCAATAGCGTTGTATCTCCAAAAGGGTGCACCAAATTAACACTTTCATGCAATGTAAGTGCTCAGAAAAAGATTTCTGAGCACATTTACCCATGGAGAACGGATCGTAGTAGTATACCGGAAATATTGGAATGGATAGGATCTCTCTAATTGTTATTACCTGTGTACGGTCAGGTCCTGTTTCAGCCATGGGGTTAAATAGAAACATTGCTGAAAATGTAGTGTGTGCGTGCATGTGTGTTTGTGTGTTTACTTGGGCTTGCCTGCATGCATATGTGTGTGTGCATGGGTATATGTGTGTGTGTGTGTGTGTGTGTGCACGCGCGCGCATGTTCAGGTGTGTGTGTGCACATGTGTGTGTGTGTTTGTGCATGTGTCATGGATGTCGTCTGATTCGGGTTGCTCCAATGTGGTTATAATGACTATAATGACTCAAAGCAGGTTTGACTGGAGGTAATCTAACACTCCTTTACCCACACCTAAGGCAGGTCATCAGATGCGTGGGAGGATCACAGAGCAGATGTCTTCCTGCACCTGTCCAAGTCTTTACCTGGTCTTCATTAGATCACATGAAAGTTGAAAGAGGGAAACAAAAAAAAACATAAACTAAACTTCAAAAGGTTCACTGACCAAATGCACGTAAAACAAGAAAGAAATGTTCTAAAATTCAATCTTTTTACTCACAAAAACTGAAATTCCAGCTGCTACCAGTGGCAAAGTTAGCATTGTGATTAGTACTACACAGTTATTTCTTAAGGCATTGACTGTGTAGCACCCCAGCAGCATTGTCTAAAGCATTAAGTGAGACACTAAGCTCTTTTACCTGGTCCACCTGCCTGCTTGTTAAAACACGTTGTTGCCACATTGATGTTTAGCCATCCGCAGTGACCCGTGGCAGCGTGTCCGGGCCTCTGACAGGTGACACAGAAAGCACAGGTGGCCTCCTCTCTTCCTCACCCGCTGGCAGCCTTTGATCTGCTCGCCTAATCAGATCACTCACAATTAGGCCACAATTGTAACCGAGCAGATACAGGGCCACAGAGCCAGGTGTTTCTCCTGTCATGTCAATGGCTTTACTAAGGCCAAGTCGTGTGTGTGTGTGTGTATGTGTGTGAGTGAGCGGGTGTGTTTGTGTGTGTGTGCGTGCGTGTGTGTGTGTGTGTGTGTGTGTGTGTGCGTGCGCATTATGTCTATGAGTTACAGATCAGGGGAAACATAAGATGACAGCCAGCTTGATAAAAACCTCCCATAAAGCCCATCAGTCAATGGTCCTGTGTTGAGCTCACTGCAGGAGTATTACACAACAGAACTGATGAAGTAAACTGCAGATCATTTATTCTCACAAAGACAAAAGCCATGTACCATTTTTGGCAGTTTTATGTTGTTTAGCTCAGATGCTCCCATGATGTCATTTAGAACCCAGCTGAGTAGATTAAGGCAGGACAGATTGGTAGATCATTGTGGAGAGGCAGGTCATATTAGCCATCTTTCTGTTACCTAACCTTGGCTCATTAACACAGTGTTTGTCAAATGGTGTGTGTGTGTGTGTGTGTGTGTGTGTGTACGGAAAAGGGAGAGACAGATGAAGAGAAAGATGAATGGCAGGAGCGAATGCAACAGAGTGACAGGGTGTCTCTAGTCCCACCCACATGTTGGGGCCATTGCCGTGGTCAGTTTCATACTGTAGGATGTACTGGGATGTTCTTCAGCACTTTTGAGAGTGGAGCTCAGGGGTTTGTACACAAGGACACCCCTCTCTCCCTCCATCTCTTTCTCCACCACACACGCACACACTCACACACACACACACACACACACACACACACACACACACACGCACTCACACACACACACACCAGGTTCTGGTGTAGTAGTTCACAGCTAGGATGCTGAGTCTGCTGAGAGTGACTTCGCAGCCTGTTGCTCTGGGCCGGGCTAAAGGGATTCTGCAGGAGAGACGCTCCAGTATCTACAGCAAGCCTCCCAAGAACAAGATTGGAGCTGGGGTAAGTGGGGCAGAGTTTTAACCTTTGAAGTGGTAGTATACCGAGTGGGTGCAAAGATCTAAAGATTTGTGCACGTTTGGAATTTTCTGGTCATAATTCTGCACATCTAAAAGCAGTTGTAATTGCAATAGTTGCTACTTTCTGTTTTACTTGTTTTACAGAAATGACAGGTGACATATTTACCATTGTACTTCAATTGTTGATTGGTCAATGAAAATTAAAGCTAAATATCACACTTGAGGGAAATAGCAAAATTATTTTCTGTCAGATTTTTTTTGTCAAACATTTTTATACATTTAGTTTTGTGCTTAGATTTATGTTTAAACCATATACAGGGGAAGAACAGGTTCAAAGCTAACATGATTGCCATTTTATGTAGATATGCAATTATAAGATATTGCCAGGAATTCAGTCTCAAATCCCTTCCTGTTTTATATCCTAAATCTAACATTTGTTATTACACACATCAAGCAAACATGCTATTATCAAACCAAGAATAAATGTACTGGGAAGCAGGCACATGTATGATACTTGTTAATGCGAAATGGAAATGTACAGTGAAGTCTTTTATCTTCTTCCTCAGCAAAGTTTCTTCATCATGTCTGTGTTCGCTATGGCCATGCTACTACCTGCCGGCTGGATCCTTCACCATCTCCCTGAATACCGCAAAAGACCCCGGCCCCCACCCTCATAAGAAAGCTGGAGCACCCCTCCCCCATCGCCCGCTGTACTCCGTAAACCCTGGCTGCTTCTGAAGCCTTATTCACCTCCACTAGATGTACCTTGAATTGTTTAGAGCCATCAGATGGAAAATGCCTAATGAATGCAATGGCCACTACCAGCCACACAAAAGAACGACCTCTCAATTAAAAACCTTCGGGAGAACGATGTCCAAAACGTTTACTCATACATTCTTGGTCAGTGCAGCAGTGGTATGTCTTGGTGTTTAAGGCCTTGGAAATAGGGCCCCTATCGTCACTGCAGTGCTCACTTGCAGTGACACGTACAATGTAAACAACTGCAAATGCATTTTTCAATGTCAATAAACCTGTGAACCTGTGTCTGCCTCTTGCCTGTTGGAATGAATGGTCACTGATTTCTGATGTGGTGTTTTCCAATGTTGCATGCCCTTACAAATACAAAATGTTTGTGGCAGATTTGCAGCAAACTTGTGGGTGATTTGTGGGAAACAAATGACTTCACTAGAAAATATTGCCAGAAGTTTGCCAATGTTGGCCAGAGTCAAATTTGCAGCAAAGTTCTGGCAACAATGAGAAGTTCACTAGTGGCAAACGTGTTCGCCAGTGATTTGCCACCACACTTCCAGTGAACTTCTGGTTACAAACCTAATTTGCATATTACATTGCTGCAACATTGCCAAAAGTTAACTACAATTGTTTGCCAGAAACCTAATATGCATGTGAAAATATGACCTTGCCGCAAATTTGCGGCAACTTTTCACCAGAAACCTGAAATTTCTGTGAGGGTGTTTTACCATTTTGTAGAGCCATGTTTTTATAGGCAGCCATTTCATAATCCTCAAATTCATTTTGACATATGGTAATGTGAAAGACAGATAAACACTAATCTATTCCACAAACCCCAGGCAATTCATTAAATTCATAGGTCCAAACTCCTGTCTGGAAAGCTTTTACAGATGCCACCAAGCATATTACCAAAGCACATCCGTTAGCAAGTCTGCTAGTTTTTATCAGTGACAGCTGTGCTGTTGGTGTTTGCAAGACAAGTCTGTTGACTCAGCTAATTCGCTTGCTAATTAAAGGGTGAAAAGCCTTACTGCTGCTTTAATGTGAAATGTGAAAACACTATACTGTTATTCAAATCTCCTTTACCATGAACCATTCACAGAGATTTCTTATGAAGCCCTATAAACTCTAGTATAGGACAATGTCATACAAATAATCTCCCACATTCTATCTACCCCTCTGCTTGCTGGGTGGCCAGTGCTGTTTCCTTGTGAAGGGGACATAACTTAAGATCGTCAGAAGGAGATAGTGCCAATAGGGCGCCGTTCAACCCAGCTGACTGCTAAATGCCCACAACAACAAAGGAAACTCCACCAGTAACAAAAGTGGTGCTATATCTGGACCAGGCCAGGCCATTGAGGTCCGTGGGTTCAGAACAGTGGAGTCTGGCGTGCTGCCAGCAAGAGAGCCAGCAGAGACAGCTGTTTTGGTAGTGGCTCCTAATGGTCCATTGGCACAACTTTGTGCTGTATACAGTCAAGGATCGTATGTCTTTCATGTTTTGATGAATGATACATTTGCGAATTTTATGCAGATTGTTTTTTTATGACCAAATGTTCATGTCAGTATCTTATTTTTTGTTCCTACCTGCCCAGGGACTACTGGCGGAAATTAGCAGTATTTGCTATAACCTGGCTCAAAACATCTTTTCCTGTTTCGTACAAAGTTAATGTTATTTTGTGTATACTGTCCCTGAATAAATACATACAGTACATTACAATTGCAATTGCAATTATAACCAAGCAAATTAGGGCAATTTCAACTGAGTGGACCCCACAATAGGCTTATAGTTTGAGTTTCAGGATTCTTACCTCGTTACCTTTGGTTGATCTGTGTTGTGTCAGTTTTAGGAGAATGTTTTGGTGCTTTGCTCCTCCATCATTTGGTATGGAAGAGATCACAGCCTAGACCAGCACCCACTTAGCCACATGTTTGGTTGATCTCAACTAGATGCTCTTTGTAGACATATTATACCTGTAACGTTGGTGTGTTGGACTAGAGCTACGGACTCCCACAATGCACTGCAGCTGGGGTTCCGGGAGAACTTTGGGGGGTTATTGTGTGTGTTTCTGCCTTTGTTTACTGTTTATGGATGTCTTTTAGTGTAGCGTGAATCCCTCTTTAGTTCTGCCTCTTGTGTGACCCTTTTCTCTATGAATGGTGTGTTATTGACTACCCTTGTGTGTACCATGTATTTTTATATGGTCTGAGTTTTTGCTCCTAACACATCAGCTAGCCTAGAAATCTAGACGCACCCTAGCGACAGCAAATGTGGCTCGTCAGGCTACACATCAGCTTGATAAGAAGCACACTCGTTTAAGTCATTACACACCAAGTCTAGATGTGTAGTTTTTCTGAATTTGGTTATTTATGTAATATCATTATGCTGAATGACATTTTAGGTTTCAAAATCATCTTACTGAGAAATGTCTACGACTGAGTTCTATACAGATTCATCAACATGATTGAGTTGTTCTATACAGAGCCATCAACACATCCCTGACTGTGTGACTGAGGAGCAATACATGTCCTTTCATGAACGGAAATCTGCTTAGAGGAAGTATGTCATTATTACAGTTATAGTAGTATAGTTATAACATTAAATTCAAATACATTTTACTGTATTAGATCGCATGTTGGCTAACCTGCTCAGTTAAACTGTGTAAACATGTGTGCTGCTGATATATCAACATCACTGTATGTGAATGAGGAGGTGGTGCATGCAGTGTCCTTAACTCCCCTTTGAGACGTGTGTGTGTGTGTGGGGGCAGTCCTCCGGGCAAGCTGTGCAAGTCCAGGAGACCCATAAAGCCCGGAGGAACCACAGACTGGATGGAAGAGTGTGACCTTTGGTTGGGTCAAGAAATTCATCAACGCTGCGAGGACGAGGATGACGACAGGGTCTCATTGGTTATTATTCCACGCACCCTCTCCCTATCACCCTATCAGCCAACAGATGCGTATCATGACGCCTCTCCCGGTGGTTCTGCTTCTGTTGTTGTGGTGGGTTGATTAAACAAAGCCTCTATGGGATTCAAACACAGATTTAATATTTTTCATGTTTATGAAACTTGTGTGGATATCTGTTTGGTATCTCTACCTTCGACTGGCCCCAAGCGCTGTACATACTGGTCAGCAGGCAGGATGCAACTGATCTCACATAGATTAACAAGTAAGACAGGAATACTGTCCCCAGTGAAAACAGCACATTTCCTGAAATTCCCACGACTCCAAACAGAATGTTCCGTTCCCTCTCGACTCGCGTTAAATAAGATATCCCTGCTGGTGTGTTGGTGGGTGAATCTGAGCCAAAGTCTTCGAAAAAATGACATGCTAATTCATTTTAATGCTTTCTTTCATGTCCTTGAATCAAGTTTTTTAAAGGTTTTTTTCATATGAACTGTCTGCTTGTTTTTGGCAAAGCCAGTCCTTCATACAAAACCAATCCTTTTGAGCGGCATCCTTTTTATCTGCATTTTGTTGATGTTGAAGGACAGTAGAGTTGACTGCAGTTTAAGGAACTGTTTAAACGTTATTTTCCTACCCACTCCATATTGTTTGAATATTCATTCATAAATATAAATAAGCATCGTATCATGTCAGTAATATAGTGTTTATATAGATACTGTCACGCAAACTGACTTTGTTGGGAGGTTATGCATTTTATCAGCATGTGAGCTCTCTGTGAAATGAACTATGACCTTTATAGAGCTGTTTTCTGGAACTTGGGAGCTTTATCACATATCTACGTGATGTTAAAAGCATTGAGGCAGTTATGTAAGAAGAATGATTGGAAGACTGTACTCTCCGTTGTCATAAAGTTCAAATCTCACCAAAAAGGCAAGCTGATCAATGATTATACTTGTTTAAGTTTACATATATATGAATGTGTGTGTGTGTGTGTGTGTGTGTGTGTGTGTGTGTGTGTGTCTGTCTGTGTTTTGGGAGGGTAGCTAGACTGGATGACCCCCCTGTGAGAGTGTGCAGAGCTCCACAGGGACACTGGCTCTCCATTGGCTGAGGGGGTCACCCTGGGGACAGTTCAGTACGGGCGTCATGGATACACAGGCATCTACTTTCCCACACTGGTGCTTATTTGGACAGCTTCTAAAGGTTTAAACCCCCTCAAGGTGGCAGGAGTTCTGACTGCACGAGGAGCCACTGTTGTTGTTTGAGCCATCCATTTATTTCCATTCTCTCTTTTTTCCCTTCCGGCTCTGTCCTCGGTGGGATTGGATGTTCCAGAGAGTCTTCAAGCCTCTTGATGCATGTTTCTCCCCCCCTCCAGCTTACTTAAACTGAGTGTGTGTCAGTATAATTTATTTATGTGCTGCCGATATTAATAAATAATTGACTTTCCTGTCTTGAGAGTCACTTCCAGTGATTCATTGGGGATTTAATTAGTTTGTCGGAATAATCACAGCTCTGATGTAAACACAGCGAGAGACCTAAACATACTGGGAAAGGAGATGTGATTATGATTCTTGATAATGTCCCATGACTGCGTCAACTCAAAACACCATTTGATTTTAAGAACAGTCAATGGGTTTGTATTCCATTTGCTGTAAGAAAGCCGACATTCAATATCCATAATAAATAAATACTTTGAAAGCTTGAAAGCTGCTTTTGAGGTGATGTGTTGGGCCTGTATCTTTATGTCCTGTCAAAGATTGTGATATCTGAGAGAGACATGTTACCAAAGAAATAAAAGGAGCTTCTTTCGTCTTTCATTCTTCTGATGTGGCCCTGGTCTAAGGACACTCCATCATCTATGACACACCCATGACAAATTAAATATATGACACTGGACTGGGGATAGATTTTGTGCTCCAAATTTCATCAGTATTTATCAGAGATGTTGTGCTCAAAGTTGTTGCTCAAAGTACAAAACATTTATCAAAGCAAATGAGGGCAACACTTGAAGTTCATGTTCATTAGGCTACTATTCACAGATATACATCTTGTGTTATGAGTGTAGTCTCATATTGAAAGTTAGATTCTATATCTTAAAACATGGAAATGGTAATATTGCAAAGAAGCACTTTTCAGAATCTCCGCCTTGTCTTTCTTCGAATCCAAATGAATGACTGAAAGCTGTATGTTGTTCATCATATTAGTAATTGTAGTATCCTTGTGGCATCTTAGACCTCCTCTTGTTTGGATTGTGGAGAGGAGCACCCTCTTGTGGTAAAATTCTACAACCCAGACAAGGCAAATGAGAGAGGTGGCAATGAGCAGATGTGTGGAAGTTACATCTGGAGACAAACATCAGGAGTTTTGAGTTGACGGCAGAAGTTAAATTCATAAGACCGTTCAAAAAATTCTAGATCAATCCAAAGCCTTGTTAAGGCAGGACTCAGATGGGGCTTATTCAGTCCAAACTGTAATGGTAAATGTGCTTCAAGGAGTATATGGGTTGGTTTTTAGAAGGAAAGCCAGCCCTGTCTTTTACCACAGCACAATAATCAAGTTGTCACTCTGACGTAACAAGATAACATCAGAGTTTTAGAGGCTACAACAAACATTTGAGTTATTTGTGATGGCTATATATCTGAACCCTTGATTGTTTGAGTATTCCCAATATCTCTTGAAGAAAGAATGTTTCTGAACCAGCTTTATGTAAAGGACAAGTAGAATAAGGCCCAGTGCAACCATGATCTTACAAAGTGGCCCCTCAAAGAAATGTCTCACGACGCCAAAGTAGCTTTGTGGTATTTCAGTAAATCTAAAACTAGAGGGCTGAATAAAACATGAGTCTGTTTCCATTGTAAGCCTTTGCTCTTAAAATAATCTCTAAAAATAGTGACCTAAAAGTTTTATAAATACTGGCACAAATTGGCAGATAAAACCGCATATATATGGACATGTTCACTTACACACACCAGCACCTGCATGCACACAGACAGACACACTCACCACCCCCCCACCCCCCACACACACACACGCACAAGTATGTGTAATGTAATGTGTAGTCTATTTTTAGAAGTCTCCAACATCTCATCTAACCTCTTCTTTCAGGTTTGTTTTCCTCCTCTCAGACTCCTCTCGAATCTGCCAATGGTTATGTAACAATGCCCGCACAATCCCTCTGAGAGATTCAGATGTCTGCAAAAGTTAACAGGCCACATCAGATAAGGACATGCCCATCAAAATATTTGAACATTTAGTAACAACATCTTAATAGAGCAATAGTTTCAATGCACTGAAGTGTCTGTGCGGCATGTTACTGCACCTTCTGGAGAGGGTTATTGGCTATCAGCACAAATGAGATATTGTGCGTAGCCACTCACTCTGCGAAGAAAAACTCAGAAAAACTGAATTTTTGATTTGATGTTGTGACAGACTATCCAGTGTATGATACCTTACTATGCATCAGCTATTGTGATCTAAGCGTATGGAGCTGGATTAGACATCTAACACCATTCATGATATATAGAACCAATTATCATCTCTTATATTCATGCTCATCTAGAATCGTATTCTCCAAATATACATATCTCCTTCAATTCAAGGGGACCATGTGAATGTGTGACATAGTGACCTACACTGTCATTATATTTATAGTTAATTATGGCATGTTTTTTTCATTACAAGTGGCATGTTCCTTTGGCAGAGTGCTCAGATTCTGTTACTGTTGTTATTTTTCTGCCAATGATAGTGTTATGATTTCAACTGCAGGTTCTTTGATTTAGTTTGTGTAGTTGGGCTGGAGGCGCAAGAAGGGGCGTGTGCCCCTGGGCACCCAAATTGGCTGATTAGCCTAATAAGGAGTAGGCTTTTTTTTAAATAGTGGAGGTCACCTGATCACTTTAAATCCCTGTGGAGGGCAGGGGCGGATCTAGGGGCGGGGCCACAGGGGCCCGGGCCCCATCTGAAATCTCATTGGCCCCTGACTGGCCCCTGTACCGTCAATCATCAATAAGTGTCAAACTTGTTGAGAACGACGATCAGAGATGCAATTCCATTCCCAAACAACTGGTGGCAGTAATGCACCCATGAAGCCTGAAAGCTAAAGCACACAGTGAACTGTAAAGGAAAGAATACATTTGGCTAGACCATTCAAAGACCATTCCAAATCAAACCATTGTAAAAATAGTTGTTGAAAAAATTGTGTAAATATGATGTAGTTGTTGCTCACATGCTGTGTGTGTGTACTGTGTGTGTGTTTGTTTTAATGTACGCAAACTGGCAGTGAAAGTGGTTTCTCTTATCCACAAAAGGGGAAAGAGTTAAAGTAAAACTTGTTTAATTGAACGAAAAATGTGTGTATGATGATGTATGATTTCTGTTTAAAATATCAATGTATTTCCACTGAAGTGTCTATTATATTTTAGTTTTATATTTTGTTTTCAATGCACATTATAAATAAATGGGAAAATTGTTAAGAATTGTATTGGCTTTTTTGTTTTTTAGCATTTAGCATTCAAGTATTTGAACAAGGTAAGACTGGTGAAATGTATGCACTTTACTGCTGTGGTGTAGTCTAGTTAGCTGTAGTGGGTATACTGTGATCAACCCCAAATATTAATACCTATCCTTGTCTGTTTTAAGTGGGTATACTGAGATGGTGATGCTTTTTAAGTGGGTATACCAGAGACTTTCTAATGAGGAGACACAGCACTCAAAAAATCCTCCATAGAAATGCATGGGGCTAGTTTGTAACGCCAATATGGCCGTTGTCTACACATATCCCCCCCCCCCTTCCTCGGCAAAACTTCGACATGTGAATACATTGAGCCAATCATGTGGTGTGATGTGAAGACATCGTGCCAATCATGTGTTGTGAACTTGCCGCTGGAGCAAGATTGGTGTCGTGAAGCCTTGCGCACGCACATTTCTGCCGAATAGGATGCCCGATGAGTGCCCAAAAAGCATTGCAATATGGCTGTTGAGTGGAGGGACTTGCCTAAAAGGACTTTGGGTATACTGCGTATAGTCCTGCATATCACGTGGACTACGTGCCTCTGCCTTACTGAACAAGGGATTTTCTGTGTATGGATGTTGACCGGTTCTTAGCCCCTCAGTGTATGATGTGGCCCCTTTGTGGGCCCTGTCTCAGAAAAATCCTAGAACCGCCACTGGTGGAGGGAGAAGGTGAGTCTTCTGGACTGCAAATGTTGTGTGTACCTGACACTGCTTTGAGTGTTTAGGAAGATTGTGCAGTTATTTATAGTCAAACTCCGTGTTTCTTATTTTGACGTATTATGTCTAGTCTATGAGTCATTGTTTTTTTGTAATTAATATAGGTTACTTTTCATGGGTGTTTTCGGAGTATATCCGCTGATTCAATAAATCTATTTTACATCAAAACCTGTCTGCTTCTCCTGGACCACAAGGTTACATTATCAGAGAATGTTTTGGGACGGTATTTGTTGTTTTGGACACCATTTGGGAATCAGAGGAAAATGTGACGCCTGGTGTATCGATGCCTCAGTGCACATACAGTACTGCATGTTCATGTCCCCACACCATTTATTTGCACTTATTATGTTGCCCAGCAGAGTGAGCCATTGCATGCTATAGACAAAACCAGTTCTCAGCCAGCAAAAATAATCGTAAATGGCTTTGCAATTGTCCTAACATACAGCCTTGGTCTTAAGGCTTGCATAGCATGGTCCTATAGCATTAACTACCTGATAATAGCATTAATCAGTAGTGTTCATTATCAAACAAATATTCTAAATATTTTTGAGACCTTTTTATGTTAGTGAAATGATTAGTTGTGCTGCACATTAGGGCAAATATATGCCATAGTGACATTTTTTTGTGCCTGATGTTTGTATTGTATGGTGAATTTGCTTACACTGTGTGTGTGTGTGTGTGACTGACAGTGACATCTTTCATACATGCTGATTGTGTTTGTGTATGTTTGTGTGTGTGTGTGTGTGAGTGATAGAGAGAGAGAGAGAGTGTCTGTGGGTTTGTGTGTGTGTGTGTGTGTGTGTGTGTGTGTGTGGGAATGTGTGTGAAACTGTGTGTGCCTGTGAGTATGTGGTTGCATGTAAAGGGTGAGCCATGTCGCTTCAGTCGTTTGGATGGCTGCATTTGGCCCAGGCTGCTGCGTCTGAGCCATGCCCCTGCTCTCAGAGTCCCAGCTGAGGCTGCTGCTCCTGCCGCGCAGCCTGGGCCTCAGTGCATTTATTTCCCTGAATCCCGAAAATACACAAATGCACAAACGTGTTGTGTAAATTACACAAACACGTACACACACTTGCACAGTCGCACACACACACACACACACACACACACACACACACACACACACACACACACACACACACAGACTTACACTCTCACAGAAACAAATACTGTCATCATTTGGACCTGTCTCAGTAGCCCTCTGTCTTCATCAACTGAAATGAAACAGCTGGAGTTGTCTGCTGAGGTGGCGCTGGCAATGTATGAGTCCTGTAAACAGGCATGTATCTCCATTACGTGCTACATGTTTAAAAAAAACTACCATCCATTGATATTGATGCTACTGACTGATGCCTATATTGCCAGATCCTTAGAACCTCTAGGTTCTGTTGACTCTTATGGGTCTCTGTCTCTCTCTCTTTTCATTTCATTGTATCTCTTGCTCTTTCTCTCTGTCTCTCTCTCTCTGCATCACAGCAGTTCAAGCCAACCAATTTACGGTCTGTCAAATCGGCTTTGTTACCATGTGAGTTCGGCCTCCCTGATGGGGGAACACATCAGTGTTTAAAATGGCCCTGGCTGTCTAATTGCATTACCCTCAAATAGCACATCTGATGGAGAGGTGGTGTGCAGTGTGCCAAAAGCTTCACTCATTTACATTAGATGCTGCTGCAACTGTTATCGCTGCCGCTGCTGCTGTGAACACAGGTCCCATGATGCTTTGCTCTCTGCCGTCTCGCTCCAGACCCGGCGTAGTTTGTGATGTGCCGCTTTCAGAGTGTTGTGTAACGCTTTGTGTAACAACGGGGGCTTGGCTTTTCAATCTTGCTCATCAAATTCACCATGAGTTCATTAGTGTGGAAGGACAGCGCAACCTGTCTTCATTTTTGACCCATTTAGCTGGTGTCTGTTAATGTCTAGCTAAATATTTGCTCTAAGAGGAGATCCAGGAACTCTTAGCGACTATTTCAGCAGGACATCTTTCACCAAAAAGCTTTCTGATTTCTGGCAATCCTCTGGTAGTTAAAACAACATCAACATTAGATTAATGCTGGCTGAGTAACTATGGGGGCCAATTATGGTTGAGTATGGCTTTGAATGAGAGCCCCAGTCAAGCAGAAGACGCAAAGGAGACCAAACTTCACATTCGCCCTGTGGGCAAAAGCCTTCCACAGCAGACTCCTAGGTCACTTAACACACACATAGGCACACACACACACACACACACACACACACATAGGCACACACACATATATATGCTCAGACAAACATGAATACATGAAAATACACACACACATGTGCACACACACTCTTCCACACATACAAACACCAGCACAGATATACAGAACATATACAACTACACACAAACACAAATAAGCACACACATGCAAATATACACACTCAGACACAGGGACATAAAGATGTGCGCACAAACACACACGCGCACACACACACACACACACACACACACCATTTATTAGACTGACACAGAAACTAGCTTTGACTGGCAGACCACTATGCAGCTGTCTAATGAATTGACCCTGGGTGGCATACAATAACATTCTGCTTCCTGGAGACACTTGGCGATTGACAGGCAGGCTATCCTTTTGCAGTGCTGAAAATCAAATAGAGTGGAGCTGCTCTTTCTCTCTTTCACAATCCGTCATCACATCATATCTGTGAGAAGGGAGGGTGGGAGGAAGGGGAAAGAGAGAGAGAGAGAGAGAGAGAGAGGCAGAGAGGGGGAGGGAGAGAAGAAAGGAGGGAAGGAGGAAGAAAGAGGGAAGAAAGGAGGGAAGGAGGAAGGGAAACACTGACTTTGCGGTCAGCTTGTGATGACACCTCCGCACTGGATTAAATTAATTTCAGATGCAGGGGGGCAGATTGTTCTGACACCAACTAGAGGAGATCCTCCAGCGAGCCACACTGTGGAAGTAGCTGCTGGGAGGACACAGGCAGCAGACTGCAAGGCGCTTGATTACGACATGAGCCAGCAACCATCACCACGCAGGCCGTAAAAGATTTCTGTGTCAAACTAACCTCGTTTAAGACGTGGGGGCTAAATCATTGTAAAAAGATAATGATGCTTGAAAGAAGGGCGAGGAGAGGAGAAAATATAAGCATTTTCAGGACACATTTTTAGGCTGGCTTTAGGCATCATTGAGCTTACTATAGTGTGAGCTTTTGAAACTATAAATATGACTAGTGCCTCAGTGCCAATACTGAATAGTACAATTTTATTTGAAACTAAAAAAATCAACATGTTGCAATTAAATCAGTTCAATGCACAATATGTTAGATGTGATGCATACATTGTTCATCAACAACTGTTAATTACACAAATATACAGTAACAGCTTCCTCTAGACACATAAACAACTTTATTCCCCCATGGCATCACATCCACTCACTTTAATGTATCCCTTTAAATCAAATTTACTATGTACATATGATGGACACGCAAGAAGGCATATCAATATTTACATTCATGCAATATTTATCAGACTCCTTTTTACATTATAGTACACAATTGTTATGTGTTGTGTTAATGGCTGCTTGCAAGTGATCGTAACATGAACAAAAATACATAAGAAGACATACACAGTTTGAACCTCATGTAAAGATTTGTGTTTTAAGACATAAAAGACACTGAGCACATGACCAACTACGTTCACTGTTCCATGCCTTGGTCAATCTTATAAAATGATTACGGCGTAATGTATTAATTTGAAACCAGTTAAGAGACCGAAATTACATGTTAAAAATAATGTCTCAAAACAGTCAATAATACACAGTATTTTTATATTGCCAATGAAAAGAGCGTGGATGGTTCCAAAATTTGAGTATGCTAATTATATGAAAGAAGTGATCTCTCCTTTCCAGACATCACAAAGACACATAACATGTAGATCTAGAAGAATCTGTAGGCTATTTATGTCTGACCACTACAAGCGTTCTCTAATTTGAACATAGAGTAGAATCTGAGAAAGAGGGGAGTAAGTAATGGATGTTCCAAATGATGGCTCATCTAATTTAGTGGTTTGTGGGAGGACCTAAATGGACAAGGTAACCTTAGCTGAGGTCTCTAGGAAAGAAACAGTCCATTTGATTAGGTGCAGCTTAAAGTACCTGTACAGAAACTGACTAGGCAGTTTTATAGTTGTTTCCCCATACACTTATTTTAAATGTGACTTCCTCTGTGATGGACTACCATTCAAGATGCCAGCAAGAAAGTGATTACAGAAAACAAAATAGCAGAGGATTGACTGAGCTAATACTCTACAGGAAATCAAAACAAAGTCAGCTAATACATGAAAGCTTGAGATCAGTACTCCTCTCTGTGACACAGATATAGCTGCTAATATCATTAGCATATCTAGCTCAAACAGGGAGTTGACATGTTGAGACGGTTTCTGAATAGTACACTTCTGGATTATGGGAGTCACCAACGTTTGATGACTGTTGAGAGGACTAACTAACATTTCCCATTTCTGGGTGCAAAGCAAACAAAGAAAGTGACCTTTTGAAATTGGGATCAGAAGTAAATTTAAACCTTTGAAACATCTAGTCAATAAACAAAGATAACAGTCTTAAGTTACGTGTACATTAGCAATTCGTAGGCTGAGGACAAGAATTCAGAGGTTACTCCTGCCAACATGATACAGGCTAATGCAGAGCCAGTACTGGATTAATCATGAATCAGCCAGTGATAGACACATTATGAAGCACTTAAGAAGAAACCAAGACTGAGCAGTGCTAATATAACTGTTCAGTCTCACAGCTGAGGGCAAAACCAGTGACCAGACATCAGAGGCTAGCCTGGTCTGCTAGTTACTAAAATACATGTCTAGCTCTCTTGTCACACTCCCTTTTCAAATTGCATAGTCAGTCAACCCACACTCTTTGACAATTCATTGTTTCTTCCAGCTGTAGTTATTAAAAAAAAAAAAAAAAAAAAAGTTTCTATATTTGGCATACATGGATCATTCTCATTCCACGGGTGGTGATGACTTTTAAATCAGCGTGCGTCAAAAATACACCCACAGATAACAATGGCTTGATGCATCCCCTTCCTCTTTCGGGAGCCTGGAAATTTACAAAAGGTGGAGGAGCATCTCCTGCCCACCCCCATCCTTTCCTTGGACAAGAAGGACAGTAAAGAGAGAGACAAAGAGAGGCAGAGACAGGGTGAGAAAGAGAGAGAGAGAGAGAAAGAGAAGGAGAGAGAGAGAGAGCGAGAGAGAAAGAGAAGGGTAGGATCCATGAGAAGTTGTTGCATTTAATAGAAAGTGCATGCGTTTGTTTTGTCGCCAGCGTTTATTTTGCTGCCACTCTCCACCGGCTGGAGTGGAAGGGTTAGGGGGGGGATCTCTGAGGTGCCATTCGGACTGACAGCTTTGCCCCATGCGCTGGCAGCTGTCATCCAGTACACCCCCCCATCCCCTACCCCCCGCCAACTTGAGGTGATGTCCCGCAACGGGGCCTAGTCCAGCATGTCAAAGTCTAAGTCCCCTGTTTCCTTTAAGCTCTATTTTATATTCATATATATATATTTATATATATTAATAAATATACAATTCTCTGGTTCTCTCTAGGCATCTAGGCATGGCTTGAGTGCCGAAGAAATTCCAGTGTCATTGTCTCTGCCATTCCGTGACCTTGTCAAGAGCAAGGAGAGGGAGTGTGGCTGTAGTAACGTTGAAGAGGATTGCCAGGTGTGATCATTTCTGGGGCAGCCCCTATACCCCAGTGCTGTTGGTCTCTACCGTTGTGGTCTTGGTCCGGGAGCTCATGGCATACTCCCCTCGGCTCGTACCATTCTCCTCCTTCCGTAGTGGTTTCCTAAACACAGAGAGGTTACGTGTTAGATTGCATTAGGAATTTGGGATGGTTGACAAGAGAACTTGACTTAGTTCACAGTGCCTGTAGGGTTGAACCCACGTGTTTATTATGATGGGAGTTGAAAATGTTGTAAACTCTTAACAACCTGCTCATAATTCTGATGGTTTTACATCCCAGATGTTCATCAACCTGGCTCCTGATATGGAGCATCTTAACTAGGCCTGGAGCAGCTAATAAAATTAAAGGATAATTAGGTAAATTGCTTTTTTTATTTGCGTAGGTGTGTTTACAAGATTAGCTAAAGAGGCCCTGTCAGTCAATTCTGCTTATTTTTATTGCTCTGTGTGCACACAGTGCTCACGCTAAAAAAGCTGTTCATATTCTCCTCTGATATCATTAGGGAAGCGTCTGGGAATTTGCACTTAATTAAACGGGCTTGCATTTGCAAATATGAATCAAAGTAAGGTTTGGGTTTTGGGGGAGGCATAACGAGTTGCTCTCTCTCTCTGTCTGCGGAGCGAGACAGCCCTTCATTATGGCACAGGGTAATTCACTGCAGGAGGAGGTCATCAACTTGACTTATCTCCCTGTTTAAATGACTTCCCACAAGCCCAAATGGCAGGAGCACTAAATGCAGCAGCATCCACTGCTGTCCGTTCCTGATTAGAGATCTAAGATATGTAACCCTTGGAGACAAAGTCCCAGATAATTCAATTAAAGCACGGAACAATCTAAAAGGCTCCATCAACAAGACCAGGAAAGGGTAGTGACTTAAAAAAAATACTGTAGGTCTAAGAAAGATAACAACTGTATGCTGTTCAAAAACATACTACATCAACTGATAAAAACAGCCATATTCCCAGCATACATCAACAGATATACATTAATCTTTCAGGATTAACATTTGGATGTGAGGTCACCAATAGTTGTGGTACTGTGGGGTTTCTGGTGGCCAACTGAATGGTCACTGCCTTTTTCAAAAAGGCGAGTTGCACAAAGAGGATGGAAATAAGCACGCAGATGAAAACAACATGACCTTTTTAAGAGCTGCATCTACTGTTGGGGTCCCTCATGGGCAAGTGTAAGGGTCATTTTGCCTTTCACAAAAAGGGCCTGAATTATTTGAAAAGGTCGCTTCCACAGCTACGTGCTGAATGTCATATACATTTTGTATTTTTCTGAAGTTTATCCAGAGATACAGTGTTTTTGTCTGTAAAGAGCAGAGCACAAGAATAATTTCTGTGTATAAAGACCTCAAGACCATTCCACTACAATGACCCTGTAGTGCCCGTCTGCTTGTCTGCCTTTTTGCACATACAAATCATCTGTGAGAAAACCAAAGCAAAACTACATCCAGGACAAAAAAATCCCACTTGTTTTAAAAAGTCCCTCTTATACATTATGGATGTTTATGAATGCATGCACTTGTTTATCATGATAAAAACAGATTAAGTCCCTTGGGCAGGTTTGATGGGACAATCATTATTCTCTACAGGGACCATCTGCCGTGGCGACGAGTGTGTACGTACTGCCTGGGGCCTGGGGGGCTCCCCCCCCCCCCATGTGCTATACACCAGGGGACAATCCTGAATCCCCTGGTTCCCACTCCAGGGTTCCCAGAGGATGGAGACAGAGAGACAGAGAGAGAGAGAGAGAGAGAGAGAGAGAGAGAGCATGAGGGCATGAGGACACGGACATGAAAAGAAAGAAAAAGAAAAGAGAGATAGATGGACGAAGTATTGATGGAGAAAGGGAGCAGAGTGTACAACGAAAATAATAAAAGCTAAAGATAGAAAGGTGAAGAAATACGTGAAAGTCAGACACCAGAAAGACAGACAATGAAAGTTAGAGAGAGAGAGAAAGAGAGAGAAATTGCACAAATATTCTAAACCAAAGGTTTATGTCCTGTTAGTTCTTGAAACATTAGATGAATATGCAGTTGTAGTCTTGTAGCACTGCCAAGAAAGTACTTTACTGAGGCAGACCACAAAGCCCACAAAAACCACAGACTGACCGAGACAAACAAACAGCCACAATAAACCAAATGTGGATGGAAGGTCTTGACTCCTCACAAGAAATCACAGTGACTTGATGCAGCCAACACTTTCACCATCTTGTCAGGCTCTCTTGCAGGCTGCAATGCGATTCTGAGGTCATTACCCCAATCCATATGCCAGTCCATCAAATGGACAACATGTGGCTCATTCAGATATGAATCAGGTTGCACCCTGACAGCACTGAGGGAAGCAGTAGTTCATTCTGCTGGCGGTGTGGAGGATTCAGGTCCCCAGGGCTTTGAAATGGAAGGATGCTGTGAGAGGAAGCTACCACTAACATATTCCAATGGATCAATGACTTTGGGACTATTTTTAAATGGTGCTACTGCTGGGAATCACTCGCCTCCATCCATGTTCCAATAACTACTACATGTGTCCCAGAGAGCTGTAGAATCTGCTATGCTTTGTCTGCTTTCAATACTAACACAAGCTCACAAACACAGACAGACACACACTCCCACACTAAGACAAGACAGAAACACAAAGAAAGACACGGGCACTTAGTAGACAAACATAAGATGTAGCAACATCTTTTCTTTCTTTTTTGCCAATTCCGCAGAGATATATGTCTGATGTATGGCACACATGTCAAAGCAATACACCCACATACGTACACATACACCCAAAGGTATACAGGAGCACACAGAAGTAAAGATGGAGAAAGCTGTTTTCCTCTATTCTCTATAGTCAGAAAGTTTCAGAAGCAGCACCAGTCCCAGGGTCCTCCTCCACAGGTCGGTCCACAGGCCACACTTCCCAGCATGCCTTTCAGTGGTCCTCAGGGCTCTAAGACCGAGCTGAAGCCACTGCCTCCAGCAGCTGCCTGAGGATCTCCTTCTGAAACGGCATTTCCTCTCATGGGAGGAAGCCAGCTCAAGTGCTGATCCAAGTGAGGCGAGCCCAAGTAGCCGATGGGAGTCAATATTTATGAAAAGGAGCTAGTTCATGATCCCAAGCACGCTCATCAGCCGGTGTAAACAGCAATAAAGTATGTTGTTTGCGCAGCGATGTCACAAACATTTCTGAGGATGATTCATAGTGTTTACGCCGGCTAATGCCTGATCAAATAAACACTCATGGAAGATAAAACACATCCTCTGGCCAAGAAAAATGAGTGGTCGCACAGTCAAACAGTACGAGATGCTAAGCAGTGGCCATTTATTCCGAGGCCAATTGAAACAGAGCAATTAGTAGAGATGGGACAGCTGTTTTGCTGGAGATGTGTGGTAACCATTATACTTTAAAGAGGCAGGTCCCAATTCTTCAACAGAGGGAACTCTTAAAAAACAATTCTGGAGAGAATATTTAGGGGAAACTGTCTCCAGACCATTCTGACTCATCAGGGAACATCGTCGCAAATCACAGAAACACAGCGACACAGCTGAGTATCGAGACTCCATATTGAGCCTATGTACATTGCCTATATGTACATTGAGCCTAAATACAAAAACCATTGTGTATGAGAATTAAACAACTGCTACTTTTTTTCCACCAATTTCAGTGAACTGAGAGAAAAAAAAACCCCTGGGAAGTATTTTACGTAACAGGCTTGCTCTTGCACAGTGTAGGCAGGTGATAATATGATCCGCGGATTAAAAGCACTACAACATTTCTAATTCATTTGTGTCGTGCCTACAGGCCCAGCAGCGCCTGAGGTGAGCGTGTTTTTCGAATCCGATGTGAACCGGGGCCGTTGCTCCTCACTCCGAGAATAACAATAAAACCAGCGCATGGGGAATTCTAAGGAACACGCTATTCATAGACTACTCTTATGGCAGCTAGTTTCCATTCACGCGTGGAGGAACCCACCCATCACGCCCCACCGTCCCAAAAAAAGAAAAAAAGAAAAGAAAAACCGCTCCAGGAATAGCCGAGATGGGTCTAAAATGGCTACGTCTTCACCTCACGCCACTGGCCAGCTCTCAATAATCCATGTGGTGTAGTATGCATCTGGCAGGTGGCTGCACAGCACAGTGCTGTTGGCCATTAAAGTTTAATGCCACAGCTCTCCAGTGCAGTGTGTACACAGATATGGAAAGCGAGGTGGGGGGGTTGAAGGGCTGTTCTCGCTGTGGTGTCACTGGGGTTTCAGAGAGCAGGCTCCATTCAGCTTCTGAGATTCACAGGCTTCATTCATTCATTGGCAACGGGGGAAAAAACCACGCGCACATGCATGCATGGCATTCAATTTTGAGATGGGTAGATTTCTTTTATCACTCACAAATACACAAATACACATACGCACGCACGCATACACACACACACACACACACACACACACACACACACACACACACACACACACACACACACTGCACACAAGTGGAACAGGCAACCATGGCACACCTCCCATCCTATAACAGCTGGTATCAATAATGAAAGACAGCGGCTCGTGCCACTTGCCTGTGTCAGCATCTTACAGTCAGATGGAGATATTATCAACATTTCAGTGTTTTATACAAGACAAAAGTCCTCCAATGCATTAAGCATACATCGGACAAGGCAAACCTAATGGCCAGGACAGGGGCCCGATAAACTGCTTCAAAAAGCCTCCATTATCTCCACATTTTACGGACACTGGCGAACTCTGCCCCTGTCCACCTGTGGGTGTTTTTGTTTTGGTAGATTACACATGTTGGCTTGCGCTTCAGCAACATTACTCCGTCGGTGCCTGGTTGATAAACATCAACAAGACCCCCCCCCCCCAATCTCTGGAGGGAAGCTTTCAAGGCTCCTCGAAGGGCATTTACTGTCATTACTAGCAAACACTCCGCGCAGCATCAGCCCTTCCAAATGTAATAGAGGCAGTGATGGAGGCTTCCCATGGAGAAAATGAGATCATGCCTTGTCTCTGGATTTTTTTATGCTTTGTTATGCTGAGTCATGGCCACTCGACAGAGACACATAAATTCAGCTTGAGAGCTCATGTCACTGCACAGGCATTTGCGAAGCTCTCAAAAGCAGTGGCCTCGCTATGTTAAACAAAAATTGAGGACAGCCTCTTGCTTTTAAACAAAGTTTAAAAATAGAGGACAATTAATGCTTGCGCGCACACACACACACACACACACACACACACACACACACACACACACACACAAGCACTGGCATTTACACACACAGTAATAACTGCATGGGGCTTGAGAATTTGTACCTTATTTGGTAGAGGCACACATTACAGTTATACTGTAGGAAGCTGATGTTTTGTGCACCAGACAGGTACCAGCACACTGTTTGGACTGGGTATAGATTCACTAACTGCGTTCCAGATCTGCCGCATCAACACTTTCTCAGGTACGTCAAACTTAGAAGTAGACAGCTACAGTTTCCCCCCTTCTGTGTATTAGAGAAAATATATTTGTCTTAATTTGTGTGTGTGTGTGTGTGTTAAGCTTTCTTTAACAAACCCTTGACCAAGGGTAGGTTTTTCCAGCGGGTTCTGTCCGGGGAGAAAGAACCCTGAATCTGATAGCATTTGTGTTTAGATCATCTTTGCTACAGAAGGCAAGGTGAGCCAAGCTACGCCACGGCCTGCTCACTGTGTCTCTGTCTCGCTGACAAATGACACGCAGGCAGAGGTGCGGAACAACAACAGAGCAAAAAGAAAGGTGTAACAAAACAAAAAATGACCAGGGAAAGAGTTATCAGACGGTGTTGTGAAGCAGGAGAGCATCAATCAGTCTTGGCACGAAAAGACGCCTGCACACACACTAACACTCACGCACGTACATACACACACACACACACACACACACACACACACACATACATACACACACACACACGCATGCACACACACACACACACACACACACACACACACACACACACAAAACACACACACACACACACACACACACACACACACACACACACACACACACACACACAAACACACACACACACACAGTATCTTTCCCATTTATTTAGCCTTGCCATCGATATCCTCCCTCGTCTAACTCTATAACCCTCTATATCAGGGCTACAGAGTTGTCTCTCTGGGAAAGCCCATGTCTTGTCTTCCGCGGTCGAGTTAAATACAGCAGCCGACACAACGGGGCTCTTTCCACTAGTGCATTCACAAGAAGCCACACACTCATTGCTATTGACTCGGCAAATCCATACAGGCATCCAATTACGTCCGGGCCACAGAGAGCCAGTGGGAGAGCACTAAACAGCCCTCAGGTGCTGACCTTTCCATCTCCTTTCTGCGCGATCACTCATCATGAGGCGCCGTTCTCCGAGAAGCCAAGAGCTTGCTCTCCAAGTGCTCTTCATGAGCCAACGCAATGCATTTGCATGATCATACATCATGAAGGGGGAAATTAAAATGAAAATATTTATCTTTAAATAAAATAGACTATCACCGCACACTTAAAGTCTGATATTCCCCACACATCACCGGCACCTGGGATCCGAAAACGGCCAGGGCACGAGTATTTTTATCTTTTCAGAAAATATTTATCTTTTCATGTGAGGAAAGAATGAAAGATGGGAGAGAAAGATGCAAGGGAACAGGGAGGAAAGAGGTGACTGCATACAGAACATAATAAATACAGAAAGCTGTTTATGCTGCTGATTTATCTCCACCATTTTCTTCCATGGTACACAATTTCATATAATCTACATCGTCGCCTTCACAGTACTTCCAGCCTTGTCCTTAAGTCTGCTAAAGCCTCGTGTGGAACCTCTACACAATTGCTTTGCAGACCACAGACGTAGCCAACATCACAAGCACCTATGCATTTCCCCTGTGACTGCAGTCCAAGTGGAGTTATTTTAGGCCAGGGCTGAGCGTTACTCTGGGCGACAGCATTGAGCAGCACTGCATGTACACCACACACAAAAGCGATCCTCATAGTCTCCTCCAGTACGGCAGAGTCGGACCGGCCAAGACAGCTGTCCACTTGGGACGACTTACAAACCCGAAGCATGAGAGCATCCTTTCTTTAGCAGGCTCTGGTTTTGCGATAAATATGAACAAATATCACAGGGCACTTCCCTCTTTATTTTCCCTGCCTCATACTTCCCAACCCCTTCTCCTCTCCTCTCTTCTCTCTCCCTCTTCCCCTCTCCTCTCTTCTCCTCTCTCCTCTCCTCTCCTCTCCTCTCTCCCTCTTCTCCTTTCCTCTCTTCTCCTCTCTTGTTCTCTCCTCTCTTCTTCTCTCCTCTCCCTCTCCTCTCTTCTCCTCTCTTCTCCTCTCCTCTCCTCTCTCCCTCTTCTCCTTTCCTCTCTTCTCCTCTCTTGTTCTCTCCTCTCTTCTTCTCTCCTCTCCCTCTCCTCTCTTCTCCTCTCCTTTCCTCTCTCTCTTCTCCTCTCCTCCCCCTCTCCTCTCCCTCTCCTCTCCTCTCCTCTCTCACTCCTCACTCACTCTGGCCATCTCAGATTTCTCGTCGCCTGAGAGCTCTAATGCGCTTTACCACAGTGACACATAAATTCCTCTCCCCAAAGCACTGCAGACAACAAAGACAACAAGGGCATGAAAAAAGAGAATACATAACAATAGTGTTTGTTTCTGTTTCTGCCTCTCTCTCTCTCTCTCCCCTGTCTATCCTTCTGTTCCACTTCTATGCTGAGCCAGTGTGTGTGTGTGTGTGTGTGTGTGTGTGTGTGTGTGTGTGTGTGTGTGTGTGTGTGTGTCTGTGTATGAGGCAGCCCCAGCACTGAAGCTCTTTCTCCTTGAAGGCACTTAATGCCATCAAACTCATTACAATAAGCCAGTGGCCAGCAGATGCTGATGTGCTGACGCTGACTTGTGCCTATATACCATCGAATGGGACGATTATTGTGGTGCTAAACCCCGTCTGACCGTCTGGCTTTACCAGAGAGCCGTTTCCGCTGCATTGGTCATTGGCGGTGGCTAAGTGATGATTTCCACTCGCATATAAAGGAGGACATTAAACATCTCTCTTTTGTGACTGTGGCCTGGCAGAGTGAGCATACTCATTAGGAGGTAAAAAAGCTGCCAGCTGAGCCTCCCATTAGGGAATACATTGCTTCCACCCAAATTCTCAGGGCAGGGAGAGAGAGGGAGAGTGAGAGGGAGAGAGAGAGAGAGATGGGGGGGTGAGGCAGAGAGATAAAAAGCAACAGAAAGAAAAATGTGTACACATTACAAATTCATTCACTCGGGCTAATTCAAATGACTCTCTATGCATGGCGAGTAATGGCTCCATGTTAAAGAATGAGGCGACTCCTACAGTACGTGGGTGCCATGTGGGCATAATTCTGCGTTTATGTGAAATACAGAGGAGAAATAACCACCCAAAAGTCTGGACTTGATGTCTGCCACCACAAATTATCAGGAGAGTCATCTATGGCCACATTGGGTACTGTTACAACAAACATGTGTAAGTCACACCCATAATGAAATAATTCACTAGCGGTTCCATCTGGTGTAGCATGGAACAAATAGCAGGCCTCCATGTCATAGGCTAGATGTGGTATCTGGCAAGTCTAGGCTATTTCCTTATTACACTGTTCAAAATGAGATTAAAATGGCCTTGATGGACATTTCTGTTTTTGAAACAAATAAGATGAAAATAAACATATTAAACAGAAAAGAAAAAGGGAACTAAGGAAGGAATATAAGAAAATAGACGATAATAGATATGGACAGCGTACTGGTCTGTTGGACTGAAAGTGTTAGTGTTGGTGTTGTATCACTCTCTCAAGGTCCTGGGACTGACTTGGCATATCAGTTATTACACCATGACAACACTACTCCGCCAGCATAAATTTAACCTGCACAGCTACATGCGTGACTGCAGTGAATCACAGACGACCTATTTTTCCAGCTGCTTATGTGAGCGGTCATGACTGTCCGAGGTCATTTCCTCTGTCTTGCCCTGACGAGGTGGCCTTCTCCTCTGCTCCTCTCTCGTCGCCGTGGCGCTGTGTCACAGCGCCTTCTCACCTACAAGCCAACTTGACACGCCGCACGCTACTGACGTCCTCAAATCTCCCAGGTTACCTCATGGGTTCCACAGCTTTTAACTGCTCTCATTAATGGTGCATGGGCACTGAGTTCTGAGTCAAATGGACGCAACAAAACCAGTGTCTCTCACGAAAAGTAAAATAGAAAAATGCTGTTTTTAAAACCCCTTAGTTGGCGGGGGGGGGGGGGGGGGGGTTATATGGTTATAGAACAAGTAAACTCGACCCAACTTTTAAAATGGCTCTTACATTGCAGGAAATGAATAAGTAACGACGTGGTAATGAATTGAGCCGACAGGACCGGTGTGGTGAACCTGTCCCGGACTCCGTCCATTACTACAGGAGGCACACGGCATTAGCATCAGGCAACAAATCAGCTGTGTCTGTATAAACTACACCTCCATCAGAAGCCATCTGTGAATGTGGCATGCGCGATCACACTGATCCCCTCAGGACCCAGCCAAGGCCTCTCTCTCTCTCTCTCTCTCTCTCTCTCTCTCGTCATTCCGTGAGATGGAAGCAGGCATAGTGACTCTGCAAATTAATTCATAAATAATGACCGTGGTTTGATGCTACGACGGCTGGTGGTGTTTTGATGACATGGCAAGCGAAAGCAGCAGCACCTGCCCACCACCACCACCACAAAGCCACCCCCCTACCCTCTGCGTGTAAAAGTTGCTGGGATAACCACTTTGCAGTGCCATAAACAATGCTGTGCTGGTGACTTTCTGACCTCACAATGCAGAGACAAGTCTCTCAAAGGTAAAGACACGGTGCCTCATTAAATCTCTCTTGTGCACCCCCTCCTATAACAAATCCCTCTTGTGCACCCCCTCCTATAACAAATGGCGCGCGTTGCTTGGTTATGAAATGCAGGCTGAGCAAATGCCCTTTTTGCTGGAAGCCACTGCATTGCCCATTTTCACTGTGTTCTTGGTATTTTGTTAATTTCACGCGATTTATTCTCATGTTATTTTCACACGATTTATTCTCAGTACTGCATAATCTCACCAGTGGTTATTTAAGAGATTCCAGATTTTTCATGTGCCTTTTTTTGTTCTTTGTAATAATTGAAGACAGGGCAATAGAAAAAAGGGGTCTTCATGCTTGCTGCTGGTAATTGAGATCATCCTCAGAATGGTGAAGAGCAACAGACAGCTCCACCATGATACGGACTCCATCCCTCTCTGTGTGCTCCTTCACTTCCCCGTCACATCGGCTCCTTCATCCTCCTCCGCTGTCTTTACGCTATTGTACCCCTGCCACAACAGATTATTGTCCAATGGCATATCAATGTGACATGTGAATCTTAGGATGCACAGTGTACTCCACTGAGTGAAGCAACTGCATGATAGGCTACTATTCTCTACAGGCACCTCTTTAGACGACTATTTCAGGGGAACTAGGCCTTTTTTCATTACTGAGCCTCTCACTACCTACACAGGAGGACACACAAAAGGTGTGGATGGATACATGCTGTGAGTACTCTACTACTGCAAGCAAAACAAGAGAGTATCTCTCTGTACGTACTTCTCCCTTCTCGTATGTGAATCGTGTGTGTGTATGTGTGTGTGTGTGTGTGTGTGTGTGTGTGTGTGTGTGTGTATGTATGTGCGCATGTGCGCATGTGTGTGTGTGTGTGTGTGTGTGTGTGTGTGTGTGTGTGTGCGAGTGTGTGTGTGCAAGTGTGTGTGTGTGTGTGTGTGTGTGTGTGTGCACATGGCTTACCTCTTTATGGCCTTGTAGCAGACGATGGCGGTGAGGAGAAGGAAGACAACAGAGGCACAGCTGGCGGTCCCGAGCACCAGCCACATCTCATCCCACCAGGGCTTCCTTGTGGGCTCCACGGGGGGAGGCACTGCAGCACATTTACACACACAATTCACTTTTATTTATTATTTACACACACAAATCACATCTATATATTATTTACAAATTAATTACATTTATTTATTTACACACAGAAATAACATGGGTAACACTTTATAATAACTACACACAATTCATCATTTATTAAGCCTTTGTTACTTATTAGTTAATGGTTTGTTCATCATTAGTAAATTCTTGTTAATGCATAATTTATCATCAGTAAAGCATTTGTTCACACAGTTATAAATGGTTTAATAAATAAATATAAATGGCTTAATAAATTATGAATTGTGTGTAGTTATTATAAAGTGTTACCATAATATGTATATAATTTACACATATAAATTACATGTATCTATTATTTACACAAATGTAATTTAATAATATTTCTAAATATGTATTATTTACTGTATTACTTAAAGCCATTTACAGTGGCTTTACACTACAATTAATGTATATGAAAGCAAACAATTGACCCTGTCTTGTTAAGCATCTGGCCCTACTGCCTCAGGTAGCATAGGACCATCAAAGGCAGAGGGGGAGGCAAAAGACAGAGACAATCCATTTTAAAATGGTTTAGCCTTTGAAAGTGGTTGATGATAGATGAGTGAAACAGAAACTCAGTTGGCTATTTTAGTGTTTCTTTTATCTCATGAATAATAAAAAGATGACAGGAAAAGAGAGATGGAGAGATAAACAGATGTTTATCTGTTTATCAGACTTAAGATTTAAGTCACTTTGAAGTGTCTCCTCCTACTCTGAGACAAAAGCTGCTGTCCAGAGGTTGAGTAGCCTAAAGATAGCCAATGGTCATTTATGAGATAATGCAATAATTGCTGAAAGCTTTTATTGCAAAAAGATTGATAGGGAGTTCTCCCTGCATCACCTGAGAAAATATCCAGAGCACACCAATGCCGCACGAATACACTCTGTTGCGTGGCCTCCCTCATTTTTGCTGGGTTATTCAATTAAGCCTACCTTTACCTTGTCTAGTCATGCTGCAAATTGCTTTAGAAAAAATGTCACCTGAATGGCAAGTAAATCACTAAGACGTTGTTAAAAAAGACATCATAGGATATCCTGGTTCCTGCACCCCATTTCCTGAGATGAAGACCAGAGGCTTACAACAGCACAGCATTGTTCATCATCTTCTACAATTATGTCACAGATCTACTGTGTCAACCCTAATCAGTATTGTTTTTTTTTCTTTCTTTAATGCCTAATGTATAAATCATACTGAATGGTGCAGTGAAAACCCGAAGACACCAGTATCAGGGCTATTTGTGCCTTTATGATGTTTTGTACAGTTAAAACGATATTTTTCTTTCTATATCAGAGACCACCATGGAGCCGTTACATCTCCCATGTGTTCTTCATCACCTGAGAGGACAGGTGCCGGGCTTCAGTGCTTGGCTCCCCTGACATTAATCATTCCCCCTATCCGAGAGGCGTTTATTTCAGGTCATTACACTGCCTCCTCGTCCAGAAAACGATTAGTGCTTTGGGGCACTCGTTGCTTTCTCTGCCACTTTAAAGTTTGGATGAGTTTTCTCTGTTTGGGGAGCAGTAGCACTCGTTTCATGAAGCGCGAAAGCTAAATGGCGTCATTAAAAGGGAGGGATAAGGGAAGAAGAGAGACAAGCTGAAGGCATCTGCTCGATGTCTCGCCTCATTCGTGGTCTAATCGCCTGTCAGGTCACATGAGTCTGTTTGCCTGGTTTCCAACATGTGGTGTTAATGTATCCTAGAGGTTTCATTTCATCCTTTTTGAGGGAGAGGAGCTGCAACTGGGTAGCCAATGTTACTACATGATAGTTAAATAACTGTTCACTAAATATCTTACATTTGATTTGTCACACATATTTTGCACCTGTTGTATCCCCAATTGGTTCTATCACTTACTGTAGGGACCATTTCAGATGAATGGGGTAAATATCTCCCTACAACACACCTGATTGACGAGAAGGCATGCTGTTCTTATGATGGATGATAGAGATCCAGTCACAAATGTAATTTATGTCATAAATAATGTCATTTATGTAATAAATGTAGCACACTACGTGGGCTAGCTACAGATGCTGTCATGACAATATTTCCTTTTCCAGGAACCAGCGTGAAGTAGGGGTAATGTTAATACAACATTACTGCAACATTAATACAACAATGCAAGGTAGTGTCACCATCTGCAGGGTGTCACTACTCTCCACATTAAATCAGATTACATGTGTATGCAACTAATCACAGAAATATTCATGTCAACTTATTAAGGGCTGCTAAGGAGTAGCAGTGTCACAAAGGCGTTGTTGGCTTTTAAAAGAGACAGTCGCACAGATCTTTTAAGTCGATAAAGTAAGTAACTCATATTTAGATTTTTAGCCGTATTCTATGGATGTTGTGGATAGAGACTAGGTGTGTCCAAGACTAAATTAGATTAATCAAACCGGTAGTCTCATGTCTTCTAATAATAATTGCCGTTCTTCTAGACAGTAAGTTAAATGTACTTTTTTCAAGGAACACCTTCAGAAAATGTATTGACAGTCAAGCAATTCATCTTTCAGCGCCGGTGGCATCTGTCAAAAACTTTATTCCCTTGATGCTGCCCCACAATTCCTGAAACACTTTTGTGATGCCATGCCATTTCCAAACATAAAGAACTCCTGTGTAAAACAGGACTTTAAATAGAGCTGGCTTATTTAAAATGAATTAATTGTGATTTAATTAATTTGCTAATCCGCAGCTAAATAGGCCATCCCCGACTACCCACCTAATTTGTCCAGTTAGTGCTTCTCTTTTCTAAATCTGTCACTAAGTGTCTCGTTCTGCATATACGTCAAAATCTCATCACATTGTTACAGTGTCTTGTTCTGAGATGTAGCATCTTATATATGTAATTAAGTATACTGGTTACACACAAAATGTCTTTCTGCTCATAGGAGAATACACAGCTACACTGTCACTGCCACTGTATGATCTATAGAAATGACTTGACTTAGTATAAATAATTACAGTAAGTGGTTGTATTATGGTACAAAATAGAAGTAGTAGTTTACGGGCAGCCGTGGCCTACTGGTTAGCGCTTCGGACTTGTAGTCAGAGGGTTGCCGGTTCGAACCCCTGACCAGTAGGCCACAGCTGAAGTGCCCTTGAGCAAGGCACCTTACCCCTCACTGCGCCGGGATTAGTGTGTGCTACTGTGTGTTCACTGTTTTCTGAGTGTGTTTCACTAATTCACGGATTGGGATAAATGCAGAGACCAAATTTCCCCTAACGGGATCAAAAGAGTATTTATACTTACTTATACTACTTAGAATATTGTGATGAAACACTGAATCTATGAAACTCAGAGCAGGTGAAGAGTAGTTCCAAAAGAGTGCTTTATGGCAGAAAGTTCAGTCATACAGTTCAGCGCATGATGTGGCTAAAGCGTGCGCAATAATATTTAATCAGTTCATAGAGCTCCAGTTCAGTGGATGCTTGATCATTCAAGATAACCTTGGGCCAGCTTGTCTTTTGAAAGAGAAGAGCCTTTTTGGTGATCTTCAAAGAACACAAACAACTAATCTAGTCTACAAGTCACTGTGACTCAGTAGCTGACACATAGAGGCACAACAGTCCCACTGGGCAGTGGACACATGCAGCGAGAGCTGGATGCAAAAACTAGAAGTACAATGGGAGGATTAATGTATTAAGCAGACAAAAACATCAGCAGAAAAGCTGGGTTCGGCGACAGTCTCACTTGATGGTCCTCCGGGCCCAATTGTACACAGTGACCGCAAAAACGGACAAGGAATATACACTGACAGCCACAGAACTGCTCGCATGCTTTTGTAATAGTCACTCAAGCAAACCAAATACTGACTATAAACATAGAATATGCACAATTACATAGTTTCCAAATGTTTTATTCATGTATTTGCCTCCTATATCTCCCCCATCATTACTGGGGGGCATATGGGAGGCAAATGCTTCATTAATTGTTCATGAACAATGAACAATAACATCCCCAACAGTTCCGTGGCCCACCTCTGGCATTTTGCATCTTATAGTGACTGCTTATGTCATCTAGTCCTGTGCTGTCCCATAGTAACTGCTTATGTCATCTAGTCCTGTGCTGTCCCATATATTTTTCAGGCTCTGCGTTTAAAAAACTTTGACTTTGCTCAGTAGCAGTGCATACACATACTGAACTAAAGAGAACCAAAAAGGAACAACTTAAAAAAATGGCAGTATTTGCAAAAAGATACTGAAGTAACAGTGTGGGCTGGCTCTAAGGGCGAGGTCTTTGAATGATTGAAAGTGACAATCTAGCTGAGCTGCACTGTTGAAAGTGCATTCATGGTTCATAGAGTAAAAATGGGTAAGAACTTTCAGGTCCCAAATGGGGCAACTGTCTGGCTACTGTATTTCTTACCAAATCATAAACCAAAGAGTGTCTCTATTAGGATGTCTGGTTCAAGATTGGTAATGGAAAAATGTAATGTTATAGCACAGTAAAATGGAAAAAATACAATAGCTAGAGAACCTCATTTGACATTTTTGGCCTCAACCTAAGAGCTTGTTCATTTGTATAACATTATTTCTACATTTGGACTGTTGAATTTATAATGAATTGATAGGACAAATATGATGTCAGTGCGCAGGCCACATTGTGCTTGAGTGACAGTCAACTCTCTATCTGTCCAGAGCAATTGGGATGACCTTGGTGTGTTTATCGTAACTTGATTAAATGTCATTTAGCACATGACACAATATGACATGACATGACAAATATGACATATGCCTAAAATGTATGATTTTTTATTTTTTTTTATTTCAAATGCTTTCCATCATTCAAACTCCAGTAAACAAACTTTGTTTTAAAAGTTGCTACTAAATTGCTGTGAGAGAATACTGAAAACCACAAACAACCAGTGTGGGCATGGGCCACAGCATTACATTTCTGAATCACTGGCCGCATTTGGCATTTGCCGGAGGTTTGCATTCTCAGAGTGCCCTCTGGTTATACATGTTATGCATATTGTAGACTATTCAGCTAAAGCATGCATTGCTAAAGCACACAATAAATTAGCTGACGTGTTAATTATAACCTATTTTAGATTCTACAATTCTACTGTGCTGATGGCCTGACCACTTTGCTTTCTGTTTTACATAAGATAGAAACTCAAAATGGCCATTGCAATGTGCACGTGTGCCACTGCAATTTTTTGGCTCAATTTCACTGGAATAAAAACGACATAAACTGACATCAGCAGTTAATAAACACTGCTTGGCATAGAGGTTTAAAAAACATTGTATATGAGGATTTGCTGCAGTGATATTGCTATCTACATGCATAGCCTCCTACAGAATGGTCAACATCTTCCAAAGCACTCTTGAAATATGGTACATTTACATCAGGAAGCAGTATGCAGGAGGGTAGAAACACGTGTGGAACTAGGCCTACTCCTACGCATATGCAACAAATCGCAGGTGTGTCAGCTCTCTATCCTTTCCCTATGTACCACAGCCAGCATTAATTACCATGAATTTATCAAAACCTATGCTGGTGGGGGTGGGCTACTTTGGCTTTTATCAACTTCATCAAGTCAGTGCATTCAATTTAACATGGGTTAAATGAGCCATTTTGAATATACCGGTAACCAGTGGTGAAAAGGCAGGATTAAACATGATCTCTACTCTCGCTGCATGTTCTAAAGCTACACGGTTCTGGTGTAGGAAATCACACTTAAAAACATTACTCGTTACAGCACAGTACACTTCAGCAGTTCAGGGAAAGGCCTACCAAACCTGGTCCTCATACTCATCCAAAGTTCTTAATTAAAAGATCTCTTATCGTCACTGGCATCTTGCAGAGCCTCTTCCCAGCTCTGGTTCAGATGAGAGTGCACTTGTGGGAACACTTCCAAACTGGTCTGCTCTGTAGCTCTCTACCAGTTTTGGCCTAGTCACTGTCTGCTGCATTGATCTTAAGGGCACTGCCATTTCACTTCATAAACCCTGAGTATTTATTAGCGAGGCATCCTCTCTCAGGGTAGGAACCCATGCATCAGCAACTTTGAAAGTTTTCCCCACTCTAAATCACCCAGACGGATTCCCTTGCCCTTCGTAATTGCAATTGATTAAATAGCACAAACAATCTCTCTGTTATAACTCACAGAATAAATATTTGCAGTGGTGAAATGAGCCGGTGTTAAATGGGAAAAATGCAAACACCCGTATTGATTCATGGATTATGGAGATTTTCCTGCTTGAGAGACTACATCTCTGGGGAACAATGCCGGCCTTTAACCTAAGCACTACATCTAATTACCGTAATTGGCTTAAGTAAACATGTCCATGATTCTCCATGAGGGTCCAGAGCTGCATGGAGCTTTTCCTCACAATGCAGAATAGAAGTGCTGGGGAAGTTTTTGATACGAGTTCCCCAAAATGTATTCTATTCCATTACAAATACTATTCTATGAAAATGTTTGACTAGTGATTGGACATGCTTATTAGAACCGAGAACGATGGCTTGTGGAACATCATCTGGGTCTTCAGTTTAATCCTCCTCACTCATCACTGTATCCCCCCAACTGCCCCCATCACAGGTGCAAAACACACCCTCACGCTTCCACACACACTATAACCATCTGCAAGTAGACAGTCACCAGATGGCAGTCTTTTTTTCTTCCTAACATTCACATCAACACACACACACACAGACACACACACGCACACGCACACAAACCCGTACAAAGGTACATAGAGGCATGCATGCAAACACGCTCTCACACAAACACACACACAATAAATCCATCCTCTGACAACACACAGGAACACACACGCACAGACACATAGACACACACACACACACACACACACACACACACACACACACACACATACACAAACACACAAACACAATTCACTGGCTGGAATTTCAATGTGGAAGCTTCTCCCAAGTTACACAACACCCAAAGTAGCTTGCCGGTGCTAATAGTCACTTATAAGCGCACATGTGTGAGCGAGTGTATTAAGGTTAAAACAAATAAGAATGCAAAGACAGAGACAAGAGAGAGAGAGAGAGAGAGAGAGAGAGAGATGAAGACAAAAAGAGAGTGTAGGAAAGAGTGAGGTACAATTAAGTGCAAGTCTGTGTTTGCTTTGCTGTCACCATCCATCTCATCCACATTTTCGTGTCTCTCCCTGCTCCCTGCAAAATCACAGACTAAAAAGCTGTCCGCCTCAATTGTGTGAGCAGCCACTCATTCGAAGTGACTCGTGCATATGTGTGAGCTGGACGACGAGGCCGAGAGCCAGCAGTGAAGGGACTCATCTGTGCTAATGAGGAGTGTCCGAGCTCCTCCGGGCGTCCCGCTTCGTGAGATGGGCTCCATCTCCAGTCTTATCGGCCAAATCCCTGGCTTGCTGTCCTCGCACGACTTTGTCAGCCTCAGCTGCCCCAACACACGGTCTGTCGACGGCTGAAAAAAAAAATGGCTGCCCTCGAAGATGGCCTCCTGAGGGCACAGGGTGTCTGGCTCGGCTGAACGCAGTAATTGGGCTGTTTTGCCTCTCCAGGGGAATAAAGAGATGAGAGGGAGACAGAGAGGCTGACAAAAATATGACGCCGGGGAAAAAAAGACATTTGAAAAATAACTGTTAACTTGACGTTTTGACATTTTTGATCCATGCAGGGGTCAGGATCAGTTTGTTGGCTTTTACCCAATTGATTTCGTTTCACACTAGGTGCAACCTTTGAACATGTCAAATCACAGTTCACATTACAAAGAATGTAACTACGCCAACTGACATCTACAATCCTTTTGGCATCATACTGTTATGTACTAAAAATATTGACAGCATGCATGGTTCAATGACTTGAATTTCCCCTTGGGGATCAATAAAGTATCTATCTATCTATCTATCTATCTATCTATCTATCTATCTAAACAGGAACCAATAATGTGACTATATGTTGAACAGGACACTGACAGAAACAGAGGTGCATGTGAAACATGACTTAATGTTTCAGAGAACAGCAAGACATATGGCTCAGTTCAGAATGGCAGCAAACAAGCCATGGCTATTAGATTAGGCTATTTTTATACCTGCCACCGAGGTTGATTGGGTTAGAAGGCTCTAGATGGTTAGGCCAAATTGATTATGAAGAAGGGGACCTGATAGTGCCCAAGACAGTTAGACAAAGACCAGCCCTCTCTCTCAGTGGTCAAAAACCCTTGATGCAATAACCTCTCACACTCATGTATGAATAAAAGAAGCACTGAGGTCATTTACCTTTCCCCACTCGACTTGGGCTGCATGTTTATCACTTGTGGGTCACATTCCCATGAGAGCATGTATGTTTTTCTATTTAGCACAGGCTTACATCCAAATGTATTAAACATAAGGCCCTGTTGTTCGAGGTGCTGTCGGTAGGAAAGAAAACATAGCTTGAGTTATCCTGCTAGTAGATAGCGCAGCCAGGCGGCTACAAAGCTATGCTATGGGGCCAGATTTTAGACTGTGCTTGTGACTCAAAATGTAGTCTTTCGTTAAAGAAAGAATGCTCGTCAAAGCTCTTTTTCCATGACTAAGACAAGGTAATGACAAGAACACTATAAACACTATCAACATGCAGACAAAACTAAAATGTAGCTAAAAAACTGACAATATCCCTCATTTCGGTTAACAATATATTGTCCTAAATTACATTGCATTGGATGACATGTGCAGTAATTTGTTTTTTTTCTGCTGTGTGAATAATATCAGGATCAAGTGTAAACTGTGTTATGTTGAGTGCCCTAGCAAGTAAATTAAAATCCCATTCTTAAAGGAGATTTTTTCACATAGATCTCTGTTTCTAAAGATCACCAAGTGCTGTCGGTACGAAAAAAAATTAAAACAATCGTTTATACCTAGCTCTACCATCTGGTTGTCACAGAACCAATGTAACCTGTGCTGGGTTGACCGGCTCAGCCCTACCCTCACCCGAACTCAGCACCTCAGATCTGGAGTTGAGTGCACTAGCAAGTGAGCTAAATTCCCAGGGTGCTAGCAGCTCTGACTGACACATCTCTTAAGGCATAGGCCTACTGCACGTACCAACTGGCTACCATTACACTCACCCTCCTAAACCTCAGTCTGATGTGGGAATGCTGTGTTTCACTGTATATTCACCACATAACATACAGTGGGGCACAGTTTCACTTATTGTAAATGAGAACCAAGAGAGAGATGACAGTGCAGTACAGAAGAATGAACAGAACAGTTAAATGTTAACAGTTAATTAATGTAATATGAAAGCTATTTTCAAAATGCATGGTAGGTTGCCATGTTAACATTATGGTAGTTGTTGCTAGGGTAACTAACTACTAATAACGACATAGATATCTGGATACCTAATTTTAATAATTGTATGCACAAAACACATTTAAATATAAGTGCCATGGAATGCAATGGAATCCATGCAATCCCCAGATAATTAGTATAAGTATATTTTGGTCCCGTGAGGGAAATTGATCAAGAATTCACCAACTACCACTTTGGATCCAGGTGATTTCCTTAGCTTTGCATTTGATCCAAATAGTATTGATTCTCTTTTGCTGAGATGAGAAGCTTGTTTTCAGATACCAAATACTGACTGAAGTTGTGAACTACTTCCGCCTTATTGCGATGAGATTGCCTTATTGCTGAATCATCTGTGTAAAGGTACAAGTTCCAATCACATGCTGACTTTATGTCATTAATATACAGTACAAAGAATAGTGGACCTAAGATGCTTCCCTGTGGGACCCCACAGTTAAGTGGAAGAGGTTTTTATATAGTTCCACTCACATCTACCACTTGTTCTCTGCCCCTCAAGTTATACTGGATCCATTGTAAAGATTGTATGCTTGGGTGCTGCTAGTGTAGAAATGGTGGTTGCTATGTTAAATAAAGTGGTTGCTATGCTAGTTGCTATGTTAATCATGTTGGTTGCTAGGTTTACATTATGGAAGTGGTTGCTAGGGTAATTGAGATGGTTGCTAGGGTAAATATGGTGATAAATGTGGAGCCTAGGGATGACAGTACAGTGCTATGGTAATTATTGTTGGTTGCTATTGCTGTTGCTAGGTAGACATTATGGCATTATGGTAGTGGTTGCTATGGTGTTGCTAGGGTAATTGAGATGGTTGCTAGGATTCTAGGGGTAGACATGGTGTTTGCTATGCTAAATAAAGTGGTTGCTATGGCAATCATGTTGGTTGCTATGGTGTTTTCTATGTTGATATTATGGTAGTGGTTGCTATGGCAATTGAAATGGTTGCTAGGGTGTTGCTAGGGGTACACCTAGTATAAGTATAAGTATATATACTCTTTGGATCCCGTGAGGGAAATTTGGTCTCTGCATTTATCCCAATCCATTAATTAGTGAAACACACACACAGCTGCTTGCTACAGCGGCGCTCGGGGAGCAGTGAGGGGTTAGGTGCCTTGCTTAAGGGCACTTCAGCTGTTCCTACTGGTTGGGTTTAGTTCGAGCTAACCGGTAGGCCACGGCTGCTCAAACCTGGTGGTTAGTATGGAGCCTAGCCTACCATAATTATTACCTTAATTATTACAGTGCATGCAAATGCACTGTACTCTTATGTAATTAATAATAATAATTAATAATTAAGGTAATAATTATGGTAGCATTTTATTTCATTCTGTATTTATCTATGGGCGTGTCAGCTGACAGTATTTTTCAAACATATCCAGATAATGCACAGGATAAACCAAAAATATATCATTAACCCAATGTACATTGTACCACACGTCAATGAAATAACAATACTCTGAAAAAGTCCGGCAGCCATGGGATCAGACTTGGTTTTGTCTGTTAAAGTTTTTTTTTTTTTTTGCAGAATCTTGTAGACTAGGGGTAGCTCTTTCAGATTTAGGAAAGTGCCCAGTGATATCACTTAAGCAATTTCATATATTAACCCTTTCTTGTTCAATGTGCTGAATATAAGGCGATACTCTTCAGGTGAATAGGGTAAAAATGTAACTAGCAGATATCGCTATGAAACTTCCCCAGTTGATAACTTACTCATATGAAAAAAAATTATTAAAAGTTTTCTGTAATTTAATGTTTAAATATGAAAAAAAAAAACAATGTGCCAAAATTAAGAAAAACAAAATAGAAAATACCTCTAATTTCAAGGTGAGTAGGCCTACTCATATGCAAATCAACTCAAATAAAATTTACTAAAATACAGTGTTCTGTGTGATAGTTATTCAGACAATACTGCATGCATTCAAATTTGGACAATTTAACCCTTTTCTATACCAATTAATGCATTTCTGTATTTCAGATAACGGCAGTAGTAGTCAAGGAGTCATGGGGTCAGACCTGGCAGTTTTGTCAGTTATTTTTTATTCATTTATTTTTGCTTAGACGTATTGACTTGGGGTGGCTCTTTGATATTTAGGAAGGTGCCCAGTGATATCCCTTGGGCAATTTCATATATTAACCCCAAAAGCCCTATGTGCAGAAATCATGAAAAAAATAGGAAATACCTCTAATTTCAAGGTGAGTACACATCACCTCAAATAGAATGTACTAAAAACAGTTTGCCGTGTGATAGTTTTCAGACAATACTTCATGCATTCAAATTGGGAAAATGTATCCCTTTTCTATGTCAAATAATGAATTCATAATTTCAGATATCTCCTGTAATAATTCGGAATATGTACACATTTCCTCTAGTATTAGTTTTGAGCAGTTCTGGCTCATTTGTTCTTGAACATCCTACAGTACCTTAAAACATGGGTTCCCAAAGTGGGGGTCGGGACCCCCCGGGGGAAATGATTTCCAAAAATCAAATACATTTTGGAAAAATAAAAGAGCTGTCACTTGACCGCACTTTAAAGACAGATTTTAATTCCAAGACGCTTACTGAGTTCTGGATTTCAGTCGAGAGGGAATATCCACAGCTATTGAAGGCCGATGGACGTATTGACGCCGTTTGGCTCCACATACCTGTGCGAAAAGACTTTCTCTGCACTGACATATTAAAAACAAATACAGATCGCGTCTAAATGTGGAGGATGATCTCCGTGTGGCCGTCTCCACAATTAAACCAAGAATGGACTTGCTGTGTTCAGCGTATAAGGCTTCCATCTCATTATATGAGATTTACGCTGAAAGATAGTTGCCAAAATGTAAATTTATGCAGCAACAATGTACATATGTTTACAACAGTTTGTGGATATTACCCTGACTGAGATATTCTTCTGTTAAAATGGAAATTAAAGTAATGTTTCAAAGTTAAGTTTGCACGACAGCAATAATGTGCACTCATGTTACATGGGTATTATTTTTTGACTAAGGTATTCTGCTTTTATTTTTTGAGTCACATCCAGGGATAGTGGCGGTCGCCAGTCTGTCTCTGGCACGGTTATTTTGGGGGTCGCGGGTTGAAAAGTTTGGGAACCCCTGGCTTAAAACATGCACAGAACATTGTGCAGGGCACACCATTAACCTGGAAACTGCATCTTAGAGCTACAAGGGGTTTCACTCTTGCAGCCACATCTGATCATCTCCAAAATGTAGTCTGGTGCAAGTTTGACATTTTAGACTGGTTGGGCTCAGTAACGAATCAATGAATCCTTCTTCAAATGGCAGTTGAATTTCCAACTGAAGTAGCATTCCTCGGTTTCAGGCTCCATGACTGTGAACTCTGTACCAAACTAAAAACTCTCACTTTAATATCCAAGTATATATACTATGTCAACTAGGGATGGGAATTTAAATATTTCAGTCGAGTGGAATCAAAAATCAAGCCTGGAATTTAAAAAAAAATATTTTGTTTTTAATTAGTCAGACTGACCTGTGTGTATTATTAGGCCTTAGTATTTTAATGCATGTCTATGGATCAATATTTAAAAATGAATATTCTCTTTCTGAATGACGAGGTTAGGCTCTGAGCATAGACTACTACTGCGATAAAGAATAAAAAAGAAATGTATATTTTATGGAAACTAGAACAGTAGTACAGAGCTAAAGTATATCAGCTAAAAGAGGGCAGTGCAGGCTAACAGTAGTCAGTTACATAGCTGTGTAGTAAGTACTGTAAACCTCCCTCCCAACACCTTAAGAGACGTGCTAGCACTTAGATGAGTTTCCTCTCCCACTCTGAGAATGAAATCTGCACTTCAGAAGCACTTACTCACTTTAACCCACAAAACCAGGTTCACCTAAATTATGGCATTTGGTTGCCGGACTAAATCAAAACAGGAACACTTTCAGTTTCCTCTCACACACATTAAAACATTATATACTTATATTATCTCATGTCCTTTTTTCCATCCACCTGGAACAGCACCTAAAGCATTTTACTCCAAAAGTGAGGCCATTCCCTGCCACCTTGACAGAAGTTACTCATGTGTCTGCCCTGCTGATACGCGGAGTGGTGAAGTAGACGTCAAAAAAACAACTTGGTATAAGGTGACTTCAGCTGTGGTGTAATTTGAAGCCCTGTAACATTACTGGCTGTCTAACAGCAGGCCATGGCGGCACCCACGGCCACCTGATCTTTGGGTATACCTTGGTTCTGCCTGTTAAGCTTTACAGGCCTGTTAGCTTCTGACAGACAGGGCCTTGATCAGGGATAGACCAGACGTCAGGACCTACATGTACTGCAATCTGAGATATACCGTATTTTAATATTGACAGACCTCAATCTCAGGCGCTGAACCCACATAATACATGCTAAAATTGTGATCAAAATCAGTGATGAGGAGTCTAATGGTGTCAAACTGATTCCATTAGCGCAGCAGGTCGGTCAAAGCTGAGCATGGTGTTGTCTTCGACATAAATTAAGTACATAAACAGAGGAAATGGAACATAACTCAGCCTTTTTTTCCCCTCTGGGCTCAAACAAGGATGATAGTTTCAACCCTGATCAACGACGGCTCAAGAAGGGCTTGTACTCACACACACACACACACACACACACACACACACACACACACACACACACACACACTCACACAGATGAAGAGGAGGAGGGCCCTTCACAGTCACGCTTCCCACATGAAGGGGGAGGGATGGAGAGCGCTAGGACGGGGCGAGGTGGGGGGAGTGGGTGGGATAGGGTGCTCCCTGGAGGGGAGGGGAGAGAGCAGACGTGGGTTCCCGTGCCCGTGGGCGGCGGCTCATCCGTGCTCTCGACAGTGTGCAGCTGAGCAAAGGTCGCCATGATGCCCGCGGCATCGCTGCCTCCCCCAGCATCAGCACCGTGACAGTTAGTCATTCTGGAGAGGAAGGGAAGTGCACACATATGCACATGGGCATACAGAGATACATACTGATATATGCACACCGTACACACACACACACACACATATATGTCCCTATGCATGCTAAATAATACACAAACTAATTTGCACAGAGCCAACACACACAAATGCTTCAGCAGAGTGGAAGTAATTTACAGAAATGTGATTTGCTGGTGTGTAGAATTTTGGATGAGGATGGCACCAAGCCATTGCCCTAATCACCTTCTCTGATTGGGGTTAAATGAATTCCCACCAGTACACATAGCTGTGGCTGTTGAGTTTAAGTTTCCCCAGCATCTGCAAGGCCCTAGATTTAAGACAGCTTAACTGAACTCAGATGCTGTATATCAAATGTTGCATATTTAATGCGGTAAAATTAAATGGCATGTATATAAGCAAACGTAAAACACAAAATATCATGTGTTCTGAAATACAGAAAATAACATTCTTGCTTGTTAGTGTTGTGTTGATTTGTTTTAGCTGACCACAGTAGATGCGCACTCTTAAAAGCAGACCCCCCCCACCTCCTTTCTCACTGTTCATTTTCCCCAAAGGGAGAGAGGGGGGGGAGGGACTTTGGAACAAAACATTTGCGCAGACTGCAGGGCTTTTAGTGGGATTGCAATGTGGTGCTCAGGCATCTGTGGAGGGCGAGAAAAGCCTTTACCTCCTCATGCATTCACTACACTCAACCAAGTGCCCAATTTAAGGCTTTGCCATAAATCAGTATTGTTCCGATATGAGTCTGAAGGCAGGCTGATATCAGCGGCTTTTTATTTACTGTAGCTGTTGTGACTGCGAGCGCTGAGTCAACCTACTATAAATCTTTACAACACGTAGGAGAATGTAGGGCGTGCAAGCCGGGAATACTACACAATATGTAGAACAAATAGGAGAGGAGATGAGCTGTGGCTAGCCTTTTTAGCTAGGATTAGCAAACACACAAGATAAGCAAACAGTCCGATACCTAACACAGGAACCTGTACTGAGTATTGAGGTAAATAGCTTTGGGCAAACGTTTAATGCTAGTCCTAAGCTTGTTATGATTATATAAAACATCCTCAGCATTCTTGAGCATCCCAGTAGTAGGTCCCATGGTAATTAAGTCTCCATAATGGAGAGTGTTTATAGACTGGGCTTAAAGGGAGCTGTTTTATGGACACGTCTTGGTCAGCCTCTGGCCCCCTCTCTGTCCGACGAGTCCCCTTCACCTGCCGTCTGTCGACTTCCTAACGCAATCTTGGGGGCCACGGCTCCCAGCCAATAATTGTCAATTTGCTAATGCGCTTCTATTACGGATGTCCTCCAGGACAAGCTGGGCCAGAGTGCAGGGGGATCGATCGGCAGCCCGTCAGCAGAACCGACTCTCACTAAATCAGAGCAAGGGGAGAGGAAGGAGCCCCCAGGAGATCCTTTGAAATGGCAGCCAACTCGGAGGCTAAGGGGGCTGGGGTGGCAGAGGCTCAGGGAACCCCATTTGTTATATGGCAGCTACCTACCACGTCCCACTACACATGACCATGCTCCTCCAGGTCCACTACACATGACCATGCTCCTCTACTCTAGGTCCACTACACATGACCACTACACATGACCATGCTCCTCTAGGTCCACTACACATGACCATGCTCCTCTAGGTCCACTCATGGAAAATGATGCCGGCGATGTCAGTAGTACAGGTTCAGTAGTCCTGCTTTCTTCAGTAGTCCCGTGTCCACTCCACTCTGAGGCCTCAGTGCTAATGCAGTGTAACGGTACTAAAAGCTATTTCAGGCAAATGTACCGGTAACATGTTGCTACGCTGTTCTGTCAGTCTACAAATTAACTTGCAACTACTTCATTTTACACTTCAATTATACTGGCATGGTGTAATGAAAACACAATGCATGAGTGTTGTCTGGGCCATCTGCAGCACTGACTGGAATTGAGGAAACTGGAATTGTACATTCCCACTTGACAACAACAGCAGTAAAAAGCTTTTTTTTTCAGTTAGAAAATTGCCTTTCCCATTTAAGAAACTCTACAATTTGATTAGTTGTATAAAGAAAATTAGGCATCATTATTAGAATGGCTTTCTGCAGCAAGAAGTGATGGGCACCCCATAGACCTCTTCAGTACTTCTGTGTTGAACTTACAGAGGACATTTTGCCTCTCACTTGCTCGGGGACGTATCTGCATTATGAATGAAATCTACTTTGTGTCCCCACAGTAATAATGAGTAAGGCATATTCCATGTAATGTGTAACCTCCTTTCATAAAACATTGGATTACATAACGTTTAACCATCCTGCCAGTGGTTTTCTCCAGAGCTGCAATATTGTGAAAGAAAAAAGGCTTGTGTTTGTGCACCATGAGCACTGAACCTATGACCCTGGGCTTGCTAGCAAACGTAACTGATTGGGTTCAGTTACAGGAGAGAAATGCATAAGTAAAGAATCTTCGTAATGTGCTGCAACAATATTACATGCCCAAAGTGGAGCCATATGGGTTGTTCGGCTCCATTAAGTAGTATTTTGCTCTGGGGCACCAAAAGAGCTTTGAGCATGCGATGTTATCTACTACTAAAGAGAGGCCATGACTTCTCAGATTTCCACATTGGCACAAGTGACACCTTACTGATAGCCTACAGTCCTACTGAACACACCTGAACTCCAATGGTAGAAGGCGTTTAGCACTCTTGACCATCAGATGGAGCATCCATGAGACAACACATGAAATCCAAATGATAGTGATTAGCAAGAATAGTGGACAATTCTTAATCATCCCACTTAACACAATTATGAACTGGTTAGGTTTCAAATGTGGCATAATCTTTTATTTAAAATAATAATATAATAATAATAATAATAATAATAATAATAATAATAATAATAATAACGTCTAAGGATCTAAGTGATATCTGGGTGCTAAACTACCCTGAATTTAGCTGCTCCTTTAGTAATTCCTTTTCACAATAGGATTATACTTATATTTATTTAATTACTCAAAGCATTAGCCTAAAGAGAGGCATGAAGGCTCTCACTGGGGGTACACACCAGTCTTATGGTTAGCTGGGAAGGGCTGTTTGCAGTCTCTTACAAACTGCAGGGGCAGAGGGTGGGGGAGCCAAGATGACAAGTCTTAGGGGAGGAGGCTGACACTTGGAAAAAGAGCACAAGGCTCAGTTCGTCATATCACGGTAAATACGCATGTGCTTTCTTCATCATATGAGTTGGCACAGATGATTTCTGGTGGAATTAATTACAGATATCTAAATGGGATGAGAAAAATAGCTGAAGTATACCATACTATTTTGCTGAAACTTCATAACAACATAATAGCAGAACTGCTCAGTCAGTCTGATAACGGATATATATCTACAACCTGAAGCCATATTGCTGAGGAAGGTTATTTATACATACCCTATGAAAAGAAATGAGAAGAAATACAAGCATCCCAGTCTGTAAATATAACTTGGCCAAATATATGACAGACTATGATTCATTTGTTGAAGTTGTCAATGTAAAACATCCCACTGCTCAATGATAACGCTTCATGGGTGCAGGGTTTCCGAGGCTCATACAACTGGCGACACCTCCTTGTGGCTAGCTGAGTTAGCCATATGTGTAGTCAGCCCTGCATTCCCTTTTTTGGGCTTAAAGCAGCCATCTTTCACAAGAGCCCAGGAGCAATTCTGTGTAATCTACTTCCCCTAATCTACGACCTCAGCAGTTTGGCTAAAAATAGACGACTAACTGATCAGGCGATAAAACAAAAGCACTCTGTCTGTGACATTCTGAGCACATTTCAGAGACATGTACACACGATTGTAATACAAGTGCACCCAAAGTCAGTAATTTCCTAAACCATTTATTGGTCTTGTAAGCTTTGACTTGTGTTGTGTTCTGACCTTATTCAGGCAGATTTAGATGAGGTGTTGACAACATCAATGCGGAGTCTAGTGTTGTTGCAGACCTTATTTTCATGCTATTTTCCCTCTCAACGTTGTCAAATCAGAGACTAGTTTGGTCACCCGAGGCAGGGCAGTCACTCTCGAGGCCACCGCTCCCCACCACACATGACAAGGCACATTTTCTCCAACCTGACTGCCGCTGGGACTCATTTTGGATGTTAGAGCTCCCTGCAGCTGAAGCAAACTTCTGGTCTAATCTTTTTTAAGCGAAAGGGCTGTAAGATTTAATGTAATCTGCCTATACCTCCCTTTCTGATAAGAGGCTGTATCTTTTATATAGTGCTTTCCTCTCCTCCCTGCGGAAACATCTCGGTTAAACCATTTATCACACCCTTGATAAGTACAGGTGTAGGAGTTCTAATGATGTATAAGTTCCTCATGAATATTTGAATAACTTGGGGGGGGGGGGTTGCCCAGAAGGCAAGGCCCACAGACGCTTTCAGCTGGATATTTATCAAAAGCCCTGAAGTCAAATCCTCAGCACTTTAACTGGCATGAGAGCAGTGCAAATATTCATTTTGTTCAGAGGACAGAACCACAAAATCTACAGCACAACCAACAACCTTGAATTTGGTCACGTACCCAGAGCCCAGACACAAAGCCAGCTTTTGAGTAAATTCAGTGAATATTTCTTAAAAATGGAGACCACACAAAACTAATAGATAGAAACCCTTTCTACAGTTCCTCCATCAGTAGTCCTTGGAATTGGTGTGCTTTGGTCCACCACATGTGTAATTCGTCTTGAGAGCAGTAAAGATATTTTCTGTCAGTTTGAATATATTTGGATTAATTCTGTCTGATGCATAATATCAATAAATTATAAAGAGTTTGTCCCTCGCACTAGATAAATGGTGCCCTTCTAGTAGACGCCTAAAGTGATTGATCCAAAAGAAGGCTGCAGTAGATTGATTACACCGCCTTCCCCTTGCTCAGAATTTATTGATCAGGCACTCCTCCACAAATATGGCTCTGTGGAGATGCCGATGACAGATTTAAAACATAAACTTAGTAATAAACTGGATTGAGCTCGGTGTCAACAGAAAAAGCCACATTCTTTATGGTCGCAAATGTAATTCAAGGGGAGGACAGTTAGAGGCAAATGAAAATGGTCTTGGTCCAGAAAGGCAATTTATTAGTCAGTGGCCCGGCACCCAAGAGGAGGCAGCAACTTCCTGGAACCGTGTCAAAAACTGGAATACAAATTGCAGTGCAATAGCAAGGCGGCTGGAGCAGCTCAGGAGGAGACGTGGACGCACGCTAGAAATAACGGGGTGCTATGTGTGCCCATCACCTTAAAGACTATAAACACGTTCACACAAAGCGTCTTATATGCGGTGGCAAGCTTCACTTAAACAGACACATTGTGCTGGAGACTGACAACCACCTTTCAAGGTGTGATACACAGGCGAGAAAAGTAATGTTGTTGTTGTTGCCCATTTTTCTGTGTTGTCTCCCTGCTAAAGTGATGAGACTCCCAGCGGGCAGCAGTCCCATGCTGGGGCTCCTTTAGGACAGCTGGGTACTGCTGGGTACTGATTGCATCGCAATGCTCCAAAACCAGATTAGCCTGAAGCGAAGACCATGTACCATTTATTTTTTGGGTGGGGGTGTCATTTTTCATGCCACAGAGAAGAATATAAGGAAGGGTAGTGGACTTACTGTACTCTGCATACGAACACCACAAATATCAGATGTGGAAATTAGCATAAGCGCTCATGGGTTCATCTCCAAATGCAGGGCTCTTCAGAGCCCATGTGGAGAGAGAACTTCTAAATGCATTTTTTTCCGAGAATTCCACTGAATACAAAAATGCAAATATGGGTGCAATCATAAGGCCACTGCGCACGGTGTCCATGAATGTTTTTTTTTTTCTGACTACATTTGCTTTCAAGCTGCTCTCAGGTCAACGTATTTTAACACCGCCACATCGGTTAATAACAAAAAAGCATTTGAATGATTGTGGTTTCTCTCTTTCTATCTATCTTTCTCCAAGCCTCTCAGGGTGACGTAACCATATCCTGGGCTGAAGGAGTGGCACTTACCAGGGAAGATGATTCTGGGGGGCGGAGGTGGCGGGGGTGGGGGTGGCAGAGGAGGGTAGTGCCTACACTGGCACGCCAGCTGGCACTTGGTGCCCACTGTGTCCGTTACAGTCCGAGAGCATGACCTCTGTGGCTCTCCCAGAGCAAGCTATAGAGAGGGGCGCAGAAGAAAAGGGGAGAGGAAAAACAAATGAGAAATGAAGAGTTTGTTCACACGTGTTTGCCTTCGCTTCGCTGTGTCGCTCTACGACCTCAGCCTGTGTTGATCTTTCTTGAGTTTGTGACGACCTCCATCACTGCCGCACCTCATCTCTCTCTCTATGTTCCTCTCACTCTTACCGTTACAGGCCGTCTGTGTCTTTATGTTTTGCTTATCCTAACTCATGTGCTCCTATTCCACCTCTGTGTTGTACCAACTCCTGTTTCATTCTCTTCCTACTCTCACTCTTGGTTGCACTCACACACAACACACACACACACACACACACACACACACACACTTCTCTCCTCCAGTCTCTCACTCACTTAATTCCTCTCCATGTTTCTGCCTCTGCTTGTCTCTCACACTCACTCCATCGCCATCTCTCTCTCTCTCTCTCTCTGTGTGCACTCCAGTGCATGAGTTGTTCCCTCCCACTGGTGAAGGCTAAGAGGCTGTGGGGGCTGAGGAGGCTGAGGTCTCTCCTCGGTTGCTAGTGGTTAGAGAGTGCCCACACACACTGTGGTACCCACCACACGCCTCTAAAGGCTTGGTAAGAAGCACAGGGCAGTCCCTCATCTCTGACACCGCTGCCTCTCACCAAGCACCAAAGCGTGGCGGAATACTTAACACTAACTCTCTCTTTGCTTGCACAACAGATCATAACACTGCAGTAACAAAGTAGCCTAATGCGAGAAAACTGTTAATGCTAGGTACACAATTTCACAATGGGGGATTGTGTTGGTTAAATTTGCCATGGGTAATGGATCACACCTTTTTAGTTAGTGCTAGTGGTAACATAGTCTTACCTGCCAGCTACTTGTGAGGCTTTTAATTTATGTTCACTTATGACAAAATGACAACACATCACTTATAGCAGTTCATAGACATGTAGGCTATTATATGTTATACATTTAGCATTGCAAATGTAACTTGGTAATGAGAGAAAGATGATATGATGAAAGGTGACAGATGAACACTGATAACAATGCTGACATATCGGTCTTCTTCATTGTTAGCCTACAATCACCAAGTATGTTCAAGTATGTTGAACTCCTGTTCTGCGCTTAGCTGTTCGGTTTACTGTTGTCTGGAATGTGATGCTTCTACCAAGAAACTTCAAAAATGTGTTACCCTATAAACAATGTTGACAGTTATGTTTTGATTAGGCTATTACTATGAAAATACATACCTGAAATAGAAGAGGAAATGATGTCAAAAAGAACTGGCTGAACACGAAGTGCCAAAACCCGAAGATGAACGGAAATTTGTTTCGGACCAACATCCCTCCTTCGCTCTTCTCAAAACCCACCTCACAGAAAAAGACGCGTGGGTTGCATACGACTCGTATATTTTTAAGAACTTAATCCAGTCCTCCCGGTTTGCCAGCGGATTCTCTATTGAGTTTCCCCACAAATGGTGTCTGCCACATTCTTGTCCATTTATCACGATGGTCGGTGGCATGGAAGATATCGCAACGACATACGTCTCACTGAAAAAAGGAAAAGGAAAAAGAAAGAAAAAATCCCTGTGTTCTATTATATTCTAAAGTTTGGTCCACTTTTTGGAGATACGGTGCGTAAGGATGGGTATCCAGACCCCGGTAAAGGACCAAAGTTCTCCAGAGAGTAAGTGTGGGATACGATACCGACAGGGTGCACAAGGAATCATCTCTTGTTTTGCATGGCACGAAATAGCGCCAGCACACCGCAAAAGTTACCTGTGCTGAAAATATCAAAACGCATAATTTATTAACACACAAGAAGGCGTATTTTGCTCATGTCCGCGACGACAGGTTTGCGGTAATTTCTTTTTAATGAAGCGACAGATTACCGTTCTCGCGTCAGAGATACCGTCTAGGGTTGCGAATCAAGAATTAACAGTCTTGCTAAAACAACGCTCACTAACATAATATTTCTATCCCTTTCTCAGACTTCAAAAAATAATTTAATGACAGAGAAAGTGCGGATAGACCTTTAACGGAGCTGAAGAGATGCGACCCGACGAGAGTATATCCACGGTGGATGGAGGATAAGCTATGTGTAGGGAGATCACAGCGTCGTTCAGTCAGCCAACGCTCCGAGCGAGTTGGAGGGATATGCCAAGTGAAGGAGATACACTGCGACCACAATGGTGTGCGTGTGTGTGTGAGTGAGGGAGTGAAAAGACAGAGAAAGAGAGAGAGAGAGAGAGAGAGAGACGGAGAAAGAGAGATGTTGAGTCCACGGAATAACCTGATACTGTAACTATAGACAGCGCATCAGCCTAAAAGCGCGTATTTACGAACACGAGATGAATGAAATAATTTAAAACATGAAATGATTCAATTATGTTAAATGCTGCTGAGATCTAATATAACTCTACAACTACTTCAACCATAAAGAATAAAATATAAAATTACATTTAATTCTTCATGATATTATCTTCAAATCTAAGAAGTAATTGACTAGCAATTAATTGCATAATGCACTGTAACTGAATGTGATGATGAGTGCACTATGCAAAAAATTATTTGTTATTGTGTCGGGTCTTATCACTCTCCATCTATATCTGCACCACACCACAGTCACCTCACCATCTGGTGTGTTCATGCGTGCATCTGTGTGAGTTCCATGCCTACCAGTGTGTGTTATGAGTCAGCTGCTGCTGCTGCTGAGTGATGTGATGTAGGGATAGCCCCATGAGGCTTATGAGACCATGCCTCTGACAATGACATATTTACTAAAGGCCCAGCAATTGTGACACACACACGCACACACACACACACACACACACACACACACACACATATATATATATACTGTATATCTTTCCTTGTCTTACACTCTGCCTTGCATGGCTTACCAGTCATGGTTCAAATGCATTAATTTGGTCAAAACACATGCTCACAAGCATACACACACCCACATGCAGCCACATACACTCGCACACACATACACAGATACAGACACACATACAAATTCTCTCTTAATCACTCACACTCACACATGCACACACACATAAGAGCATGCAGACACACACACACACACACACACACACACACACACACACACACACACACACATGTAGACCTCCCCACCAGCTGCCACCCTCCCACAGAGGTACTAACCAGCTGGATGCCAGTCTTGGCACCAGAGAGGGGGGCCACCCACCCTGCCCACCATAATACAGTAGACCAGTAGCCAGACCTGGGATCATTAACCACGCAACATGACAAACACCACCCACCACCACTCCCAACCCGAACCGGCATCACCACACACACACACACACACACACGCACGCACGCACGCACGCACACACGCACGCACGCACGCATGCACGCACCACACACACACACACACACACAACAAGCACCTCTCCAACCCATCACTCAGCCCTGCCCGGCCCCTGCCACTGATTCAGCAGGAGACAGCTGAAGCTTTACTACGGGGCACTTAAACCTGTCCCCTTGTTGTGTTTTATGAGATCCCCCGGCGCTTCTCGGTGTGATCATCCTCAACACTGTAACGCCATTAGGTCTCATCCACTACATAAATCGCCAAGGGGAATAAATTGAATCTTAATTTATGGACCTTGTTTTTCCAGCGGATACAAACTGAGCAGTCTAACACTATGAAATCAGCCTCGGAAGCGAGCCATCTTTATTTCTTTTCTCATTTAACTATTTATTTTCACACAGACGTGTGCTGTTCTAAACTGTTTCAGGGGGAATCTGCGGCAGGGTTATTGACTGTGCTGATAAGCAGGGCAATAACTTTGCGAGACGGTGCTGAGACTGGAGCGTTCGGAGCAGTCTGTCAGTGATTCCAATCAGGGAGCTCTAATGACTTGCCCGTCTGTTTTAGCCACCTAAACAGGTCATCAAAGAGTTGCTCTGCCTCAACCAGCAGATCTCATGGGACAATGACTGAAAGCCTCCTCACTGGCACGATTGTTTTTGTCTTCTTACCCCCCAACACACACACACACACACACACACACACACACACACACACACACACACACATGGGTGTGTTCTTACCCCCCAGCACACACACACACACACACACACACACACACACATGGGTGTGTTCTTACCCCCCCACACACACACACACACACACACACACACTTTTAGTATGGTGCCACACACACACACTTTTAGTATGGTGCTTAATATTTTTATGTGTAATTTTTATGTGTACATTTTAACAAAAGGATGTGGCTAAGTCTCAGTTGGACAATATTGAACTCTGGGGAAGTGTTGGGGATAAGACGGTTAATGCCGCGTCCGCAGGGTGGCCATTGTCACTGGTTAAGGTTGTGACGCAGACTTCTGTGAGAGTTAGTGGCATCCTGGAGACATGCTGTCTCTGCACGGGATTTCGTCCTCATCTGATATCGGGTCGGGTTTGGATCCACTCCAGCTGGACCTGTTCCAGAGTTCGCCGCTTCGTCTGATGTGCTGCTCAAAACTGGGGAAAGCCAAACAGGAGGTGTTTGAGTGTAGGATGGAGAGAGGAGGAGGAGTGAGAGGCAGGCGAGGCGAGGCAGGCGGCTAAAGATTTGCTCTGGTCTGCAGCCGAGATCAGTGGCCGCACTGCCGACTGACCTTAAAGTGTGCTGTAATCTAATAGAAGCCTGATGGATGGGTCGGGGTGCATTAGGGGAGATTTGGCTGATTGGTTAGTGATCCAGTTGAGTCTTGGCCATTAGTCTGTTGCTCAATCAAGATTTCTCCGCACCCCCTCACTCATTCTCATCTCTCGTCTTTATAGTCTCTCTCTTTGCTGTCTTGCCCTCTTTGCCTCATCCACTGTTCATCCTCCACCTTTTGATTTTTTTTCTTTTCTTGCGCCTCTCCACCCTTCTTCCCTCCATGCCTCAGTGACTTGTTTGTCCATCCTTGCTGGGCTTTATCCCTGCTCTGTCTCTTTGAATCTGTTCAGGGCAAGCCCCCTTGCAGTGCAGAGCTTTAATTGAATTATAAAGCAAAGAGGTTGCATCATAGGGTGCTGTCAGGATGATGTCAGAGGCACCTTTGAACTCGTGTAAGTCCCTGACGACCGGCCAGACAGGGGTCCATTGGTAGCAGTTACAGCTTTGTCGCCACTTTGTTTCTTTTAGACCTCCCCAGTGACTTTTATTTGATTTGTAGTTGCTGATGTCATCTCAGCTCAAACCTTATTAACAGCTTCAGACTGAAAAAGTTGTAAGGAGAATACCATAAAAATACACCCAGCAGAGATTGGAGTTGCCATGCTGACGGTACTGGCTCCCTAGTGACCATCATCTGATCCTGAACCTCTATGACATCAGCTCTAACATTGTTGCCATTTCCTTACTATAAAGTCAGCTATTATATTAGCAAATGGCCCGTTTCTGCAATAAATCTACTGGCATTTGAACTCCTGTTTTATTAATTTAGCCTTTAAATGTTTCTCTCAAAGGGCCAACTTGATTGTGTAACAGGGGGTCACACAAGGGTTACAGTGGTCCTTTTTTATTAAAAAAAAATGTTTTTTTAAACATATAGTTTATTTACCTCAGCTGTTCTGAACAATCAAATGTAGTTGACATTCACAAGTCTTAATGTGTGCCCGATCAATCTCCTGGAACATAGTGCACAGGAACTAAAGGCCAAGCCCACTAATAACAACATATTAAATTTGGTCAGGTCAGACCATAATTGGCAATCTATGTGCAACTCTGCTCCTCAGAGAAGGTAGCCAGAGGAAAGGAGTGCCATTTTAGGTTTACTGAGCTGAATTAAAGCAACTACGCTTGAAGTCTTTTTTGCCATGTGAGATAAAAAGTTATTCTTATAAAATTTCCTTTTGAAGGAAAGAAAAGATGTCCATTTCCTGTGCCAGTGAACAAGAACAAAATCCTGACGCCGCGTACATGAATGCAATAATTACTACAAATTATATTCGTTATCATCTGTGTTTCTGAATTAAATTTGCCACCCAAGCAAGACAGCCACCTATAGTAGTCATTTCCTTCTCACAGTCAGTTGTTATCATGCTGAATTAAAGCAATTAAAATGTTCCTACAGAATCCAAGCACTTCAAGACGCTATACCTCAAAGACCTTGGAATAGTGTAGTGCTGGTCATGTCATCTGTAAAGGTTTACTAACTGTAAGAGCTGTACTGTACTGAACTAAACTGTATCTTTTTGGCACCAGATCATTTATAGCTGCCTCTAAGTATAAAAATGGGCACATGGCTTGGATAAAAGTGGGTGCTGATCATAAGAAACCATGGCTAATATACAGTTTTCATATTCTAATGATCTGCTTACCCCTCCAGTATTCTTTGCTCAACTTATTCTCCCTAGACATGCAGAGCTCACAGTTGCTGCCTGAAGGTTTGAGAACAGCCCGGGCTGTCGAATCTCCTTCAGTCCCTTCCCTCCAAATCCCCAAGGTGCAGTCTAGTCAGCACATCCACCGTGATTAGTCCTTCAGTCCTATAGCTTAAAGAAGAAACTTCATACTTTACTTCCAGAGCCTCTAAATGTCTTTTTGTTCAGGCGGGGCTTTGAAGTTTAAAACCCCTCTCGTATCTATTTTATTTAGACAGAGGAGGGAGGAAAGGAAAAGGAGCATGGCGAAGATTAAAAAAGAACTCAACATCAGTAGATTTACTTTGCTATTTCTGGAGTTGATAATAAATTGGAAAATTAGAGTGAGCGTGTGGGGGAGGAGAGATTACATTAGTGTTCCATCCTTTCAGAATGTTTGCTCAAAGGAACTCTGAGGCAGTTATGGAGGATGATTTAAAATCATAAACACCACTGATCACGTCAGATCCTAATCTCTGTGAGCGTTTCTTAAAATGGAGAAAGATCATAAATTCACAGTCACATGTCACGGTTCCATTACACTGCTTCTCATGAGGGGTCCCTTCTTCAGCGCCATTAAGCCCTATAGTTTGAATTAGTCACTTAACTGAGATGTAGGAACCTGCTTATGCAACCGGAGAAAACATCTACTGCGTTTTGTAGCATTGAGTTCTCCCAGTGGATGTCAGTGTACTGTATATATTTCAGTCAAAGTGATATGAGCTTCTTTGGCCTCAGTGTGAGGTCACTCAAGTCACCGCGGTGTTCTATGACATTGTTCAGTTAGACAGGACTTGGGTTGTGGAGATATTGAGCTAGTCACTGGGATTGCCATGGGTTGTTGGCCTATCTATGGTGGTGAAATCTAAGGCATGTGCTCACTGTATGGCTGCCATGTCAGTAAACACAAAGCCTATAGGGTGCCTTTTCTCAACGTTTTGAGAGATGCGGCCTGATCTCATCCAGATTATGGCAGTTTTGTAGATTAATCGTGAAGTGGTCATTCCCAGCTCCTCTGAATAAATAAAATCACTCTTTATCACCATGCTAGCGCTGGCCTTAGGTATATATGGCACAGCCCTAGGGAGAGAGAGAGAGAGAGAGAGAGAGAGGCTCTGGAGCACAATCCAAATTGAAACAAACAAATTGCAACAAATGCAACAACAAATGAAACTGACCCCAAAAGGTCGGACTAAGAGGTCAAGTCCCACCAGTCCCAGGAGGATAAGTTACCCCCTACAACCCTAACCAAGCCCAAATCAGCAGAAGGAATCTAATGGAAGGACACTAATTGACACATGGTCTGTTCCAATCCAAATGAAGTACAACAGTACACCAGAACACATTCCAGTGTTTATTTTGTGGTGGCTCGTTCTTTGTACGGTAGAATGTTAACTCAAAGCCACACGGCCAGAGACATAAGGGAAAGGACACTGACGCAGCATAATTGCCAAACACTAATTTGCTTTTTGTGATTCATAATTTAGTATTAAAGTGCAGCAAGGTAAAAGTGGGCACTGCATGGTATTGGGCCAAGTTGCACGTTGATGAGAGTGATCGGTCTCTAATAGAGTTGTTATCCATTTATAATTTTGCAAACTGATGAGCTAGGCTGTAATGGACTACAGACGTCCAGAATCCCCACCAAGTAAGATGATGCAACATGATACAGCAAAACTGGAGCATCTTTTACGATTCTGTGAAGTAGTCAGTCTGTTTTTGATTCTGTGAAGTAGTCAGTCTGTTTTACTATTCTGTGAAGTAGTCAGTCTGTTTTTGTCTTGCACATGTTGTTTTAGTTTGTACTCCCTAAAACAGTCTTCGTGTGCCGTAATAAAAACCCCTGAAACCAGAGTTTATCGCTCTCCTTAGCCTCAAGGTCACTTGTAAAAGATGGAAGTGCTGTAAATAGCCTGGAGTGTCTCCACTGATGGGTCCTTTAGTCGCTCCACTTAGAGATAGAGGACGGCTCTTAGACGATAACGGGCCATAAGTGACTCTCAAGAGCTTTTAGTATTAGCATCAGAAAACAGTGCATCCTCAACACCAGCCCCCACCTACTTAGAGCCTCTTCATTTGTTGCAATTTGTTTGTTTCAATTTGGATTGTGCTCCAGTGCCTCTCTCTCTCTCTCTCTCTCTATACCTAAGGCCAGCGCTAGCATGGTGATAAAGAGTGATTTCATTTGTTCAGAGGAGCTGGGAATGACCACTTCACGATTAATCTACAAAACTGCCATAATCTGGATGAGATCAGGCCGCATCTCTCAAAATGTTGAAAAAAGGCACCCTATAGGCTTTGTGTTTACTGACATGGCAGCCATACAGTACTGCCATGCTTTTTAAAAATGTCAACTAGAATCAACTGTGCTGGGTTGGGTTTGGAACACTGTCAAAATGGAAATGAGGAATTATCAAAACTTATACAGTATACACAATGTACAGATTCAGGGTAAGAAAGCAGTTAAATTTTTTTTTTTTTTTTTTATTTGAAATATACTTATCCTTGTGGCACATAACATTTCTGCTATGTTTTGTATTGTGTCAATTTGTCATATGTTGATACTTCAACCTATTCTGAAGAACCTATTAATGAATAACTTACTCAGTGTCAGTAACATGAAGTAGCAATGACATCACAGACTGAATAACAGGAATATCATGATAAAAGTGCTTTAACTTTGCATTCTAAAAGCTGATTGATACTTTTTTGTAAATTACGGAAATTAATGAATAAACAAATTAATGTACTATTGTAATACTGATGATATTGTGATATATAGTGACTTATATTATGGCATCTATTGTATCATGGGAAGGTGGCAATATCCAGACATAGTATTGCAACACAGATTAGTGTATAGACCTTTAGATGTAAAGCCTGATAAATGAAAAGTAGATTAGCATTTTATTATGGGGTAGTCTCAGTGGACTGGTTCAGTTTATGCTGTACATTGTGAACATCTTTCTTTGTGTCAACAATCTCTTCCTCCAGTTCTTTATCAAGTGCTAAACAAACAAAGGCACTTCTCTTCCTCATCTAATATTCATCTTTCTCACACATCACTTTAGAAATGCTTGTCTGTAAAATAATGTGCAAGTGGTATAAATAACACTGATGTTTATGGTATCCTAACTAGACTCAACAACACATCTATCCTACAGTATTGCCATTTATGTGATGCTGTAATAACTTGATAACCCCTGCAGGGTTTGCTCCTGAGCCGTGTCATCCCTCAATGCTGTTGTGCTTCCAGGTCAGTGGTCATTTTTGTATATTCCAAGTCAGTCCTGGTTAGATCAGTCTTCTCGTAATGTCTCATGCATGGTGCGGCTCAGGCCTGTTCATATGACCAAACCCATTCATGGGTTGGGCTCACCAGCATTTTATAGGTCAGCTTTTAAAGGCCAACACAGAGAAGACTTCCAGTCCCATTTCAGATGATTCTGCACGTAAAGAAAGCACACCAGTGCCCATATGTGTGTCCATCACACCAGAGTTATGTCTGTGTGAGTCTGTTTGCCTACAGTACCTCCTAGCCTACGTTCTGACTGCCACTCTCCCCATATGTGTGTCCATCACACCAGAGTTATGTCTGTGTGAGTCTGTTTGCCTACAGTACCTCCTAGCCTACGTTCTGAGTGCCACTCTCCCCATATGTGTGTCCATCACACCAGAGTTATGTCTGTGTGAGTCTGTTTGCCTACAGTACCTCCTAGCCTACGTTCTGAGTGCCACTCTCCCCATATGTGTGTCCATCACACCAGAGTTATGTCTGTGTGAGTCTGTTTGCCTACAGTACCTCCTAGCCTACGTTCTGAGTGCCACTCTCCCCATATGTGTTTGACAGGGCTATTTGAGTTCAAACACATGCACAGTTCAAACGGCCAATGAAAGCACACTAGAGGAAATGATAATATTGAAAATGTCTTATGCATCAGTTGTGTAGACAAATATATGAATAGGACAGAACAACACAGATGTTAGAGATGGCAAATTGATCTCTATAATGGCAATGACCACAGCATTGTGAATATAACATCCCTTCTCTGGGTGCACTGCTCAGTTCAGTAACAAGCTACAAAGGCATAGATAAACTCACGTGGACTTATAGAGAGGTAATTATGGACACATACAGTTTAGGGCTATGCACCCTTCTATACCCCAAAAAGTGTGGGAGTGATGGTTCAGTAATATATTAAACGTGACTAGGTAGAAATTAGGATACTTTTCCAACACTCCTACAGACAAGAGACCTCCATTATGGTAGATTGGCTTTCAAGTAATCCAGCTGACTGTAGGTGTGTATGCACTGGTGTGTTGTCTGACTCAACACATATTCAGCAGTGAGTGGGCGTTGAAAGGTCATGCGATGGATGGCTGATGCGTGTGTTTGTGCGCGCGAGTCGCATAGGAGAAATATGATAGAAGGTCAGAGTGATGCAGACTGACAGTTGATAATTCTACACCCGAGAGGTCGGTTAGAGTTCACCAATACACGCTTTCTCTCTGTCTCTCTCTACCTTTCTCCCCCTCTCTCTCTCTCTCCCTCCCTCTCCCTGTCTCTCTCTCTTCCTCTCTCTCTGTCTTCATGTAACACAACAATCCTTGCATATGTACATGCAAGGTGACTCAAGGAGTGATTGACATGAGGGAGCTCTTAATACTGTTTACTGAAATGACAGACTGTTAGAATAATGAGTACAGGCTTTGGCCATCTATTTTTTAGTTATTTTTTCATGAGGAAATCAACAAACACTGGAACAGGGTACAGAGAGAGGGTACAGAGAGAGGGTACAGAGAGAGGGTACAGAGAGAGGGTACAGAGAGAGGGTACAGAGAGAGGGTACAGAGAGAGGGTACAGTGGAATAGAGAAGCTGGAAAAGACGAAGAAGAAGGAGACAAGTAAAATAGACTGATAGATTGACTCTGTCTCTTACTCATTCACACACACACACACACACACACACACACACACACACACACACACACACACACACACACACACACACACACACACACACACAGACACACACACACACAAAATTAATAAGGTCTGAACTTGCAAACATATGTCAGTCCTTAGATCAGAGCAATCGTAGCCGGGTTTCCCTTTAAATATCCACAGGGCAAGGCCTTTTATGGCTCCCTCTGAGGTCATGGCAGCCCAGGCCATAATTAAATATTTGAACTGATCAAAGACAGGTTTCATCTGGAGGGATGTAGCTCCGTCTGTCAGTACAAAGGCACCATCAAAGGCCAAATCCAACACTACAGACGCTTTTTGCAGGCCTGTAAAAAAAGATCAGTCATCGGATCTTTAGGACATGTCTTAATCAGGACATATCTTGTCATATTTACTAACTGGTGACATTAAAAAAAATCTGCTGCTGGTTTTGATCAGTGTAAAATGTTTTCTATTAGACATGGCCTTAAAATGAGGCCTGTGTCCACTGGCTGTGATTATGCATGGTGCATTTTTTTAATTTATTATTTAATGCTGAAGGCTCCAGGTTTTGTTCCTTTGTCCACAGCAATTACATCATGGAAAACCTCCCTTTGATGACCATCTCCACTGGCAGGTTTGTCCATTCGGGGTCGTCGCTAGAAGGCAAATTTTCCTTTGAAGGATACATCAGTAAACTGAACTACTGTGCGTTCCCTCGATGGAGATGTGAGACAGACATGATACGAGGACTGTAAGTCCCAGTTCCTCCCATGCAATGAAGACATGGATGGCAGCTCTAGTGCAGCATTGGCTGATTTAATTCTCTCAGCCTCCCTGCAAATCCCTCAGTCAGCTCTCAATTCTCATAGAAATTAAAGGCTGAAACGCTCCAATTGCATTCAATACTTTTACTTCTAGAACACAGCATAAAGAACAGGTTAAAATCATTATGATACAATATAAATAAAATGTCTTTTCACAGACCAAGATTTGAGAGAGGTTTTCAGTAAGGGATGTTTTGGTAGTAATTTCCTTGGCATTTTCCATTTAAAAAGCGGTCGGAATAATACACAAAAAGATTGATGACCTAACATTAGGTAGTCCTGCAGTTATTTGCTGACTTCTAAAGATTCTTAGGCCCAGCGGGGGACTGCACACTAGCAGTGCCCTTTATTGTACCTGCTGTTATTTACCCAAGAATTTCTATATAGTGCACAAAGTGGTTCTGAATCAGCTATTTAGAGTTAAAGACATACTGTAGTATGAAAATCAGAGTTGTAAAGTTCTGTTACTAAATCTGGCCTAGTCTCCTAGACTATAATAGCATAGATAGTCCTAATAGTGAAGGTTCATGTGCATGAAGAAAAATACTTACAGATGACATTGCCTTACAGTCGTTAAACAGAGATGATTGTGGCAGCATAAGCTATGTGCACATAGATAAATACTTAATCCTCACAATTTATAGTTTGGTTCATTTTTATTGATCTTTGTAGTAATCATGCAGGGACTCATAGCAAGAACCCCTTAAAATCCTTGTTCAGCTTTTAGCAGATTGTTTACTTTCACCAGTGTTTGGAAAGACACATTAATGAATATTCTTCTGTAGACCGTATCAAGTCAGATTTTCTGGGCAGCTGGTTTAGTAGGAGCAGAGAACTCCCAGGGAGGTGCTGTGAATACAGCATGTCATTAAGAGCATCTCTGTTTAACGGCTTCCCCTGCTCGTGTGAGACAGCCAGTGGGGTTCCTCCATCAGGGTGATGGAAACGTGTGACATAAACATGCCCACACATGCGTGCATAAACACACACACACACACACACACACACACACACACACACACACACACACAGGCACACAAACGTAAATACTGTACACATACAGACACACACACACACACAATGACACACAAATACACAGACACACGCACATACACACACACACACACACACACACACACACACACACACACACACACACACACACACACACACACACACACACTGGCTGGGTGTCAGGTGCAGCTGGCCGGATGCATCCTGGGTTAGACTGGCTGTCTCAGTGGCGCAGTTGGATGGGGTTCAAAGGAGTCAAGTTGAGCGGCGCCCCAACTGGGAGTCCTCACTCGCTATCAGTCATGGACCAGCCTCGGCTGCTGCACTGGGCATGCTCCACTCTTTCCCTGTCCTAATCCAAACAAGCCTGCTTTTTGTTTAGTGTGTATGGTTATGTGTTTGTGTGACCTTGGTTGTTTTTAAAGATATTCAATTACATATACTGTTATTGTATTTTACACTGTACTGTCATAAAGCCTCATGGGTCAATGCCCGAATAACTAAGAGCAAACCTGTAACAGGAAGAAACCAACACCCAGAGAATTATTTATTAGATAGATAGATATATAGATTTATAGATATTCTCTGAGAATATCTTTTCACCTCTAAAGGGACTGCTTTACTTCATTCTATTTTTCATTAGTGTTGAGTGTTGCATTTTTTTGTTGCAACATGTTTTTTGTTGAGAATGACCTCCAAATAGTAACAGAATGTGGCCATGTCAAAAACCCGTTTGGTGTTGTCCAGATATAACAGTAAGTTAGCATGCAACCCAACTAGCATCGGGACGGCTCTTTTGTAAACACCACAGTGTGCCGCATGTGGCCGCTGTACTAAATACAATGGAAGTCAGTGCAACAGTGAAGTGCTGCTGCGTAAACAAAAACAAAAGTGGAAGCCTACAGAATTCCAGTCTGCTCCTGGCCAGGCCTGCGGCATCCATCAGAGCCGCCCTGAGTTAGAATAGCGTATGTGTTTCGCGTCTTGCTCTGATGAAGGGTTCTGGCAGGATGCTATACCTCTGAAAAAAAGCATTCCATGATGTCTATTCAGTATCTAGTCTGTACCTCACAGTAAACTGTTAAATATGCCCCCACACATAAAATGACAATAGCCTGCCATGCATTTGTGTTGCCAGGGCAGATATGTGAGTTTAGTATGCCAGGGTGGCCATATCATAACCATCTGTGGCCAGGAAGTTATGATGGACCACTAGTTTTCTTTAAGATTATTGGGATACACAGTATGAGAAACTGACAAGTTATCTTAACGTTCACAAATTAGGGCCTGACATCTGGTCAATATTTTGAAAGTGAGCGCTCAATCATGTCTCCCATGACAAGGAAGAGAAAAACAAGACATGATGGAATAAGACAGCATGGCATTTCGTGGTCTGACCAGAGGGTCTGAGTGGACAAGTGCCCTTTTGCGTCTGCTGCCTGAATGATATCTCACAAGCATCCTTTTGTCATAGCAAATGAAATGAAATAAAATCAAGCCTAAAATATTGTGTAGTCTGTCAATTCCCCCTCCCTCCCCCACCAACACACCACCCCACCCGACCAAAAGTGCAGCATTCCGCTGGAGAGCAAGCTGACCAGACTCTCCTTCACTGTGTTTTGCCTGAGTGTCTGGTAGTCTGATTGAGTTACTCATCTAGAGCAGAGATGGTTGTTGGGAGATTGCCTGTAAAAACGAATCTACAGAGAGTATGGCCTCATCCAAACCCTACGCTACTGACTGCTTCCAAAAATGGATGCCTGCCTGTCTCCATGAAGCAATGTGCTGCAGCCTTGTCAATTATGCGTTTTTGTGCTATTCTTTGCTTACTTATGCATGCAAGATTGTGACATTTAAAGAAGGGGGAAAGGAGAGCAGTGTGGCTGTGGCACTCTCTCCTTTTTAAGATGCAAAAGCCTCGTTAAGCTAATTTTGTCCTCAATAGTTATTTTTTTCAATCTGGTACAAACAATATGTAGGTTTGCTGTAACTGAAATTCTCTCTGGTGTTGGAATTCTCGACTGCCAGCTGAGAGATTAAAATGTGAGAGCTGAAAGAATCCTTTTACCTGCAGCAAAAAAAAAAAAGGAAAAAAATGCAGGTGAGCACGCCAGTTCTCAGAATGGCACGTGCGTGTACGCACACACACTCACAAACACACACACACAAACACACATACACACACACACACACACACACACACACACACACACATGCACACAAGAAAAGGAGAAGATGGTAGAGATGGAAGGATAAATGTGGAGGCTGGAGAAAAGGAAAGACACTGAGAGGAAGAGAATAGCAAAGGAGGAAAGAGTAAACAGAGGAAAAGAGATACACATCCAAGTCGAGGGGGAGAGAGAACGAGGGAACGTCTAAACAGTAGCCTGGTCAGTAGTGGAGCCAGCTAGCTCGTCTTACAGTGCTGTGTTGCCACTCGCTCAGACACCAGTGATGGAGAGTGCTTTCAAAGGGTCGGTCTTTGGGCAGCACTTTTTATTTGTCAATTCGAGACTTTCTCCTTAACCAAACAGTGATATAGCTCTCCCCTTGAGTCTGTGACAGGGTAATAGATAGGCTGTGTTGACTTCTCTGAAAAAAGATCTAAAAGGGTCTAAAAAAAAACCAAACCCTGAAAACTCAGCATGACTGAAAGAACGAGCAAAGAGAGCGTCAGGGTCTGGCATTGGAGATTAATCTTTAGAGCGCAACACTGTATTTGAGAACAATGTCAGCATTGCAAAGCTGCTTGAGAACACTTATGAACCAAACACATGTTTACCAGATGTTAAGAGTTTTGAGGCATTAGGATTGCAGCATGTCTCATTACGCACCATACCAGACTCCAAACCTCAGTGACAATAAATCATAGCAAGTGCACTTAGATAGATAGCTAAATAGATAGATAAGTAGATAGATAGATTGAAAATGCACTTGCCTCTTGAAGAGCTACTAGTTCATTTCATTGCCATCAGTTTTTTTTCTAATAGGAAAATGCTAGGCCCTGTCCAAACCTGGAATACAAACTCTCAACAAGGAGCTGCAGTGCCACCCAATGGCTGTGTCATGCTATTGGATTTCTTTTTTAAGTTCACAGGTAAGGCGAGGACATAATAAGAAGATTGCACTGCACATGTTGATCCATTGTAAGGTTGCCCATCATTTATGTTTTGGGATTGATATCCATAGTAAGGCTGCCTATCGTTTATGTACATTCATATTGAAGTACTTTTCAAATATTTTGTAAAATATGGTGGCACAATTAACTCAAGTGCTGGTGGCCCTCTCAACTGAAAATATTTTATCTAATTCCAGGGCAAGCAAATCAGGAGTTTTCAGCTAGTCTAAATGGCCACTGATAACCAGGGATGGAAGACTTTCAGCATATGACAAACCTTTGCATTTGCTTCAGTAAATGCCAACAGAGAGAGTATAGGTGCACACATTTCAGCCTAGTTTGGTATGGGTGTTATTACCTCTTTCAAGGTCTCTTCTTGAACCATACGGCATATTTTTTGTCACATATTTGTACAACCTTTAATTCAAACTTTACATGATGGACAATAACAATTAATTACATGTTGCAGATGCCTGAAATAGTCTGATTTACAATATTTGCACCAAATCCCAAAGAAAAACAACAACAAAAACAAGTTAGGAAAGGGAGTAAATACACTACTCTCTGTTGTTTGGCACCTTGCACACGTAACTGTGTGTACTGTACACGGGATCCCCTTACAGTAGCTCCTCACACTTGGCTAAACGGCGGATATTTTTGGTGTTCCCTGAAGTATGCAGTAACCTGTAAAGCCGGCGCATCCGCACCCTGGGTGCCACCGGCCCCCTCCCCCGTGACCTCCGAGGCATCCTGGCTCAGTGCAGCTGCTGCAGGACACTACAGAGAGCCCGTGGTGAAAGGGTACAGGAAGTGAGCATCTCAAGGGGATGCTGTGATGTAATCCACCGGCAGAGATAGGAAAAGTACAGTCCACTGTACTGTAGCACTGGTCACAACAGTACAGTCCACTGTACTGTGGCACTGGTCACAACATTGATGGGTTAGTAAAGACGTAATGAGTATTTTGTGATATGATAATGAATTTAATATGACCCAGTTACTTTTTTTGCATACAGTAAATAGTATGTGTGATGCAACAGTCAGATTTATCAACATTATGCACATGCACTTATATTATTGAGATTTGTGTACTACTACAAACTCATAGGCACACAGGCTCAGGCTCTTCATTAAAGGTTTAAGTCTCTGTTATTGTTCATCTCTCCTAGTGGGACTGTGCCCATCATGTCAGGTGTTTAATAATGATCCACTCTGACAGGTGGGATGAGGGAGGCCGGCTCATTCATCATAGTGGAGGTATCTGATTAGTCTTCTGGGAAGAGGGAGCGTGCGGAGGAGCAGCAGCCTCTGAAGACCAGCCTCCTGGCGGATCTGCTGCCGACACAGATGCCTGAGGGATGGAGGGTTCTCTGTAATCATCAGAAAAGACACAATATCAATGATCTAATCATCACAGTAGTCGTATATTGGGTGCTCTTGAACATTCATCATCATCATCATCATCATCATCATGTTAGTAGATGGAGAGTACATGCCTCTGTATTGTATTTTCTCTGAAAACATCTTGTAAGTATAATCTTTGTTTGAGTGTGCAACTATTTGTGAAGGCTCTGGTGTTTTCTGGGCATCCCCAGATATGTGAGTCTATTAAGCTGATTTTGTTTTAGCAATATTGCTGGGCAATGTATCTCATTATTGTGGGTCTGGCATGTTCCCATTGATATTAGGCAAATTCATCAGTAGGCAAATCATCATGATAGTCCAATCAGAACAAATGAAACTGGATGTGGTTGCTCTGCAACATTGCTCAAAAAGTTGCCCCATGCATCATCACTTGAGTCATTTCATGGAGCGTAAATGGGAAAGACGACCCCATCCCAATAAAACAACAGAAATGGTCTTTGGGTGTCCTGACACCCCATCATTAGGAGTTGACTGTTTCAAATACCTTGGAATCACAACAGACAATAAACTCAGTTTTGCCCATCACACAGATTCAGAGGAAAATGAAAAGGACTCGTTGTAAAGTCACATTGGCATCATGTCAGTTGGAACATTGCTCATGCTAATAAGTTATTCAGTGATGGGGGATTTGTGATGTGTCTTAGATAGGCTACACTGTCCCGCTTTAAATGAAAAAGAGAAGAGATTTTTAAACTGTAACCCTATGTCTCATTAGGCCTATAAGTCACTGTTGCTGCCATAGTGTGAGCAACCTTTTTGCTCTGCAGCTCTTTTGAGTGGTGCAGAATTTTTCTTTTTTGGCTCTTCATGCTGGACTGGTTATCCACCCCTGGTCTAGGGCAAAACCACAAAGCCCACACATGAATCACACATACAATAACACAGGATACCACCCACCCACTCAGTGGCCACTGCAATGCTCTGCCCCCTGGGTGGACGCACTAGAACTCTGAGGTGCAACAAAGCCTGTTTTAGCAGAAGCCTAATACCCTCAGCCAGGGTAGAGGGACTATTATGTTATGTAATGCAATGTGGGATGATTTGTTCAAGTCTGGTGATGGGACAAAGTCTTTTATGTGTTTATTTTGTTTAACTTTGTGCTATATGTTGATGTGGTGCTTTTGCAAGTAACATTTTACCAGGTCTGGTCTCATTTCTTACATTTTATAACATTCAAACTGCATATTGCCCCATAATTAAGAATGACCAAGAATGATTCGAGTTCACCCCCATCTCCACCTTTTTTGTATTTGTTTTATTGAAGGTTTAAGAAATTGTGGGACATATTGTTGTTCATTGTGTGTATAGTGATGCTGGTTTGATAATGTGATGTGTATAATGTTGTGTTTTTCACATGAACAGGTCAATAAAAACTTGTTTATAAATAACCATAACTCACTAGCCCTTTCCTTTACTCCAACCCAGTCCTGGCGGCTGTCTAGCAGTTGTTTGAGTCTGGAACAGAGCTTCACGTATCCCACGTAGTCCTGGAGGAGGTCAATGATGGGACCTGCCCAGCCGCAGACTGAGGGAGCAGAGATCATCTCACAGAACTGCAGGGAAGAGCACGATACATCACAACAGACACATTTGGAGTCAGTGTAACTGAAACTCTACCTGCATATCCTGTTTTTACCAGCTATTATTTGTCAAACATAGTTAAACATACTGCTAGACAAATTTGGACTCACTGAGGTATAATTACATAGGCATAAGAGGTCCATATTCTGCCACCATCACTTCTGTATTTCCATGGAATGTCAACTAATCCTAAATAATCATGTTTTAAAAGGTAACTAATTATTTGAAAATAATTCAGAGACTGAAAACTGTTTAAACACACCTTCTTCAGATACACAAGTCTCTGAAACGCCAGCATTTGTGGAATTGATTATGGTCTAAAGAAATGCATGGCCTCCAAGAGGCCCTCTAACCTCTCAAGCAGAGTTTCAAAGAAATGCCATATCTGAGACTGGCTAGTGTTTGTAAAACGCTAAAATGGACAGAAAGAAAATACTAGGAGGAAAGTTGTTGAGAAATATGTTATGTACAAACAAATCAACGTGTTTGGATCAGAGAAGAAACATTTTGAGGCCCAGAACAAGTGAAAAGATGCCAGAGGATTGCTTGACACCTTCCATAGATATACTGTACATACAGTATACTGACATGTCAGTATATATATATCTATGGACACCTCACATCTCTCAAGCATGGTAGAGGAATCATGATGTCTGGGGACGCTGCTTTGGTGCTTGTAAGATATGCAATTTGTACAGAGCAAAAGGAATCATAAAAAAAGAAGGCTATAACTATTTTACCACGGGCAACAATGGGGACGGCATTTGACAGTGTTTTCCAACGACAACACTGATATAATAATACCAGACAATAGATATCAGACCTATTTAGTGAGGAAGCAGTGACACTGTATTACAGCAAAGTTTGTAATGGATGTAAAAGGAGAATTCTTTGAGGAAAATACATTTTTCTTCTTCAAACAGAAACAACTATTTTTGACTTTGTCAATACCTCAACTATATTTTCCCTCTATTTGCATCATGTAGTATTGATTCACTTTATTTGCTGATTAGAAATGATTTTCTGAGTGACTTTTGAGAGTACAAACATGTCCAGAGAGACAGCCTGCAGTGTATGCATATGCTTCGTGTAGATGGCCATGTCATCTATTCCGCACCTCTGCTCTGTGTTCATTTACCTGCATGCAGGGCCCCTCCCTCTGGAGCCCAAGGTCGTCTTTGCGGAGCCCTTTGGCAGGTGGGTGTGAATTAGAGTCACACTGGCACTGAAAGCAGGCCTGGGCATCGCAGCCGTGATCCAGCAGGAGCTTCAGCATGGCTGGGTATCTCACGCACAGCAGCACCACGGCAGGGAATGCTAGCTGACAGTTAGGCATCCGGGCATTGACGTCGGCCCCGTGCTCCACAAGCAATCGCACCATCTGGATGTTCCCTTATGAAATAAAAAAGTTTGTTGTTATAAACTTGAAAACTTGACCATACACTTATGTACAGTACTGAATGATACTGTATATCCCTTACTTTTAGGTAGTGTGCTAAAAGCTTACATTTTATAGTCCGGTTTTGTCAATGGATTGTTTGTATTAAATCAAATATAGTTGTGACAGAGTGTCTTCACTTTGGTTGAGTATGTGCTCTGACTGCTATACCAATGAGCCTGGCTCTTTGGTGGTGTTGTCAAGTTGCAGGATTGATACCCATTGATTGATTGTTTTAGGCCAGGTAGGATGACTGCTCTCTCCAATAGCTTTATGAACTCAGGGCCTACTTAAACTAGAATCCCATAAGGTAACTGCTTAAAGATGCGCTCTGGTGAAAATCCTGTTTTTAACCCTGTTAACATGCTCATATGATGTCTGTTATGCTTTATAAGACATATCATAAGCAAAACAAGCAGTCAAGGCCATTGCTAAAGATTTCTGCTTTGGATCTACATTTCAACCAACCACAGCCCAGGCAGGCCAATTGAGGCATCAGTCCATTAGTGCATCATAGGGGTACAGAACCAATCCTGAGTACCTGAGGATGGGACAATTATTCATAAAGACACAAACAAGCTACAGTGGCTAACATGGCAGCTGTATGTGGAAAGGGGCCGGGGCCAGATAGATCCCAATTCCCGAAATGAGAAAGAAAGTGTAAAGTTACATTTAAGCCATTTTAAGCCTTCTTCTGAATGTTTACTTTAGAGGAGAAGACAAGAGATGTAGGATTCTGGAGTGTGTCTTCAAGCATATTTACCCTGCCTCACGGCCACCAGAAGGGGGTTGAACGTGTCTTGGTTTGTATTGGCACCGGCTTCCAACAGCATCTCAGCTGCATCCAAGTTGCCGTTAGCGACCGCAAAGTACAGAGCCGTGGTCCGACGGTCCTGGTACATGGACGAGCGGTCTGGAGAGAGCGGGGCATTGGCATCATATCCAGCCTGAAGGAGGACCTCCAGGACCTCGTCCTCGTTGTACTGGGCTGCCAGGTGAAGAGGGCTGATGCCACTCTGTCTGATTCTCTCCTCACTGGTGACCGGAAGCAGCATGCTCACTACCCTACAGGATGCACAAATCCTTGTCAGAATCCACCATACAGTCTTACTGGGCTGGTACTTCACATTTTCATTAGCCTTTACAGAACAGATCAAACCTATTTAATGGACTTGTAACACAACTATGAGAAAAATGGCCATGTAATAATCTTTGATTAAAATAATATCAGTATCAGTATACACTCCAGTATAAATAATATCATTATTCACTCCAGGTGTCCATGCTGGGTTGCGACATGTAGGGGCAGCAGCTGTGTTTTGGTGGACTTGTTGGCATCAGCTTTGCGAGCGAGAAGCAGCTTCACCACGCTGCCATGGCCATTTTTGGAGGCCTCAAACAGAGCAGTGGCTCCATCGCTCATTTGGAAGTTCACATCAGCACCTGAATTACACACATAGAAAGGTTTGCAGCGTTACAACTACAAGTGTGGATAGATACAGCAGGGTTACAATTGTATATTTACAGCAGCATGATAGCCTCAATACCCTTGTAATAACTACATGATGTCTGACAAAAACAACACATTGTCAGAACAGGATAGGCTATGCTTTGCTCTAAAAGCAACATATGACGGTCATATTCAACTAAAAACAAGTGCTGCAAATATATAGGACTGGGTGTTCCTCTGGTGCTCTTCAGTTTAGGGATCCAAAAAGTAAATAAAATACTTAAAAACGTAATGCTTGAAATAGACACTCATGAGGTTTATAAGTTTAAAAAGCCTTTAATCTCACATGGCTATTCTTTTAATAACATGCCTACGGGTTTCGGCGTTACTGCCTTCATCTGAGCATATCACAGTCATAGCCCACCATTGTTCATGAGGAAAGTCAAGACCTCTTGACTGCCGGTCTGTGCTGCTAGAAAGAAAGGCGTGATGCCATAGCTGTTCCTCTGGTTCAGATTGGCCCCAGCCCTCAGAAGCATTCCACAGATCTCCACATTGTTGCGGCACACCGCCTCGTGAACAGGCGTCCAGCCTCGGCAGCAGGCCCAGTTCACCCCGGCGCCGTAGGTCAACAACAGCTCCACCACGTCTGCGTTCTCCTGCTCACAAGCTATACGTTTCAAAGGACAATCGTAAAGGTCATAGGTCATGGTCATAAATATAAATAAACAGGCATATTCATAGTAATATTAAGATAGTACAATCAATCAGCCAGTCTTGGTCTCCACTAGTCTTTTACATTTCCATATGCCTTACATTAATATATTATTTAACAAATTCACTTAAGGGTACATGAATTCATGCATGAATTAATTCATGATTTATGTATTACTTCATTCCTTAATATCTCATGAATCATCAGGAATTGACATGAGTTCATAGTCTGTCATTCGTGACCTCATACATAAACAGCACATCACCTAAAGCAATACATCATCAGATAGAGTACATCATTATGAAATATGATTTATTAAGCATGATCATAATTATTTCTTTTTCTACCAAAAATGTGGTCATCACTGCCCAAATTCTGATTTGAACACAATTTTGCAGTTCTCTAAACACATATCATGATTCACCACTTTAGTTGAGGGGTCACAGACATGATGAACTCATGAGCAATTAACCTTAAATTTGTGTAATCATGATGATCATGTTTAAGAAATCATAAATCATAAGGATGTACCCATCGTAGCTAATGCTTTAGCTGATGTGTTGTGCAGCTGTGTACACTGACAGGTGCAGCTCATCTAAGCTAAAAGTTCCCTTTTGCTGTCGGCCTTTCCAGTCGACTCCTTTCAATGGGGAGAAGTACAGTAGGCCTAATGAGGGAGAAGTGCAGTTGGCCTAATGAGGGAGAAGTGCAGGAGGCCTAATGAGGCTACTTTAGCCTACTCGTTTTTCTAATGCTCTCTCTTTCCACCTATCCCCAACTATTATGTCCTCCTTATTCTCATCCCACTATCCCTCCTATTTTTTGCATGCACTGGTAATTCCTTGGAATTACATAGTATATTTTGAAATTGACCTTTGTGTAGAGCAGTTTCTCTGTCTTTATTGCCTATGTTGATGTCAGCTCCTTTCTCCAGAAGATATTCCACACAGGCCATGTGGTCATTCTCCACAGCCAGAAAGAGTGGTGTTTTCTCCTGTTTGTCACACTGATCGATGACCTCTGGCTGGACTATATTTTCACAAATATAAACAGACCAAATGCTTTTCAGGTATTGAGTTTAACAATTTCATAAACTGAATTTATAACAGTCACATGAAACAAATCTCCATGGTAATGGGTTAGTCTGGCTTACACAAAAGCACGACAGCGTGATGAGATATATTTGTGTTGAGCTAACGAGATAACACTGTACACAGACAAAGCACAGAAACGTGCTGAGGACTGGGGCCAAGGGGGAGAAACTGCATGTAGAGGAGCAAGGTCATGTTTGAAATACACTTGAGAGGCTGTAAACTACCTGTCAGCAAGATCCTAAGGCATTCCTCCTGCCCGTGGATGGCTGCCAAGTGCACTGGGCGATATCCCTGAATACTCTCCTCTCTAAGATGCTGTCTGGTCTGCAGCAGCTCCAGCAGTGTGTCCACTGAGCCACTTGTGACTGCGGTGGTCAGTGGATCTGCAGTCCTAAACAGGAAAAGGGCCAAAATATCAGAGATGATTAGTCTTTTTTGCCGATGTTTCAGGTCCTGTCATCTATTAGTGAAATGGCTGTGTTTGTTCCAATTGAGTCTTGTGTGGTTTGCAATGTCAACATTGTGGGTTAAAATGTAAAGAAATGCAAGTGCTTATTGAAAGGGTGTTTTCAGTAGGGTATAAATCAGTCTGTAGGGCAATGCTCATGAATATACTGCTCTTTAGGTGAAAGGGTACCATACACTTCAGGTTCTTGGGTTGTGTAGAAGGTTCCATCATATCTTCTCCATGCAACACATCGTGTTCCGTCACTGCAGGTGAAAGAGTAACTTCTAGTCGCCTCAGACGTTGGGAAATTATGCAAGTGGTCAAGCTTCATCTTTGACGGGCAAAAATCTTGATGGAGGTCACATTTGAAGTTGAGAATACAATATATTTTAGTTGTCTGATTGATTGATTGATTGATTGATTGATACATTTCACAGGAAACCGGAAAAAAATCTTTGATGAAGAACTTTCCATAATTTTGTTTTGTGGCTTACCTTCAGGAATTTGCTTTGCTAAACACTTATAGACAATATACAACATGTTTATTTGTTTATGATTATGAAATAGAAAGGTTTGCTATACATAACAAAAGTGACAGGATTGTTCAATCAGGAAGTGTTTTTCTGAATCTCTATTTCAACTCTTATACTGTACAATAATATTCCATTTCTATGTGAGGGATAACTTTAGCCTGAGTGGATTCATTTCAGTCAGCCACCAACAGCTTTGCTGTAAATTGTTAATTAAGACCAAAGCCTTATTTCATAACTTGATCTAGAGTGGCTGCCAGAAGGCACTGTACCCATCCATGTGTTCCCCCTGTACCCTAACACTGACATAATCCCCCACAGCTGGTGGGTTTCACATCCATTGGAGCGATGCAAGGCTTCTCGCTGTGCGGTTCACCGTGACCTTTGGTCAAGGCAGCGCAACTGATGCACCATCTCCTTGGAGGTAAAATTAGGATCAGGCAACCAAGGAGACACCCGTAAATATGCACCCAACGGCACTGCAGGGCCACGAGATGCCAAGACAACAGACTGCTTGAGTGCAGCGAATGCTTCAGCAGGATCAACAACCTTGAAGGAGAAAGCTGTCGAGGGAGGTGAGCATTGCAGTGGCATACGGGCTGCGCTTTAGATAGTAGCCAGCCACTTTCCCTCCAAAAACCTGGTCATTTCATTCAGTTGTAAGTTGTATATCTCATTATACATGACTATTGGAAGCTTTGAAAGTTTTTGTTTTAGAGGCGTTTGTTTTAGAGCGTTTTGTTTAGAATCGTGCAAAGTAAATTTGTATCACAATGTGTCACGGCACTCTGGTATGCATGGGATGCGCTAGGCTCAGCTTTCACAAAGATCGGAGATGGTTAACTGACAGGTGCGAAGTGGTCGCGTAGGATGCTGCCCATCTGCTACAGTATACAGGTTAAACAGAAGTTCGATACTTTATCATATTGCATGATATGATGATATGACATTATACAACATGATACAGGTTTGTGGCCTGGGAAAGAGGATATGAGAGAGGTCCTTCTCAAAATGAGGAAATTACCAAATAGGCCTGAGAACATAAAACATATAAGAAAAAGAACAACCTCCACTTCGTTCAGACTCATGTATGATTTTGTAATCATAAAACTATATTCTGTATATGATTAAATAAAATAGGATAGAATTTAACACAGAATAGTCCAAGATAGATATGAGATTTTGACCCCATTCCAATTTCCATTTGAAACCGTAATAGAGCAGGATAGCATACAAGTCAAACAATATCATGAAATGCAATGAAAAGTTGCAATATAACACAATACGAAACAACACAACACTACTTTTTGCTCTGCACATAATCTACTTATGCATCACAACTGGCATAGTTCCAGAGAGGCCATTTAGACACTGAGCATGCAATTGTTAGACTAGAAGACTAATACAATCTGCTTTTGAGAGATAATTACTTTGTGGTAAAGCATGGGACAAAATGCATAATTCCTACATCCTCCAGTATTATGGAAAGCATGCTTCTGCACACATGACAAAGGCTGCAATCCATATTAAAGATTTCATGACACCAGGCGATGAATAGCAATGTTACAATGCATAATGTAATGGATGAAATGAATTACATAGAAGATGTGAATATCATGCATACCTTTCCACTGCTTTGTATTGGCTTAAAAACAGAGTTGAGGGGCTGCTTTTTGGATATCCACAGACTAACACCTCTTGCCTCCTTTTCTGTGTTCAACTTCAAGACAGACTATCCTCTGAGCACAAAGGAGACCCTCACTTAAGTTGAAGGCTCTGTTTGCCTCAGAGGGGACCACGTGAGAAAAGGTTGAAGAGGCAGACCTCTTAATATCAGGTTTCCCATCATCCACTTTGGGGTACCGCAGTTTAAGTGCGGCCCAGATAGCACCTCGCATGGGCACTGCCCACTGATGGCTTTGATCTGGTGATCTTTGATCATCCCATTCCAGTCACAGCTGATCCTGAGTCAGCTCCGTCTGAACTGTTAACAAGCAAATACACTTTAAGATGGACTGCCTCGCACCCATGTGAAGAAGTACATGTGCAGGCACATGGGTGAAGGTGCAGCTTTTGAAGCACAAGGTGAAACCTCACGTGTGCACTTTGTGTGAATGTTGTTATATTTGTGCACTGACTAGTTTAATGTGGCTTCCTCATGTGTAACCTTGACAAAGGATGTGGCTTCTTCATGTGTAACCTTGACAAAGGATGTGGCTTCCTCATGTGTAACCTTGACAAAGGATGTGGCTTCTTCATGTGTAACCTTGACAAAGGATGTGGCTTCTTCATGTGTAACCTTGACAAAGGATGTGGCTTCCTCATGTGTAACCTTGACAAAGGATGTGGCTTCTTCATGTGTAACCTTGACAAAGGATGTGGCTTCTTCATGTGTAACCTTGACAAAGGATGTGGCTTCTTCATGTGTAACCTTGACAAAGGATGTGGCTTCTTCATGTGTAACCTTGACAAAGGATGTGGCTTCTTCATGTGTAACCTTGACAAAGGATGTGGCTTCTACAACTATAACCTTGACAAAGGATGTGGCTTCTACAACTATAACCTTGACAAAGGATTTTGGCTTCCACACTTGTAACCTTGATGAAGGCTGTGGCTTCTAAACCTATAACCTTGATAAAGGCTGTGGCTTCTACACCTATAACCTTGATGATGACTGTGGCTTCTACACCTATAACCTTGATATAGGCTGTGGCTTTTACACCTATAACCTTGATAAAGGCTGTGGCTTTTACACCTATAACCTTGATAAAAGCTGTGGCTTCTACACATTGATAAATGTTATGCCCCGGGACGTCAGTCATTAATAAATAAAGCATTAAGAGATCAGAGTGTGTGGTTACCAGTACTTTCTTTTTAAATTGATGACCTCCTGGCCAGCGCCTCTACTTGGGTGTGCATCCCTCCTCCAACCTTTTTCACGCTTCTACACTTTCCACAAGTTTCACTCTGGAAACAATGGACAAGTAGCCCAATGTTGATAGGAAAAGAGGCCCACAGATGCATCCACTAAATGCACACAATATAATTTTGTGTTCATTAGTAATTACTTGCATGACTATGAGGAGATGATCAAATACCAGAGTTTCCAAAATTAGCAGCTGAGAGGAAATTGCATAATCATAACAACTTTGACATGTGTGTCTTCCTGATGTCCTCCATGATATTGGACAGCCATGGCTGTTGTTATTCATGTTATGGGCTCTGGTGCCCCCATCTGGACAGAGTTGGGAGCCACAACTATGCTAAGGATTAACCTCAGCCTGATGAGCAAATTAAGTTATTGTTATTAGTAAATTGCACATCTCAAGTTATCTTTGCTAGGTTTTGTTTATTATATCACACTTGCAAATGTAATAGACAAAACACCAGTACAAATAAAACAGCATTTTTCAGGAACAAAATGTCCAAATACCATCCCCAAATATTCCACACAACATTTTCACAAACAAAAAAAACAAAGAAGCAAAAACAATCTACAGTACAAGAAACAATTGAGATGAAGCAGCAGCATGTTTCACTGTACACTCAGAATGTAGTACCACTCATTACATTACCTGACATATTATACAGCTGTAGGCTAATCAATGGTTCAACAATGTTAACTACAATATTTAAGTAATATTGGATATGGGAAGCGTATTGTTACATTTCACACTTAAAAGTACAGTAGTCATTGTTTGATATACACATGACATCAACATTTTGGCTAAGCTGTAGCATCCCTTTTTTTGCGGTCTTCACTTTGTCACACTGATCACATGAGTTATCTCCTAATATGGTCAGGATATCTAAAGCCAGTTGGAAAATGAAGCAGGAAGAGGAAACGGTGCATCTTGTCTTTAGTTGAGCTCCTACCTGGGATTCAACATGGAGGGGCGGTGGTAGTACAGTGGCTAACTTTTGTAGGAGCACTCCACTGGGTGGCAGTAGGGTAGTGCCTAAGTAGTTTGGCTAGCATGCAGTGGCTTGAAAAGTTGTGGGTTCAATTCTTGGCTTCCACCATTGTGCCCTTGAGCAAGGTACTTAACACTGAGTTGCTCTGGGGACAATGGTCTGTTAAATATAATTGACATATTTCAGTTGCTTTAGATAAAAGTGTCTGCTAAATGAATAAACGTACCAAGCGTTCACCTAATTTCTTACAAAAGGGATGCTGGTGCTGAGCTCTTGAATTGCAGCCATGTTGTTTATTCCTAGGCCTGTCTCTAGGCCAGACCAATCAATTTACAACGGAGGGATCGGAAACTATTACACTGAAAAATGCAATGAGGTCGGTAGTTCCACATGATTAACCAGTTCAATATTTTACAATACATTTAAAATATATACATTTATATCATGTTCTAATATTGAACTATTCAATCAACAGGTCCCACTTAAAGCTGCAGTTGGCAAGATTTGTTTGATCATATTCACTGAAACCGACACTATGCTCTGGCAGAACAACATAAGTCGGTTTTAGAAATAAACGGTCCACACTTCTACCTCCACCTAGAGCCAAAAATCCACAGCTCCCGGTTCTTCTGGCCCAATCAGAGCAGGGCTGTGTGAGATCTGACTGTCAATTGCAGTCTGGTGCGCACTGACAAGCACAAACTCAATGAGAGGGTGCTCGGTGGTAGTGGGGGAGGGGCATTAGAGTTGTAAACGTTCAACATTTTGGCTAAGGCTAGCTTTACACGACAACCATCTGAAAACAACCCGCAAAAGTGGTGTTGCCCACTTTTTATTTCGGGTTTAGACGAGCGTCATTGGGTGGAAATCTGCATGCACACGATGACGCAAAAGTGTGTGAAATTTGATGTAGTATGCATGCCAGGTGGCTTGGTGGTACTGTGAAGCACTGCCATACAACAACACCAAGAGCGCGCACATGCGTTGAAACTTCCTTCTACTTCTCTCTGTAGTAGCGCGAAATAGCCCACAGTCGAAAACCAAAACATGGCGAAGAATAGCTATCAAAGCAGCTAAGGCAACTTGAATGTCCGACTGATGGAAATAATCTGACATGTTTGTTGTTGTTTGGCTGTACTGCACATGGATATGATGTCAACGCGTATGCGAGGATAGCCAGCGTGAGCAGCTCAGAGCACACTTTTGCGTTTTCAATCCTTTAGACGGGAATGCGACGGTGGAGCGTCTTTAAGATTTCCACTCTGGAGGGTGGGTTCATTTTTTTGCGTTTTTAAGCCCCAAAAACGCTGTCGCCGTCTAAACGAAAGGCACATCTGATAAAATATTTTGTCGGTTTCACCCGGGAGCGTTGTCGTGTAAAGCCGGCCTAAGTCCCCTCAATCTGTCAAACTTGCCAACTGCAGCTTTAACACAATATTTAAATAACTACAGGCTATGTCAACATTGAGACAACTACTGGTCATCTTTACATTTCTCTGTGCAAAATGTTCACCCTCTACCAACATTACAATACAGATACAGATTCAATCCAGATACCCTCTTTCTCCTTTCTATTTCTTAAGAATAAATATTGTTTTACATAAAACAGTGCCATTGTACATTTTAAAATATTCCACAAAGCTACATTCAACTCCTAGCCACACAAAGCTTTCCAACAAAGTAGGATATGCTAAATGGCAGCTAGCTTCACCACATGACTGAATGACAACAGTCCAGTTGTCCACGTGTTGTTCACAGACCTTCAGTACGGTTTTCATACTTGAGGAATTTTATTAATCTTGGAGGGATGGGAAGCTTGTCGATTTTTTGTAATCTCTTACACCCGATCTGATGCCGTACTCTTATTCTGCACAGGTGCATCAGCGTTCTGGGGGGTTCTGCATGGGCATGAACATGGTTAATTTCTCTCAGGTGGACACACACACACACAAAAAAAAGAGTGAAAAATGTGTATCTATGTAGGTAGATACAGATAAATAGATAGATAGATACTTTATTGATCCCCAAGGGGAAATTCAAGATAGGGTATATGGTAATTCAAGGTATATGGCTGTAAGCAATAAGCAATTGGTGAATCTCCTGAAAGCTGGAATCTTACAGCAACACAAAGTGTGTGTATGTGTGGTGTGTGTGTGTGTGTGTGTGTGTGTGTGTGTGTGCGCACTATACACCGCATAGCCTACCTGATTTCTCCTTGATGTTTTTCCAGTCAATAAAGCTATCGAGATGTTCAGTGAGTCTAGCGCATAGCTTCACGTTGCCAACATAGTCAAGAAGCACATCTATAATGGGTCCTGCCCATCGGCTAATGGAGGGTGTAGAGATCATCTCACAGAACTGTCATTTTAGAAAGACAAAAAAAAAGTTAATTTTGGAGACCATGTGTTTCCAACTTCTGGTATTTCTGGGCCTATCATTTACAAATGTACCCTTGTCAAGAGCCAGATCAGGTCTAGAGTGAACTTCAATTAACTTTAAACCTCTGCTCCGTTCCCTGCCTTACCTCTATACAGGTGTTCTGTGCTTCCTCCATTCTGTAGTGCAGGTCACGTCTCTCGTCGCCCGTTACCTTGATGGGTGGGTGAGCGCTGCTCCCATAGGAGCAGTTAAAACAGGACTGCGCATCACAGCCATGGTCCAGCAGGTATTTCAGCATAGGCAGGTACTTCATGGCGAACATGACCGTGGCTGGGAAGTTGGTTGGGTAGTTGGGGATGTAGACGTTGACGTCGGCTCCGTGATCCACCAGCTTGGTGAAAATCTCGATGGAGCCCATACGGATGGAAACCAACACGGGACTTAAGACATCAAGGTTGGGGTTAGCTCCAGCCTCTAGCAGCATGGTTGTGGCCTCGATGTTGTTGTTGATGACGGCGAAATAGAGCGCACTGCTGCGCCGGTCCTCATACAACCTGGAGCGGTCCTCTGACAGAGGCGCGTTCACGTCGAAGCCGGCCTCAATCAGGATCTCCAGAACGTCGTCCCGGTCCCGCTCGACAGCCAGGTGGATCGGGCTGATGCCACTGCGCCGGACTCTTTGCCGACTAGTGGCAGGGATCAGCATCTCAATGATACTGGAAGAGACACCATCGGGTCGCAGAGTTAGCAGAGTTAGAGAGTGCATGAGGAAAAGCATGTGAAGAAGAGCTACCAACTGTGTAACGAATCATATAGCCCTGGAATGGCGTAGAACCAGTCCTGATGGCCAGATCGGTCACATCCTTCACAGAATTAGCTGCTCTAGGTCGACCTTTAAGCTTTAGCTTGTGCACACAGACATCTGTATAGGGGTATCTTGGTTCCAGCTTGACATAGAGCTCTCCAACTATATACGCCAGCTAAGATAAGCTTCACTAATTAGCATTTGATGTCACTACAGTAGGTTAGAGGGGAATTGAGCTGCAATTATCTAGAATTGAGTTACAATAATCTGAATAGCATTTGATGTCATTAGGTTAGAATGGAATTGGCTGCAACAATCTAATCTAGAACATTTATCATTTATTTACCACTTATTACACGGCTCTTCAGAGTGCTGCAGAAAGTTCCATTCACATGAAGGGGCCTTCCCAACGTTCGGGCCTATGTTAAATCTATATAAATCACCGGCAAAGTATATAATCACCGCTGTCAATGGCAACGGGTTGATTAACGTCTTTCATATCCCTCCGCAAGAATTCCGTTCGCTTATTGCAATGGAATTTCATTGAAAGGGAAAGTAAGCTAGAAAGACGTTGCCACGCAACACCTGAAACTGTCAAGTTCTATCTGTGTGGCGAACTAGGCTATTTATTTTGTCAGCGGAAGACACGAAACGGTAGCAAAATCATTTTTAAAGATTCATTGTGTTAGGTTTCTTTTCTCGTTTTGGCAAGTAGCCGTGTAATAAGCGGGATAATTCAGGTCGAAGCAAAACCCTTCTCCCTGTCGGGACTTATTTTCTGATAATTACCGGCGGACAATACATTATCCCTTACTTCATGTACATGTATTATTAACACTGAACATTACACCGCACAACTGGATGGTAAAGAAATTAGACAGACGTTTAGCAAAGGGGACATGCCTCTCACTGAATGGGCAGCAGAGGAGGATTAATTAACACTGAAATAAACATAGTCCAGAGAATCATTATGGTTCAGTATTACAGACACATCATCTTCCAACAAGAAAAGCTGTAGCAAATACAATAAATATTAGGCGCATCCCTGTTATGATGAAAATGAATCATTAATATGTACAATATCAGGGCATTATCATATTAAAACAAAGATACTTTATATAACCAAAGATAAATAAAAAAAAACATGCATTCCTTTAGAAAGCAGTAATAGCAATCTTGCTTTAAAACTATTAGCAGCTAGCTCATGGAAAGTCAGGTTAATGGAGCGCTCTTCTTGCACAATGGCACAACAGCAGGTCTTTCTTACCACCAACAAAACCTGCCATTGACTTACTTAACCGAGTCGATACATTGGCTGGTGTCCTGGCGGAGCAGGTTTACCCTGAAAATAATGCAAGATAGTGATGCATACTATTGCCAAGCAGTGCTCCCCCCCCCCACACACACACCCAAAAAATGTGTTGTTTCTGGTTGCTCATTGCTAAGACCTGGGCTGATGCCAACAAACTTGAAGCCAAGTTTAATTTGATATACTGTACACTGCTGTTCAAAAGTTTGGAGTCACATAGAAACTTCCACTCCACCCATTACAGGCAGAATACCAGCTGAGATCAGTTGCATTGTTTTGTTAATCAGGGCAGCAGTTTTCAGATTACATTATGTGCTTACATAATTGCAAAAGGGTTCTCCAAGGTTTTCTCAATTAGCCTTTTAAAATGATAGCAGATTAGTAAACAGAATGTGCCTTTGGAACATTGGATAAATGGTTGCTGATAATGGGCAATATAGATATTGCATTAAAGATCAGAAATTTCTTTCTACAACAGTCATTTACATTTCCTTGATGAAAACAAGGACATTTCTAAGTGACTTTAAACTTTTACCGGTAGTGTAAACATTTGGGGATCTGTTGTCAAAAGTAAAACACATGGCCCCAGCCTTTGCGTAACTGGCTGGGGCACCTGCACTGTACGCCGGCGACCTGGGTACGATTCCCGCCCCGTGGTCCTTTCCGGATCCCACCCTGACTCTCTTAAAAAGCCCAAAAATATATACTTAAAAAAAAAGAAAAGTAAAACACACATGAGAACATGTTGAGTGTCTGCAGCAAGTGAAGTAGTGGTGAGAACACAAGCCTGTCCGGGGATAAATGGTGACTAACTGCAGGTCACACCACCCAAAGGCTGATGTAGTGCCAGTGGGGATAGTGGGGCGTAACTCTCATTATAACCATCATCACTGGCATTTAAGGTCAACATGCCCAATATTGGTATAAATGGTCAAATTGAAAATAGAATTTACAAGTAGTTTGGAATAGCTTCCAGTTAAAGATAAATGGCTGATGGGTAAAAGTGAAGATGCCTACCCATCATACCCCTTCTCCGCAGCGATATGGATGGGAAGAAGTCCAGTCTTGCCAGGCTTGTTGGCATCTGCCTTTTGGGAGAGGAGGAACTTCACTATATCTTCGTGTCCATTCTTACAGGCCTCGTAGAGAGCGGTGGCGCCGTCTGCTGCTTGGCTGTTTATATCAGCACCTGCAGAGAGCGCCTGTTTAAGGACGGCTAAAAATGAATGCTACTGAAAAAATGAGTTTAGTATCTTCTGAATTGACAAAGCATCACCTCAACGAGCTAAACAGTTTGACAAATTAGAGATGGTAGGGTACCATGTTTCAGGAGTAAGCGCAGAATATCCACATGTCCAGCCTGAGCAGCAACAAAGAGCGGTGTGATGCTATACTGGTTGACAATGTTGACTTTTGCCCCGGCTTTCAACAGCATCTCAGCGATCTCCAGATGGTTGTGGCTCACAGTTTCATGCAGGGCTGTCCAGCCCTGGGTGCAAAGCTTGTTTACTGAAGCACCATTGTTCAAAAGTATGGCCACCATCTCTGGATTTTCTTTTTCACAAGCTGGAGAAAGAGAAGCATGGATAGTAATTAAGGCAAGAGTGCTGGTCTAAAAGCTTAAATGAAAATGCAAGATGTTTGGTCAAACAAGCAAAGGTACATGGGGGATGTCATCAATAAAGGGACACCAGGCAACGTTTTCGTGTTAATTAATCATCTTAGTAAGTTGGTATATGGTTAAATGACTCATTACAGGGCGAATGAAGACTCTCTCGCCCGCCCCTACTGCCTGTAAGAAGAATATCCCACTTGCAAGTTCGCCCGAAGCAGGATCAGTTTACATCCTGCATACAGCACAGAGGCAGGCTAACGAAACGCTAGCGATTGTTGCAAACGTGTGTATAATGGCAGAGCCAGCGAAGAAGCAGCGAAAACCCTTGACGGAAGATGCAAACAAAAGGAAAAGAGCTTCAGACCGAGCGAGGGGGAGTTTCGTAGAGAAAAAGCATCAAGCTTGCCTGGTGTCCCTTTAATGTAAAAGTTTTTTTTTCCAGCGAGTTTAAGTAAACGTAGGTATTTTACAAGTTGCCCAAAAACACTAGCACTAGTCACAGTATACAGTGGCCTGTATATTCATGGATACCTTTAAAAAGAGGGGTCTCCTTGTCCTTGTTTTGGATATCAGGGTCAGCACCTCGCTCCAAGAGGCACTCCATGCATCTGGAGAAACCTCTTTCTACTGCCAGCATAAGGGCAGTCTGCTCTTTCAGAGTGCGCTTGTTCAACATTCCAGGTTGAGCTTGGTGAGGAAATTATGTTTATGGTCAGTCATGTATGTGACAAGGGGGAACTTTTATACTGATGACACTTGTGATGGTTGACATGGTGTGGATTGATGATGATGATGATGATGATGATGGTATTGACAATGATTAAGCAATGTATATGTATTGAATATCATTGTATATGATTCGACTTGAAGTATGCCACATTCTGGTAACCTAACAACAGTATTCACACTTACCTCCCAGGATAGCCCTGAGACAGTCCACCTGTCCATAATATGCAGCTTCATGCATGGGTATCCATCCTTGTTGATTTGCTTTCAGAAGATTTACATCAGGTTTTCTAACCAACGTCCTCACTAATGATGCATCACCGTCCCATATGGCCTTCACCAAGGGCTCTACTACCCTGCGGGGGGACACAGCCGTGTTAAACTCAAGACCAAGGGCTCTACTACCCTGGGGGGGGACAGCAGTGTTAAACTCAAGACAACAAGATAGTTGTATTGAACTCTGCTAGTGTTTTGTAAAAAAATGTCTTCATACATTTTTTTGACATGGGCTGGGGGCACATAATATTTAGAATAAAATTATATTGCCGAATTTAAAGCTGACACATAATGGATCTGGGTAGCATTTAAGCTGGGAGAACCGAGACAAACCTTTGGCAAAAGGATGAATGATGCATGCTTTCTTTAGAAATATACTTACGCATCTGGCTCAGGCTCTGTTCTGATAAGAGTCCCATCAAGTCGGCGGTAGGCCACCATTCTCTTCCCATATCCTGTGGTATATTGGCTCACCCAGCTTCCCTCAAGCTCCTGTTTTATATCCCTGATATTCAGGGACGGGCACAGACATTTTGGTTTAAAACAAGTGGGTAGTAGCAAATCTCTGACTCAGGCCTACCCATTTATAAACATGCCCTAACACTCATACAGATGTTTAATACTCAACAAACTCAACTAAATACTTTATTATTAATTCCCCCTTTCACATATAATGGAGGGCTGTCTGTATCATGAAGATCTATTGGCAAAGAACAAACTAATAGAATAGAATGAATAGTCCTAGTTATTAAATAATAATAACCTACAGTCAAAATGAGGTGGTTACTAGGCTATTTATATTTACGTATATATTTATATATACATTTATATTTATATATGTTATATTTGTATAACATTTTTCTCCATGTAGCCTAAGCCTAAGCTACTGATCAATTTTTTAATTTTCGTTAACTATGTCTTTTTTCATTGTAATGGAAATATTTTGTTTGCTTTATAACTCTCGGTTTGCATCTACAAATTTCTCCTAAATTTACCAAACAAGCTAATATTTACACTTAAGATTTAATGGGAAAATACTGTCTTCATGTTGGCTATGGAGCTTAGAAAAATCCAGAGATATGTTCAAGACTTTTTTTTATGACTTTTTTTCTTTTTTATGTTCAATACTTTTTTTTCCTGCATTGTCAGACAAAATGTGTGCAATGTAGCACATTTTAATAAGTTAACATTTAAGGTTCTATTTTAGCGATCTGAAACGCCTGGTCAGAGGCACAAAGTATTAAGGTGTGTCCACATTCGCTAATTTAAAGGAACACGCCACCCAATGTCAGTAGTAATATATGTTCTTACCTTAACTTTCACGAGTTGAGTCATACCTCTCGTGGTCGGTATTATGCACTCAAACGCTCTGGTGCACGGCGCGAATGTGTTAGCATGTTGCTATGCTAGCGGGCTCAGACGTAGCCAGACGTAGAAGTAATCAAAATTATCCACGTTTTCCCGACTTAAATACAGTTACACGAGTAGTTGATTAAAATGTCTACGGTCAAACAATGGGAGTACTTCGACCTAGCTTAGTAATATTAATTAACAGCTAATTGTAGATCCTATCCACCACAGAGTTTAGAATCCATGCTTGATCGGCCTCCCCCTCCCCTCTGAGCAAGAGAGAGGCACACACACACACGCGAGAATGTCTCTTTCTCGCAAAACAGTCTCCAAATAAAACGCACATCGGGATGTTGCCTATTCTGCCAGCTTGTGCAAATATATCATCCAAAATGCTTGATTGCATTGCATTTTCCATATTTTTAGCTACATTTTCATGTACCACATCAGCATTTTTGTTCAGTGAATCTTTTGTAAATTGCTTTACGGCCCTTGTCAGCAGCCTTCGGCTTGCCTCTTGCCACTATTCACTCCTTGTCTTCCGATGTCATTTCTAAGTCATCTACAGATGTTTACACACATTCACCTCCCTAAACAGAACCAACTTCACGTTGACTTCAACCTGTGTTATATCCTAGATGCCTGGGTTATTTTGTTCCGATATTAGCCTATATATAAAACACATAGTAATTGTAGCCTACCATTCAGGGAATAGGCATTTAAAAGAGAGACAGATGACTCAGAAATGACATCGGGCGTTGGCAGTGCGAGATGTTTAGAACGTAAGAGCTAAAACTTCTACAAACTAACATCCACAGTGGAAAAAGAAGGTAAGAAAAATAGTCGGAAAACTTAGAAGTGTAAGGCAAGCAAGCAAGTTTGGCGGTTGTTACTGAAAATGTGAACATGCACGTTGCACTGTTGTGCAGTGGACTTTCAGAATGAATGGAGTCGGCGTTTCTTTAATATCGAGGCGCCGTTTGTCCGATCGGCCTGCTGGTATAAAATGAATTGCGCTGTCTTGCCTGAAAAAGACGCGCTCTCTTCCCGTGCAGTCAAAATGAATGGGAGTCTTCAGAACAGGCTTATCATAGTGTCACCCTGACATGACAGTGAGCAAAGTAGCCTATAATGTGAATGACTTGTTATTTTATCAAGGATTTCTTTCTTTTTGCAAAAAATAAAGTACAATAGGCATTAATTAGTAGGCCAGCAGCATGTTGAAATTATGTAGCAAATTGCGTTTTTTATTACAATGATAAAATTGTAAAAGGAAGTGACCGAAGCTGAGGCAAGCCAGGCAATAGGCCCGATGGTTATTGTAAAGCAATTTACAAAAGATTCACTGAACAAAAATGCTGATGTGGTACATGAAAATTTTACGACGGAGTATTAGGGCCACACATGAAGAGAAAAAATATGTTTGCCATGGCGAGATTAAACTCGACATGTTGACTTTAAAGTCGACATGTCGACATTAAACTCGACATTTCGAGAATAAAGTTGAAATATCATATCTACTTTAATTTCGACGTGTCGACTTTAAAGTCGACATGCTGACATTAAACTCGCAATAGGCCCTACTGTTTAAACATAGCCCACACAGTTTAAGCTATGTAGCCTACACTAATACACAATATATTACATGAAATGGGCTTCAAATAGGTGTTATTTCAGATAGATTGCAGATATTTAGATAGATTGCGTCTTGTCTGTTAACTATCATTGCCGTCATCGTGAAGTGCTGTCTCGGGTTTATGGAAATACTATGCCGTTTAGGCTAAATAGCTAGAAAAATATATGTATCCAATGATATAATGTTTCTATACAAAATGTTATTTCACTCTGTTTTACGTGGTTAAGGCTACTGCACATCCAAATAACTGCCCTTCATGACCCACGGGCGCCTCTCCATAGGATAACATGGCAAAACTCATTTTTCTAAAACTGCTTTTTCCATGTCTCACCTGCAATACGTAGCCTTTAGGAGGCTAGAAACACAGGTATAGCCTAAGCATATATACTATTTTAATCCCCGTGGAGAGAATATGTGTCCATGCACTTTATTTATGCACTTTTGTGTGCATATGTGTGCAAGTAGGCTACTAGCCTACATGGGGTGGTCGGGAGGACAGCTTCATTCGTCCCTCCATAGACATTCAGCAATGGGCTGTTTTGCATCCATTACAAACAAGCAACGTGAAAGTCTAGGATTGGGGAGAGCGCCTAGTATGCCTCTAAAGCATAAGCATGAAGTTGAACATTTAGATGCAACAACTAAATGTTTAGAACAACACTTTAATAATAGGCCTACAATAAATAAATAAACCGCTATGACGTTTAGGCTACTTTTGACCATCGCGATTTATCGCCTGTAACTCCATTGATAAGGACCTAACAGCAAAGTATTTGGCTGAGCAACGTAGGTTAATATGTTCTATGTTTTGTCCACATGATATAGGCCTATGTCTAATCATTGTTGCACTCGAACACTCTGAATCATTGCTGCACTTGTTGCATTGTTTCATTCGTCCTCCCTTTCAATCGTCCCGAGCGGTCGTTCTCTCTCCAAACTAACTTTATTCTCAAAATGTTGAGTTTAATGTCGACATCGCCGAGATTAAAGTCGACATGATATTTCAACTTTATTCTCGAATGTTGAGTTTAATGTCGACATGGCGACATTAAAGTCGATACCTCAAGATTAAAGTCGATATTACATTTCAACTTTATTCTCGAAATGTCGAGTTTAATGTTGACATGGCGACTTTAAAGTCGACATGTCGAGTTTAATCTCGTCATGGCAAAAATATTTTTTTCCTTCATGTGTGGCCCTAATACTCCGTCGTAAAATTTAGCTAAAAATGTGGAGAATGCAATGCAGTCAAGCATTTTGGACAATATATTTGCACAAGCTGGCAGAATAGGCAACATGCGATGTGCGTTTTATTTGGAGACTGTTTTGCGAGACAGAGACTGAGTTTGCTGCTGATATTCTGGGGATAGGCTACAACATAGCCAATGTAGGACTTTAGCCTTTTAATATATTTGCTGCATTGGATCAGTCTAGATTCTAGAACAGGCAATAGCTTTCTAGCCTCACGTCAGCAGCGCTGCATCACCCATATACATTAAAACAACCAGGATGGTGGGCGGGTGCGGTTTTGAAAATTGGTCAAAAAACTATGGTGCTGATGGATGGCGGATGGATGATACGTTTTGCTATGCAGTTATGGTTGAAATAATAGCCCATCAGCGCATCTCTAGTTTGTGTGTGCCTCTCTCTCGCTCAGAGGGGAGGGGGAGGCCGATCAAGCATGGATTCTAAACTCTGTGGTGGATAGGATCTACAATTAGGTGTTAATTAATATTACTATGCTAGGTCGAAGTACTCCCAAGTGCTATTGCCACACATTGTAGTTCTCCTGTTTATTCCCTTGGAAAATCGCCACGTTTCATGTTGTTTGACCGCAGACATTTTAATCAACTACTCGTGTAACTGTATTTAAGTCGGGAAAACGAGGATGTTTTTGATTACTTCTATGTCTGGCTACGTCTGAGCCCACCAGCATAGCAACATGCTAACACATTCGCGCCGTGCACCAGAGCGTTTGAGTGCACGTACCGACACGGGAGAGGTATGACTAAACTCGTGAAAGTTAAGGTAAGAACATATATTACTACTGACATTGGGTGGCGTGTTCCTTTAACAGCATGATTTTATGATCAGTTTTGTTGCCGCATTGTTCAAAAGGGTTGTTCTTATGTTTCTTAATCGTCATGGGTTTGTTTTGGGCATAACTTCCTTTAAATCAATGAGAGTGACATCCAAGATGGCAACGGGATGCATCGCGAGGCCCTGTGTCTCTCCAGATTTTGAAAATTAGGGGTAATCTGCTTGTTTATTTGAAGTATTTTCACTAAACATAGTTTAGCGTACATATTGTACAGCCGACAGGAATTTTTGGACATATATGGGTTCCTGCAATCCTAACAACTTTATCAACCAGAGATTGCCAGAACAACACCGTCGCACTGACTGGAAGTAACGATCAGCCGGGCAGAAAACGTAGAGGGTTGAAAGCTATCTCCGCAGTGACTCTTACTACCAAGCCTTTTCCTCTGAAATGTTTGTTCCCTTAACAAAATGGAGGAACTGCGGCTACGGAACAACACACACAGATTGTTTATGGACTGTAACATCATGGTTTTCACAGAAACTTGGCTAAACAACGAAGTACCTAACAGTGGTCTCAAGCTAGCAGGGTGCTGCGTCCTCTGAGCAGACAGAACAGCTGTTGACTCTGGTAAGACCTGGTTTGTGCATTTATGTAAAAAAAAAAAATTGATGCACAGGACATTACAATCACCGAGAGTCACTGCTCACCTAACCTAGAGTATCTCATGATTAAGTGTAGACCTTTCTATTTGCCCAGAGAGTTTACATCCACAGTTATGATGGCAGTCTATGTCGTGAATGCTAAACTTGCCACAAAAAACTTCATAATGCTATCAGCAAACAACAGACTTTGCATCCTAAGGCAGCCTTCATTGTCATGGGCGACTTCGACCACTTTAATTTAAAGACTGTTATGCCTTAATTTCATCAACATGTTTCCTGATCCACAAGAGGAGCCAAGACATTATACCATGTAACATGGCTAATGCGTACAAAGCCGTTCCCCTCTCCCACCTGGACAATCTGACCACCTCTCATTAGCCACGTTTACATGGACTTTTTTTTTCAATCAGATTGAAATGAATCTTATGAAAGATTTCAACTGAACTGTTTACATGAATGTTAAATAAACCGACTGGCGTTTATAATCTGCATTTACATAGAACACCCATTTAATCATTTAGAAGCTCCAGGTTGTTCTGCCGCCATGGAAACACATTGTTCACATCACTCTTCATTAATACCAGATAGGGAACATCCTAAAGAAGAAATTAACTCCAACAATCGGATTACCTGTTTACATGGGTGGATTATTTAATCAATCAGATTATCAGAACGGAGTTCACCTCTCTCACCTTTTGTTTTGGCAAGTTAGCTGTACACTTGAGGTACTGGTAGTAGTGAAGTCATCCATTCATCAAGACTCACCTACACAGAGTCCAGCTGGGAGGTATTGTCTTTCTTTCTGAAGTGTCTGCCTGGCTGTGACTGTGACTAGTAGAGAGGGCCCAAGAACGCAACATCAACAACAAACTCTAATCTCCCGACCTCATGTTTCGTTTTCTTTTTTTATTGCTAATCAATATTTTTTGAGGGTCTCTATATATCCAAATACCGATAGTATCGATACAAAATTGGTATTGGTATCGGATCGATACCAGCACGATGGGATTGATCGATACTTTCATTTCAGTTTCTCTTGTCTACGTTCACAATACGTTGCTCCCATTTCACCTAGGACTACCCTACCTTTGTGCAAACACCACTCTTTTTACATCTTGCATGCACACTTTATAAATTATTAAAGGTGCAATAAGCGATTTAACGTGGCCTCTAAGATAAAACATTTTTTATCACATACAGCTAACATCACCTTACCATCCTCTAGCTGCCTGTACCCCGAATACATGGTAAAAAAACAAGGTCTCTAGGTTCCAAAAACGGCCAAAGAACAACTTTGGCCAACCTTGCCCATAAAAACAAAACAAGCTGTTCCAGCAAATCACCAACAAAATGTGTTTCAATTACAAGGGAGGGTGGGGGAGAGAGTGGAGTTAGCTATCTGTTTTGTTTGAACATCAACAGAAATGATGTTACCCTGCACCGCTTATAGCACCTTTAACATTGGAAATCAGAAAATCATTTAGAGTTCATTACACTTTGTTCAAATTCGGCATATTCACATTGTAAACTATGACATGCTGCTCTTTCTTACATAAAAGTATATAAGCTCCTTTTAAAAAATATCACTATTGGTATCAGTATCGGCAATACTTGTCCTATACATGCCCTAAAATGATTTGTAACATATTCAGATATATTCAACATCCTGTATACACTGGATTACATAAGCATTTTATTTATTTTTTCCGCGGTGGATGAAACAGTTATGTGAGGTTAAGTGAAGTTGTGAGACTCTTACTGTAGCAAATGTCAACAACCCACAACCTGCTTTACAATGAGGATATATAAGCCTATGTGCTATGAAACACTGTTAATGTCATTGTGTCAAAGAACCTACAACAGTGATGTTTTGTCTGCACATAGGCTAAAATACTACCAAATCCCAAACAAGGTATAAATGGATTTTTTTAGATTGATTTTAACAACACAAGGGGTTGTATCCCTTTTTTGCAGCACACTCTGTCAAGAAACCTAATGTATCACTGGGTATAGGCCCTACTGGCCTATACAACAAAACAATTTTTACATTCTTCATTCCTTGAGAGGTTTTTAGTTTTTGGTATCAAAACACAGTGGGGAAGAGAAAGGAGCCACCTGAAAGATATATATTATGGGCTACATGGTTTGGTTAAAAATGATCTGAATTTGAGTTAATGTTATAATGATTTAAAAAGTAATCCCTTAAATCAGTGACCAATGTAACTTTTTCTGAATACCATCCATTTAATTTGTAACTATATTTAAATACAGCAAAATACATATTTTGTACACATGCAATACGCAATCCCGTTACGTGCATTCCGTTACTTACCAACACTCTATGTGAGTACATTCATAGGGCACCAGGTCACATTATTTATCACACTTGTTCAAAAAAAAAAAGCATTTTCCCCTGTGGGCCACTGTTACCTTTCAGATTTACAAAATAGTATGACAATCTTATAATGATCGACTTAAAATTTGGACTGAATTAAATGAAATTATGGACTTTCGTTAAAACCAAAATTTGACAGACAACTGATAATAAAGGACAGTAAAGGACAATAAAGGAAAACTGATAATAAAGGACAGTAAACTTGTCTTTGGACTTGACTGCATGCAGCTGGGGCTACTCCATGTGGCTGAGTCTAGCCACAACAGCATTGTATCCGAGGTCACAGGGTTTAGCTTGTTTTCATGGTGCCCTGCTATTTTTTGCTCAGATGGCATGTGAACGTCTTCCCAGCGCATAGGTGCCAAGACCACTGTGACAGAATGCTCCAGAACAGGTGCTGTGCATGTGGGCTTGTGGGATGCCTTGTCGTGCCTGGCGGTCTGGCCTGGTGTCTGATAACAGTAACTGATATGCGCTGGAGCTTCCAGCCAACTAGCAGTTTAGCAGATGAGTAAGTAAACATGTGTCGCAGGTTAGCATAAGGGGAGAGGTTAATCAGTTAGAATGTTAAGGTAAGTTAAGTTACTATATTTGACCTGAAGGAAGTGTGTCATCTGCATTTAGGGTTTAGTGTGCACACATACACTAATACCTAGTGTGCTAGCTCAACAAGAGCACACAAACACTGGAAGCACACATACACAGCCTGAGCTGTGGGAATGCCCTTGATTCGGTGCCTGGGGAGGGGAGGGGGGTATGCTCAAGGGCACCTCATCCATGCACCCATATGTTTCCTACCAGTCAGGCATACCACCCTTCAGTTACAAGTCTGATTCCCTAACCAGTAGACCACAGTACAGAGTATCATTCGGAGACCTACACAATGTTTTTATGTCTGTAGAAATGGGCCATTGCACTGGAATGGCATGGCAAAACATATGATGGTTTCTCTATGTTCTTTCTTTTAACTGAAAACTATTTTCTTCCTCTGTAAATATTCCTAAACAGATTGTATCGATTGTATATTTAGAGTAGTTTGAGAGGTCAAATACACGGCCTGGCCAAAAAAAAAGGTCACACACTCTAATATTTCATTGGACCACCTTTAGCTTTGATTACGGCACGCATTCGCTGTGGCATCGTTTCCACAAGCTTCTGTAATATCACAACATTTATTTCCTTTCAGCGTTGCATTAATTTTTCGACTTTTCGACTTTTCAAGATCTTGTTTTGATGGCGGGAGATTCCTCATTCTTTGGGCACATTACGTCTCTAAACCTACACCTGACCAACTGCAGAAACCTCAGATCATAGCACTGCCCCCATGGGCTTATACGGTAGGCACTAGGCATGATGGGTGCAACACTTCAGCCGCCTCTCTTCTTACCCTGATACGCCCATCACTCTGGAACAGGGTAAATCTGGACTCATCAGACTACATGACCTTCCTCCATTGCTCCAGACGCCTCTCCCTCACAGCTGTTGAAAACATATGCTATACAGTTATTGCATAGGGTGTAGTTAAAGTGAATTCCCTAAATTATAGAATAAAATACATTTCCACAAAGCAGGTTGGACATTGCTTTTGTATTTTGAAAACACTAACACTCGATTGGGGATTATTGGTGAACAGCCTGTGGCATATATATTTTTCAGACAATATGCAGAATCTTTTCATTTACGAATTTACACAAGCAGCCAGCACACCTCCCTTATTATGTGCAACTGTGTTTCCCCTAGCAGTGATCTGCTGCTTGGACTCTTCATAGGAGTTCATTACAAGGCTATATAACCTGTTCCTCCGTGTGCGTGAAATAAACTGCTCAGATCGATCCATTATGTAAAGGTGAGTAAAATGATGCGATAAACGCCCTTTTTATGGGAACGCGCATCGAAACTAAAGAGGAAAACCTGGCTTGACAAATTTACTCAGAAGTGAGCTTCGTGGTACCATTTACTGTAACTCTGATTGAGAGTTTTGTATTTTTCGATCCAGGTTATCCAAAGAAAGTCTGGGTATGTTCAGCGTGCTCCGTAGTATACCCCCACTGGTCATGATGGACCGCAGTCTCCTGTCAGAGGGGAGTGTCTCAAAAAGACTGTGTCTGGGGTGGGATGGGTCTGCAGCAATCTTTCCTGCCCGCCTCAGGGTCCTGGAGGTGTTCTGACTTTGAAGAGAAGGCAGGCAGCAGCCAATCACTCTCTCAGCAGAGCAAATGATGCGCTGCAGTCTTCCCCTGTCCTTGGCAGTGGCAGCAGCATACGAGATGGAGATGGAGGAGGTGAGGATGGATATGATGATAGAGTAGAAGTGCACCAACATCGACTTTGGCAGGTTAAATTTCCTCAACTACCGCAAGAAGAACATCCTCTGGTGTGCTTTTTTGATGAGGGAGCTGATGTTATGCTCCCAATTCAGATCATGCGAGATGATGGTTCCCCGGAAGCGGAGGGACTCCACAGTGTTCACTGGGATGTCATGGAGTATAATGGGGGCTAGTGAGGCTGGATTCCTCTTGAAGTCCACAACTATCTCCACAGTTTTGGCAGCATTTAGCTCTAGATTGTTGTCACTGCACCAGGTTAACAGAATGTCAATCTCTCTCCTGTAGGCAGACTCATCTCCTCCAAAAGTGAGTCCAATGAGGGTGGTGTCATCGACAAACTTTAGGAGCTTGACAGACTTGTGACTGGAGGTGCAGTGGTTAGTGTACAGGGAGAAGAGCAGCGGAAAAAGAACGCAGCCTTGCGGGGCACCAGTGCTGATTGTTCGATGATCTGAGACACGCCTGCCCATCCTCACATGTTGCTTCCTGCCAGACAGGAAGTCAATGATCCACCTGCAGGTGGGATCAGGCACATTCAGCTGGTAGAGCCTGTCCTGCAACCGAGCTGGGATGATGGTGTTGAAGGCCGAACTAAGTCCACAAAGAGTATCCTGGCATAGGTGCTTGCACAATCCAAGCACTGGAGGATGTGCCATATTGACTGCATCGTCCACAAATCTATTGGCTCTATAGGCAAATTACAGGGGATCCAGGTGGGACAGTGGGGCAATGGGACAGTCCTCTACCTTTGTTCTACCATCTTGAGCAACCAAGGGGCCATCAACCAGTGCAGTCCAGACATGCCTGCAGAGCCTTCACAGCCTCATTTGTACACTCATTTGTCCAGCATAAATACAGTACATGTAAAAGAACTTACATTACTGAGTGCAGTATTAACATTGGCCAGATCTTTCTAATAACTGCTATTTTGTGATCATTGTGTGTAACACGTTTGGCTGAGAAGATAATATAGCTCAAACAGCATAAAGAACACGAGTCATCGTTTAAGTGCCGTTCACACCAAGAACGATATAGTTAAAGTTATCTTTATAGTTATCGTTCTTGGTCTGAACGACCCTTTATAGTACCTGGGAGGGTTGGATGGGCAGGGCGGAGGCTCAGGCTCATGTTCAGGAATCCGGGCAGGGGGACGCCGTCTGATGACCGCATTTGGCCTGGCTGGAGGTGCCGCTGTTTGGGGAGCCCTGGGGGGTTCAGCTGCGGGCGTGGAGGTGCACCCCTCCATCAAGCTGCGTTCAATAGCCAGCTGTAGAAGCTGATCATCAGACATGTTACTGTACAAGCTGTAGTCTTCAAAGCCCAGTGTTGAGCCCGAGGAGCTGGACATGGAGACACTGGCAGACGCCATGATGCACCCTGGAAAAGGAACAAAGCAGAGACACACTTGACCCTGGTCTGCGATTGTTTTTCAGTCACTTTATTTTCAGTAAGCTGCCATCTTTTCTTACACATGAGCCATTTGTAATATTTGATCTAGTTTATTATGACCGCCGCTAGCGTAGGGATTGTCGCTGGGCCTCCCGAAACACAAAAAAAAAATCCTAAATAACTACCTGTCCTGAACAGTGGTACCGAGGATGACAGCATTTCTTATGGTATGTTGGTCTTAAGTGCCCGCATCAACCGAGCCCATAACCACTCCACTCATTTGTGATTTGAACCCCCCCCAGGTAAAATATGAAAATGCAATTTTATACTGCTTTAATCGCCCCTATCTTCAGTTGTGATATTCTGAACTTCACCAAATTCCATGTGTATGGTTAACCTGACATCCATGGGGGCATGCCAAGTTTCGGGTAATTTCATCCATGGGGTGTGCATAAAATAAATGAATTTAGGTGTACATTTAGACCCATCGGCCTGTAGATGGTGGTGTTGAGCGAAGGGTTGCTGGTAGAGGATGATGAGGAGAGGAGCTACAAGGCAGGACTGTCTCACTCTCTCTCACACACACACAAACACATAAACACATCCACACGCACAGACACACACACATGTATGTGTCACAAGGTCGGTTCGTTCTCCGCTCACGGGCCTCGACCCTGCCACCTTGACACACACCGGCATGGGAAACGAACGCTCTAACCACTGAGCTAAAAGCCCAGGCTCCCAACTCAGCGGTTAGAAGCGTTCTTAAGATTAGGGCTGTGAGGATTTACACGGGCAACTAGCATTGCTAGATCAGTCTGCCTCCGTTACACTCACCTCCCTAAATCCTCACTCCCATCCGGGTCACGGCACCAATGTCACAAGGTCGGTTCGTTCGCCGCTCAAGGGCCTCGAACCCGCCACCTTGACACACACACCGGCATGGGAAACGAACACTCTAACCACTGAGCTAAAAGCCCAGGCTCCCAACTCAGCGGTAGGAAGCGTTCTTAAGGTTAGGGCTGTGAGGATTTACACGGGCAACTAGCACGCTAGCTCAGTCTGCCTCGGTTACATATGCATACACACACACGCATGCACACACACACACATTCACACGCAGACACACACACACATTGTCATACATAAACACACACACACATGCATACACACACACGCATGCACACACACACACACATCCACACGCACAGACACACATTTTCATACATAAACACACATACACACACACAGGCATACACACACTCACACATACACATGTACGTACACACACACACACACACAAAGGCACGCACATACAAGCATACACAAAAGTTACAAGAGTAGGGGATGGAAGAGGAGATGGAGACAAATTGACAATCATTTATTTTCGCGGAGAGGACGTACAGGACTGAGCAGTGGTCATATTTTGTACCGCTATACGATACATCTAGTATTTGTCTATACCCCATGAACTTTCAGGAGATGTTATCAGAATCAGATGCACTGATGGAAACACAAAATATCATTTGAAAGCCAAAGGATCACATGTGTTGCTGAAATTTGCACAAAGTCATTGGATGTGTCTTGACTGTTGCTTTGACAGATTAAGTGCTCTGAAATCCAGCCTGCATTCCAGCTAATCTTGCTTTCCCACCCTCACTGTATAAAAATAGACCTTTGCAAAGTACAGCACACAAATATAGCCTGCATCATACTACAAATACATTTCAAGGAAATCTATGGAAAAAGTTCAGTAATAATATGAAATCAAATGATATATGTATTGACTGATTGAAGCATTCAATCCACTCCAATATAGAGACATTAAAATTATGTCTGTGATCATGGTGTGACTTTTGCAGTGGTGCCAACATTTAATTATTTTATTTATCAATGAACCAAAGGTGTTATCAAACATATAACTCTCCACAGTTTTAGAATCATATTAGCAGACATATCACCATGCCTTAACACCAGCTCAGAATAAAAGGACACATCCTTGAGCTCATAAGTGCAGAATGCAAGACAGATCAGGTCATACGAGGAGCAAGACTCACCCTCTCCTCCTGGCAGAAGATTTCTTGTATGTTTTTTCCGTCAGCAATACCCACTGCTGCCGTTCTTGTTGGTGTTTTTTTCCCCCCCTGTAAACACTCCTTGCTCCTGAAAACAGCTGTTGAGTTTCCTTTTGTACAACAGGGTCTCAGTGTGTTTATGTCATATCTCCAGAGCGTGTGCATTGTGGGCAATGGTGAGACGTCCAAGTCTGTTTTTTTTTTTTTTGAAATCTCTTAGCTCGGGTTGCTTAGAGGGGCTGGTGGCCTACTTAGTGGTGCAGCAGGGGACTCACCCAGACAGTGCTGCTATGCCCAGCCACCCCCCCCCCCTTTCACCCTCAACAGGGAAATACCTCTTGATAGTTAAAGGGTTAGAAAGTCACAAGAGTGAAGACTTATACTGACATATAACCACAGGTGCCTGAGAAACACTTGGCTGTACTTTCCTATGGCAGCCACATGGCTTCGTGATATCATTCCGTCCTCATTTCATCTGACTTTAATGGCTTGCATATGTTTCGTCTTTAATATCTGTGGATGTCTTAGTGAGTTTCAAATAGATCAAAGTACATAAACGCCAAGGGAAGACAAACACATAGTGTAAATGCCTGATCTGTATTTATAGACAAACAAATGTATGCAGGGAGGTCAGATTTATAAGCAAGGGTGTGCTCTTTCTTTCTTCTGAATCGTTTGGTCATTCTGCAGTGGCTGGGGAAGGGTCTTTGTAGTCACAGTTATACATGTTCAAAAGAACACACTCACTGCATTGTAAAAAGATTTAAACATGTAACATTTCATATTTATTTTGCATAAAGGTAAGGTAATAGTTACATATAAGTTATCTTCTTCTGTAGTGTCATTGAAATTGATGTCACTGAAGAGACCCATCACAGTGAGTGGAGAGAAGTGGCCCCTGGGGACCAAACCGAATGTTTCCATTTAGTGACTAAGGGCCCTATTTTTGTTGTCTAAAACGCATTGTCACTAGTCAAAAGCTTATTTAAATTTAGTAGGATGTCCAGTCCACATTGGGAGTTTTTTCGTTATCAACAAGGCGTTCCTTTCTTAAGCAGTCATGGGTGTGTCTTGGGCGTAACATCATTCAAACCAATGAGAATGACATCTGTCATTCCCTTTAACAGCGCAACTTCAAACAGTGCATCGGTATTGATAGTATTGATGAAGTTGCGCATTTGAAGTAATCTGCTTGCACGCGAGACCATATGGAAATCATAATGATTTTGGATACGTTATGTTAAGGTCAAAAAACTGTTAAGGGTTCCTTTAATGTATTTTCGGCAAGTACATTTTAAACTGCTATAACATAATTCCCTGATTTTCCGTCTCTTTGCCCCCAAAATGGTAAAATTCCCTGACTTGACTTTCCAAAATTCCATAATATTCCACAAATGTTACTTGTGTAGGCCAGTGCTTATCTAGTGCATCATGATGAGAGATTTGTTTACAAATTACAGCAATAAATTAATATTGTCATGCAATTTTTGACATGATAATATTCATATCATGCCATTTTTGGCCATTTTTACATATATACAATTTCTGAAACCATGTCTATTATGTCTACCTTACCTAGGGAGAACAATTAAACATCTGACTCACAAAATCAGAAATACCCTTCTCAGATTCAGTTGCTCTTTTGATCCGTTTCTTTAAGCCTGCCTGTGTGCTGTGGGGTTTTATGACATTGTAGCCTTTCTAATTTTGAGGGGCAACCTGATTCTAAGAAGGCATATGACCTTCTTTTGGTATGGCAGCAATGGAGACATTTTGGTCCTTGAAATGTTTTGACACTGACATGTTGTATTTTTATAGCTGGAGACATTACTCAGATATGAGACCAAGAGTTTAACCGTTGCAACAGTAGCAGCAGTAGCAGCAGTAACAAGTCAGGTAAATGTCATTATAAGTGAGAGCACTTTCAGTCACCCCAAATACATAGTGCAACTCAAGATGGTAATACAGTTATGTGCAGAATAATAGCAGAATAAAGCTATTGAATAAAGCTCAAAATACTTAGAATAGCTGTTAATAATAATTAACTAATTAATATAATATCAATGCATTGGAAACACTGCACATTCAATTTCAAATCAAAACATGACCAAAATTGATCAAGTTTGTGTTATACCTTCACAGAAAGTGAAGAAAAAGGAATGTTAGACTGTTCAAAAAAAATAGCAGTGTTTGCATTTTTCTTTTCAAACTCAAACATTTACTGTATAAACTGAAAAATGTCTCAAGAGTTTGCTTTACTCTGAATCACTGCATTATTATCTAGTTGCATTATCATTATTTCTGAGAATTGCTTCACATCTGTGTTGCATGGAGTCGACCAACTACTGGCACCTGTGAACAGGTATTCCCGCCCAGGACGATTGAATTGCATTCCACAATTCCTCTGCATTTCTGAGGTTTGCCTCAGAAACAGCATTTTCGGTGCATATGGGTCGTTGGACAAACTGTCTGCGGCCCCCATGCACTTAATTCAAGCCACAGCACACTGTGAAGACAGTAAAGCATGGTGGTGCACAATTCATGTTATAGGGATGTTTCTCATACTGTGGTGTTGGACCTATTTATCGAACACCAGGGTCTGTATTTTGCACACTGGCGCATGGCGTAAAACTCGTTTTTCGTTTTTTTTTTACAAAGTTTAATTCGGAATTTTGCACGTTTATTTTTTAAACAATGCGTCCAGGGTGTGGCAATTAACAACCTAGGGAGGGCCCTGGCGCATTGTCTAAAAATCACTACTGTACACCTGGTCAGAAGTCTATGGCGAGTTGTTTATATGTTATTTTAAGAGCGCATTGCCAACAGTCATATTGGCAGGTGCACGCACCATCCTTCTATCATTCATGAACGCACACCAGCGCACGTCCATGCAAAACATTACAAATTGCACGATTACAATGGGAAACGTAATTAGAATGAAGATATTACGAAATACTGTACATTTCATGATGAGTAGTAATTCACCATCATTTGCAAATTGGTAATGACGGTTAAAAGTGATTAGGGGAGAGGCGAGAGACACGTATGGAGCACAGCTGAAGACGCACTGTCACGAGATATAAGCAACTCCTCTGCAGGATAAATGTTGTTTTGTTCAGTCATTTGAGCAATATTTGGGTAAGTGTTGCTTTTTCAGTCTATGTTTTCGATGGTAACCCATTGTCAGTCAATAGTGAAAGTAATTGCATATAACTGTCTTGTCGTTGACTGACACCTTGGTAAAGTTAGTTTCACTTTGCCAATGAGTTCAAATAATAGATTAGTGCAAATGTGTGAAGGCTATGCTAGGTTTTAGTAAAGCATGGTTTAGTGGAATTCCATACAGTCTCGCAAGCAGCCTCCTTCAAATGCGCCGTTGAATGCCAAAATACCGATGCATTTATTTGACATATCGCACTTTGCGTCGTTAAAGGGAATGATAGATGTCATTCTCATTGGTTTAAATGATGTTACGCCCCAAACACATCCATATGACTGATTAAAAACCCTAGGAACACCTTGTTTAGCCATGTGCTTGATGTTTGATAACGAAACCCCTCCCAATGTGGACTGGACATCCTACTAAATTTGAATAAACTTTTGACGAGTGACATGCACTTTAGAATGTCATGATAGGGCCCCAGAGATCATGGATCAGCCCAACGTTCCTTTTTCTTCACTTTCTGTAAAGGTATAACACAAACTTGGTCATGTTTTGATTTCAAATTGAATGTGCAGTGTTCCCAATGCATTGATATTATGGAATTTAAATTAAATTAAATTAAATTTTTAAACAAACTGCTATTATTCGGCACATAACTGTACATAAAAATGTACTTGAACTTGAACTTGCTTATAGCTACCTTTAAAAACAACTTCTGCTTCAAATCGAAAGCACAATGGCAATTTTGCCTTGCTGCTGCTCCTGACAGCGTTTTGGACAGGCACTGGTGTGTCTTGCTACTCTAAACCAATTCTGTGAGGTTTTCAAGTTAGTCAGTCATGAATAGGTTGAAAATTAGGTTGCATTCACGTATTTGGGACAGGTTATCGGAATGGACTCTTGTCATTATGATCATAATTAAAAATGTAGAATGTTATTGAAATCTATTCATGTACTTCCTGTGTGATGCCTTCTAAAAATACTCTGCTGAATATAATAAGTATTATCTGTAGGTCATTAAAAGCAACAACACACTCATCAACACAACACTCCTCCAGAGTCTACAGTGGTCCCCAAACTTTTTCTTCCGAGGGCCAGCTCACTATGCCTGGCTCTAAGAGAGGGCCAGAGACTCGGAGTATATCAGTAACCATAAATAGCTTAGCGCTGTGAACAAAGGCAGTCTACCTTAGTTGAATATTCCATTACATTTAATCTATAGGCTATTACAATTTAATGCCATTGTTATCTGTGTTTATATTGCCATCTTGCCATATCAGTGTAAAATGTAGCTCAAATGAAATAATACTAATAATAGCATTCTCAAAACTATAAGCAGGGAGTCCCAAAAGTATATTTTGAACTCTGAACTTTGCATACACAGCTGAAGTTGTGAACAAGCAATATCCTACAAATAAAGTTCTCAAACTATGAGTTTTATGAAGTGGTGGCAGAAACATCTGAAATGACCACCATTCTAACTTTTACTTACCTGATGAGAACTTTGTGAACTCTGTATGAATATTTGAACGAGTGAATAAAAAATATAAATAATTATACCAGAAAGTTTCAGAATTATGACTTGAATAGAAGTTAGTTAGTTATTAACAATTAATTGAACAACTTTTAGAATACTTTGAGCACTGATGCAGTCAGCAGAGGCCTCTTACATTGTTTGCAGGTACAGTAGGCCTACTATTCATGTCATTCCGTTTTCGATGGCAAACGCGAAACTGCGCCAAAACAACCACCAGTGGACAAAAAGAGTATTACATGTGTACTGTTAAGACCCGCCATAGAGAATGAATGGGGGAAATTACGGAGGTTATAGTTTGACGATGTCGTACTGCCGTGCGGGCCGGATCCTATATACCACGGACATGTTTTGGGGGGCCACCTAAAATGAGGTGGCGGGCCGTATGCCGTAGTTTGGGGACCACTGGTCAGAACTCTACACTCTTCTCTGTATCCATTCTGCCCTTGTGCAATGTGTCAACTTTCACTGACCCTTGTTGTACAACGTATAACAGTCATTTCACAGACTGAATGTTGTTTAGAATTTACTTTAGTTTCTGTTTTGAAGCTCATTTGACAGCCACAATTACTTTGAGTTAAGGCATAACAGAAGGATCCACAAAATGAAGCCTTTGACATTTTCTAGGCTACAGTAGAAAATATGGCATGTCATGTCTGAGAGAATCTTTCCTACATGTGTTAATATAAAATTGTTTCTACTATCCATGTCTTGATATAATATAGAAAAAGAAAGAAAACTCCATTTGGACCCTTGCAATGACCATCTTTATTTAGCAGTTTACAACAGTAAAAAGCATGTATATTTACAAATATGTGTTTTGTGATATGTTTACAAATGTTACCTACCTGCAACAAGTCACATGGCTGAGGTGCTATGTGGAGTTTATTGTTTGTTTGTTAAAAACATCCAAAAATATCCTCGAAATAGGAACATTTGTGAAGAAACAACCTCTTTGATGTAATGTCAAAATGTCTTTCCTGCTGTGTTTTCCAAATATCACATAGACTCATGGAGCCCATTCAATATGTCTTCACTTCTGCTACCTTGGCTAGCTATCATTAGCTACAATAGCGTTTATGGCTTAGTGTGCTTTCCGTTTCCATTTCCAATCGCCATAGACGAAACTCTCGTCCCACCTTGCAAATCGCTGGAACCCGATACCTCATGGTCATGGCATTTCCTTCTTTGGAATTCCTGTAGCTGAGCTGTGTGGGCTGGTGTATGTCAATTTTGGGGCATATTACACAAATGCTGATGCCAGTGTTTCCCATACATTGACTAATCTGTGGCGGGGCGCCACGAAATAAAAATCGGCCGCCACAGATGAATATTCTATGTTAAATTGAATTTAATTTACATTAAATATAAGGTCAAATCCTTGCATTGCCAATCCTCTGCATGTGCATTTAACAAAATATTCACGATTGTTGAAGGATTGTTGTTGCCACATAGAAGCATTGCATAGAAGACGTCTGGCTAAATTGCTATTAAATCCGCTTAGCATCGTGACCATGCTGTGCAAATTTGTTCAAAACTGCTGCATTGAAGTGAACTCTGCTTGATGTATGCCTCCTTGACTCAAGATGTGTTTCCATGATATGGCTTTCCTCCCAAAGTCTCAGCATAAACATAAACTTGTGTCATATAATTGGGAAAACTCAGACACACAATATTAGCTTTTACCTAATTTCCATTCCGTGCCTGGATGGAAGCTTTGTTTGTGTTAAAAGTTCTATTGAGTGTTAGGCTGAATCTCGATGTCCCCCCTAAGGTCTAAGTCCTGAACCCTAAGACTTAACTTTTTATAAGTGATTGCGTTTGAGGTTGTAAGGGTTTCATGGCTGTTGTTTACTGATGTTTTTTTTTTTTAACTTCCAGCCTCGCTTTGGGTAACCTTGTGTTTCGTGTCATGAATTGTGGGTAAATCCATTCGGTAAAGTCTGCACCAATGCCAACTTACGGAAAGGGTGAGAGCAAGCCCTCATGCACTTCACAAGTCTTTCATTAAAGTATGTGAGTCTGTGAGGGGGACATCGAGATTCATCCATTGTCAGTGCGCTGTTCAACTATACTATGCGCTTTGCTCAGTGCAGCAAATCACTATTGGAAGTAATTTGTTTCAGAGTGTGGTGGTGCTGTTGTCACATTGCATCTGTGTTGACTGAGAGAGTCAATCCTGAAAGAGCTGTTCCATATCTCTGCAACTGAAAGTGAATATGTAGCCAACACACTTAGTCTAAACCACAATGCAAGAAATCCTGAGACTCTCTGTTGTCGTAGAACAGGTACTTGATGAGTCGTCCAGGCAGAGGAAGGCTGGTCATTCTCCTCAGTCTCTGACATCCTACCCACTGACGGATCTTCACTCGGCACAGATGGAGCAGGGAGGAAGGTGGTCCTAAGTTTCAAGGACATTTCAAGGTCATTGGATTTTTGAGTGCTGTGAGAACTTTTTGGGAAAATGTCCGTCAATGAAGGTTAAGCACAGTAATCCATTGGTATATACTTTATAGACTCAACCAATAAGGTAGTGTACTTGTGGGAACATAGCTTATGGCAGTGTTTCTTAACTGGTGGGTCAGGACCCAAAAGTGAAGTATGAATTTACTTTTGTTGAGGACAAGGGACAGAAACCCAAAGTGTGTGGACTGAACTGCTGGCACATGAGAACATGAAACCATCAAAACTAAAACGGCAATGGAAAAAAAACACACTGTCAAAGACAAAGCCGGCAAGTACTTTGAAAGGCAACACAGTAGTTGAGGACTTGGCAAATGTGCCTAACATCGGCATGTTCCACACAAGTACAGGCACTTTCAGCACTCTACGCTACCTCCTAGTTCAACGCATCAGTTGGCTTAAGTGCTAAAATGACAATAGGAAATTGAAGGTCCCAAGGCCAGACCAACACTGGCATTTGGAACATCTCAAGTGCAGCCAATGAAACACACAATAATCATTACATTATTTTAAAGCTGGAGTTGGCAAGATTTTTTTTATCATATTCACTGAAACCGACACTATGCAGAACAACATAAATCAGCCGGTTTTAGAAAAAACCCCGCACTTCTACCTCCACCTAGAGCCTGTTATTTGTTTTGCAAAAATCCACAGCTCCCGTTTCTTTTGGTCCAATCAGAGCAGGGCTGTGTGAGATCTGACCGTCAATCACAGTCTGGTGCAGTATGGTGCAGTCTGGTGCGCACTGACGAGCACAAACTCGATGAGAGTGTGCTCGGTGGTCGTGGGGGAGGGGCATGAGAGTTGTAAACATTCAAAATTTTGGTTTTCCCCTCAATCTGTCAGACTTGCCAACTACAGCAAACAGTGCACTCACTCAACTTCATTATGCTAGAGTAGAAATGAAAGGTCAGTCATAGATTAATTTTCCAAAAGGTGGACAGCCATCAGTTGATTAGTTTTGGGTTCAATAACCATTTGGACATAAAATGAAGACTACCAGGAAGGAAAAGCACATACTTGATTTGATGTATTCCCAGTCCTTGTTGCTGTCCAGAAGTTCAATCAGTCTTGAACACAATTTCACATGACCCACATAATCTAACAGGAGATCAATTATAGGTCCAGCCCATGGAGAGTGAGAAGGATCTGCCATCACTTCACAGAACTGAAAATAAAAATAAAAAGATAGCTCAAAATTTGGAAATAGGATAAGATAGCTCAAAATTTGGAAATACTTGGCCAATAACCCTGATTTACATACATTTATTTACATTTACAGAAGGTTATACATGAATTCAAAGAATACTTTCCCCCTGACCTGTATTGTTGTGGTATGAGGATCTTCAGTTCTATACATGTGCAGACTATCCCAAGTGGGATGTCTGATCTTGACAGGAGGATGTGGGCCGTTTCCATACACACAAGTGAAACAAGCATTGGCATCACATCCATTATCCAAAATGAGCTTGAACATGAGTCTATACTTCATACAGAAGAGGAGCACCCCAGGGAAGGTGGTTGGGTGTGTTGGCAAGCAGGCATTCACATTTGCACCATGCTCCATCAGCAAGGATGCCATCTCCATATTACCCTTTCTCACTGCTACCAGAAGAGGGTTGAAGACATCCAGATTGGGGTCAGCACCAGCCTCTAACAGCATGGAGGCTGCTTCTACGTTGCTGCTGCGCACAGTGAAGTAGAGTGCTGTGGTGCGACGGTCCTCATACATCATAGAATAGTCCACTGACAGCTGAGTGTTGACATCACAGCCTGCCTCAATGAGAACCTCCAAGATCCCATCTCTGTTCCGCTCTGCTGCAAGGTGGAGTGGACTAATACCACTGCGTCTCACAACTATTGTGCAGGTATGTGGAAGCAACAGCAACACAACTCTGTCCAGACAGTGAAAAGAAGTTGACATTACAGTAAATGAAGAGGCTTGTAGCAGCAATGAAATAGTGGTAACACTTTACTTGATGGGTGAGTTCATAACACATTCATAGCAGCTGTCATAAACTGCACATAAAGCCTTCATGACTGTTTCATGAGACATGACTCAACATTCATACCAAACCTTTCATGAATGTGGAAGACAGAATGACAACAACTTGTCAAAATAAAAGTCCATCGCAAAGCAGCATTGCCGTTTTTGTTCCAAATCTCTTACCTGATCACATCACATCTGAGTCAACAGGCTACTCCAGTGCCAAAAAGTCAGAACATGGTCAAGCAAATAATTTTTGTTTCATAAAAATGTATTTGTTTTATGATGTAACCTTTGCAGATGATTTCTCATTTTTTGCTACTGGGAATGTCCAACTGCTCCAGGTTACACAAATACGGGTCAGCTGAATGTAGGCTAGTTTACCTCCCAGTGTTAAACTCTGTGATTACGAATACTTCACAACTTGTATAGTAAAGTGACATTTGATGTAGACTTCATAAGATATTCATGAAATATTTACAAAGGCTGGAGTGATTAAATGAATGGTTTCCAGGTTACACAAACAGGGAAAGGAACAAAAACAGCAATGCTGCCTTGCGATTGTTGGACTTTTTGACAAGTTGTTGTCATTCTGTCTTCCACATTCATGAAAGGTTTGGTATGAATGTTGAGTCATGTCTCATGAAACAGTCATGAATGCTTTATGTGCAGTTTATGACAGCTGCTATGAATGTGTTATGAACTCACCCAACTAAATCATTCATTACACTGGCTACCAATTACTTTAATATGTCTCTTAAACTTTTGGTGCATAGCATGATAGCAATAATGGTTCAGTCACTATACAACTCAATAAACTTGTGATAACTAAAAAAGAGCATGTAAAGCAAATGACTTTCAATGTATGCCTTTAATACGCCGTTAGTGGCTAGTTATAAGTCGTTCTGATTAGGTCATTATAACCGTCGCTGGCACGGTCATATAGGATTCTTTTTCTTTCTTTCCGTCATCAACTTTCTGAATTTTTGGTCAACAATTCCTGGGGCATCAAAACACCGGTGTACATGAAACATGGTGGACATGTACTGTATCCCCACTAGACTTTTATGGAAAGTAACTATTTGGTCCCCGGGGGCAACCCCCTTGCTTTGGGCAGTTGGGTGCTGCCGGGCAGTTTTCGGTAAATAACTACTGAATCGTTGCACCCAAGATGACTACATTTTTGTGGTATGTTGATCTTAAGGGGCTAGGCTGCATCAACTTAGCCCATAACCACTCAATTGTAATGTTGCAACCCCCAACCCCCCCAGTAAAAAATTAACATGCAAAAACATGCCACTTTAATCACCACTATCTTCAGCTGAGATGTACACCACACACACACACACACACACACACACACATGAACACCACGCACACACACACTCACTCACTAACACACAGAAGCACATTCACTAACACTCAGAAGCATTTATTTTTGCAGAGAGAATGTGCAGCACCGAGGGGCAGTCATATGTTGTTCCGCTATGTGGTACTTCTAGTTAGACCACACAGAACCTGTCAGCCTTGATAAAGGTAAATTATCAAGCTTTAAGTCATCAAGTTGATTTATGTGTGTACTTACAGCAACTGCGGCCAATGTGGGTGTGTAATTTAAGGGAGGTGTGTGTGTGTGTGTGTGTGTGTGGGGGGGTTATGGTTAGAGGTGCACCTGGTCTTGACAGTCTTGGTCTTGACCTCAACTTTGTCAGCCAACAAAGGTAAATTATCAAGATTTAGGTCATCAAGTCGATTTATGTGTGTTACAGCAACTGCAGCCAATGTGGGTCTAATTTAAGGGAGGTGTGTGTGTGGGGGGGGGGGGTTGGTAGGGTAGGTATGAGTGTTTCACAGTTTAAACACATCTTGAGACCACTCACCGCACATGTCCATTCTTTGATGCAACATGAAGAGGGGTCAGTCCTGCTTTAGTTGTTTTGTTCACATCTACTCCTCTGGACAGAAGCAGCCTCACCACCTCCTCATGGCCATTCTTGGATGCTTCATACAAAGCTGTTGCTCCATCGTTAGCTTCAGTGTTAATATCTCCTCCTAAAACGTACGCAAGAGATGGCTCATGAACTTTTATAAGAATGAAGAAGAATAAAGAAAGTAACTGGATCATGACATTATTCAATAGGTATGTGTGTAGGTAAGCCAAAACATGGTCGAGGGAATAAATAGTGAACGGAGGACTTAATCAGAAATATTCAGCACTACAGGCCCACAGTAACCTCCACAATGCGGTTTATGCCGAACATCAAAAAGCCACAATGAAAGTTTTTCACACATAGATCTCTCTTTCACGAGGTCACCGAGTATTGTAGGTACGAAAAAACAAACAATCAGTTGTTCCAACCAACAGCTAGAGCTGCCAGGCATCTACAGTGCTACACTCTGGGGGCATGTTCATGAGCCCCCTAGCCTGGCAGGCCATCCTATATCATTGAAATGTATAGTCTGGAATCGAACCATTCACCTTGCTTAATCCAAGGGGCGGGCAGAGAATTGTCTTTCAAACTGCCAGGGCATGCAATAGGCCAGCGCTACGACCATATCCGTATATGTCGGTCGGCAAAACGTCAAATACATCCTTCTTCGAAAGGAATGACTTAAGTGCATTGTGTTGCTCAACTTTCAAAGAAAAGCACAAGTCCAACTCCTCCAAAGTTGTCGCCAACGCCAATTCAAACAACCGCTCTTCGTTCGCCATAGCCACCTTCCTTGTTGTTCACCGTCGCAGGACTGCCGTTATCCTGTTAAGCCCGCCTTAAGACTCTCTAACAAAATAGAGCGCTGTGATTGGATGACGTCCACGGCGTCAGCCAATAGAAATCCCTATGGTTTGATACTAGACGTACAGGCTGAGCAAATTAATTTGCCGCCGCTAGGGTGCGTCTAGATTTCTAGGCTATGAGCCCCCATGTTCATGTGACAAATGCCCTTCAACAACACAAGAGAATAAATGAAAGGTATGTTGACCTCCATAAGTGAGGGAATAGTTCTCAAATAAATAAAACAAATAAAATAGCTACTCATATTAAGATGACCATATCCACAGTATATTTAAATTCTACAGTATATTAAATTAAATTGCTGATCAACTGAAAATGTTACAAACTTGCCTGGATGAGGACCCAAGATTACCTCGTGAGGAGGATGGTAAATGAAGCAAAGTTTGCTGAATGCTCCTCAGATTTTGACCAGAGTAGTCTTCTATGGTCAGATGACATGAACATTTCTCTGTCCCACCCCCTCTCTCTCTCTCTCTCTCGTCTATCTTCACTGTCCTATAATCTGCATAAAAGGCAAAAGCCCCAACATAAATTTACAAAAAGAATGAAAAACGTTTTGTGTATTTAATTGAATCAGAAGACTTTTCACAGAGACAAACTCTTTAGTGTTCCCTCCTTTCGTGGAGCTGTCATGGGCAGCTGTGGCCTACTGGTTAGCGCTTCAGACTTGTAACTGGAGGGTTGCTGGTTCGAACCCCGACCAGTAGGAATGGCTGAAGTGCCCTTGAGCAAGGTACCTAACCCCTCACTGCAAGGGGCGGATTATAAACTTTTGGGCCCCTGGGTCCAGATGTATTAAGGACCCCTCACTTATTGTCGTATATGTGGGAGGGGGGGTTGGGGGTCCTCCCCCAGAAATTTTTTAATTTGTTTGATGTGATTTCCTGTATTCTGGTGCATTTTGGGGATAGCCAATATTAAATTCAATCAGATTCATAGCCTACATCCTGATGTGTTGATATTGAGGCAATGATTCCATGCAAAGGCTTGGGCCTGGGCCCGGTAGGCCCGTGCAGTAATCCATCCCTGTTCACTGCTCTGGGATTAGTGTGTGTTTCACTAATTCACGGATTGGGATAAATGCAGACCAAATTTAGCTCACAGGATCAAAAGAGTTTACTAAATACCCCCATTCATAAAAATCTTTCTGAATTTCCTTTAGCTCCTTCTCACATCATGCCAGATGTTTTCTCTCAACTGCATTTAGTTTAGTAATAGTCTTAATCGTGAGTTAATGAGTAATAGTGTTCAAAAGGAATCACTGAACCCTCTCAGAGTAAAGACTTCCTATAGGGAAAATTCTTCTAGGCAAATAGTTCAGAATCTTGATGAAACTCACCACATGAAATGAAGAATCTCAGTAGTTCTGTGGATCCTATCATGGCGGCTGTGAACAGCGGATCAATCCCATAACTGTTTTTGGCCCCTATGTGCGCTCCAGCTTCCACCAGTAACTTACAACAGTTGACATTTCTGTTTGCCACTGCTTCATGTAAAGGAGTCATTCCCTTTTCATTGCCCCTTGATATACTCCCTCCAGATTTCAGAATAAGCTTCACCATCTTCTCATCTTCCCTTTCACAGGCTGGAACACACAACAGCAATTGTTTAGACATAAGATCAGACATATTTAATTATTGGTGTCTGCTGTTAGTGTTTTAGACATACTGGAAACAGACATAACTTTATTTGGTCATAAGTCTGAAAATACTTATGAACTGTATTTTATTTTTATACCTTTGAAGAGAGCTGTCTCGCCTGTTGTTTTGGCAATGTTAGGATCTCCTCCAGCTGCAATCAGAAACTGGGCACATGAAAGATGTTTACAAGCAACGGCCAACATCAGAGGGGTTTGGTTCTTGTGGGTGCCCTTGTTGATTAGTTTAGGAAAAGCTATAATTTGTTGGGACAGAGAAACGACAAATTAAATTACCAGAATAACTACTAGTAGTGTAGTGTCACAGCCATAAAAAGAGAGTGTACAAAATAACAGTACACTCTTAAAACAAATGTGTTTAAAACAACACAACTTGTGTTGCTTTTAACACATCTCTATGTCCAGATAGGGACAACACAATTTGTGTTGTTTCTAACACATTGCTTTTGTTAAATGGATATAACCCAACAAATGGAAATTGTTTTTTTAAATACATTTCTGTCCAGATAGGGATGACACAGTTTGTAACACATTCGTTTTAAGAGTGTACCTACCTACTACCCACAATGACATCAATATTTACTCAATGTGAAAACAATTTTTTTTTTTCAGTTATACCTTTTGCCAGCACCTTCAAACACTCCAAAGAACCCTCGTATGCAGCCTTATGCAAGTGTATCCATCCTTCCGTATCTGGTTTGCACAGACTCTCAGCTGGCATTCTGCATACAATTTTACTCACTGTTTCGGCATCATTCTTCAAGATGGCAGAATTTAATTTGGCTATATCACTGCAATAAAAAAGTAATTTCCATTAATTAAAGGTTTTGTGTTAACTAGCTAAATGGGTGATTAGTGTACCATAGTTACTAGTGCATTCTAAAGTGTGAGATGACTTAGACTTGAAGAAGCAGCCGTAATACTGCAGAGCCTAAACGTAGTGATTTTTCATGAAGTGGGATCTTTACTCCACAGATTTAACTGTAACCTCCAAGGATTTCCTTCTCCTTTTCCATTCAAGTATCTTCTCCCTGTCTCCACTAAAGAAATGTTTACTTCCCTTTTCCTCACTTGGGACTTGTTCACTTGGGACTTGTTCAGACTGTACTGTCAGAAATAACAGAAGTTGAGCAGATTAGTGCAGAACTCTAGAAAATTCAAACATAGGTCATAAATTATTATGCCCATTGTCATATTATAAATAAACTTTTGATGATTTTCAAGAAATATATTGCCATAAACCACAATCGGCAGTCCCAACAAGTTGTAGAATTGGTTCAATTATAAATATGGCCAGTAAAATCATACTGAACCCCCAGAGGCAGATGGTGGAACTGTACACAACACACACTAAGAGGAAAGCCCTACAGATAGTCCAGGATCCTTTTCATCCACTACATCACACTTTTGAAAGACTCCCTTCAGGAAGAAGATATAGAGTGCCTACATCAAGCAGAAACATTTTATGTTTAACTGATATTATTTACTGCTTTTTTATTGACATCAACCTCTTTTGCACATTTCCATGTCTCCATATGTTGTACTTGCTGTGTAGACTTGCTTGTGTGTGCTATATGTTGTACCTGCTGTATAGTCTTTGTGTGTGTTTGCATTATGTTGTTGTACCTGCTGTGTAGTCTTTGTTTGTGTCTGCTTTATGTTGTACCTGTTGTGTAGTCTTGCTTGTGTGTGTTACATGTTTGTGGGGCCAAAGATGAATTTCCACAGTAGTGGACAATAAAGACCTCTAATCTTCAACAGGAGAGAGGTGACAGTGTAGGAAATGGTAAAAAAGTCTTCAACAGGAGAGAGGTGACAGTGTAGGAAATGGTATAAAAACCTGCTCAAATCGACCACTCAAGTTGAACCTTACAGTTCTTGAGATACAGCAATTTTGGGAGAATTTGAAGACACATTGAGCATAATAAAGAAAATTCATTGTGGTTTGCAGCAGAGCCACCTTATAGATTTTCTTCAAGTCTGGTACTGTTTATATAAGTCATTAAGAATTTGCCTATTTGATTTCATAAAATTTTACCATTGGCATCCTTTTTTCAGTGAGCCAATTGGCACCTCATGGCATGGTAGCAGAATTAGTGAAAAACAATTACACACAATTCTTAGGTGTTTTGTGGGGGGAAATAAGGAATTGGAAGAATTGGAATACAATGTTTTTTATTTCTTAATGGACCCCTAATGATCTTTTCTACATACAGCACAGCTACAAAGTTTCACCTCACCTGCTGAGATTGTCTGTCTGGGGTGGAAGTGCAGGGGGAGGGACATTCAGAGTGTGTATAGCATCTGGTCTCCTGGCTGCAAATTCACTTTGGACCACATGAAATGTAGGTATGCGGACATCTTGAGAGGGCACCAATTGCGTTTGTGTAGGTGGTGAATATGCCGACTGATGAGCAGGTTGAGAAGGACCGTAGGCATCTGTTAGGCTTCGTTCAACAGCCAGCTGAATCAGCTCTTCTTCAGAAAAGTGACTATAGACACTATAGTCTTCAAAAGCTAGGTCAGTGGGCATTTGCCAACTGACACTAGAGAATGCCATGGTGGGCTACACAAGAAAAACAAACAAACACTTATTTTTTCAATTTCCAATTAGTTCAGTTTATGGATGACAGTGTGATCATCCACACATGTTACACAATTACACAAAATATTTAAACTTATTCACTTAGTTTTGAATTATAAGGAAAGTAATATGTATAGACTTGTGTTGCCTTAGCAGTGATACAGAATAAATATCATTTCAGCTATACATGATGTGACAACAACATTGTTTGTGCAATTGGTTGGGGACTTCTCAAAGCGGACTATCAAAAATTTTAGCCTAATTAACATGATATAACATCATTCAGGATTCAGCAGCAATGCACAATTGGCTGGAAGCAGCCGCAGTACGCACAGCATGTTCTACACAGGATCTGTAAATACTCTCACACCCCTCCCTCCTCAAATGCCAGCAAAAATATGCTGACGAGGACAAAATGCACTTTACAGGAAACTCAATGTTTCAATTTCATCTGACAAGGTGGGTTAAACATACATTTATTTTCCTGAAGGTTAATGGCATCAACACATTTCCTAGACAGTAAATACTATAAGAGAGGGTTATCTCCCTCCCAATATAAATGAAATAACAAAATATAGTTGTTTTAATTGATTAACAGGGTTCAAGAATTATGGCTGAAGTGGCCACTGTCCCCTGCCACTTGCCTACCATCCTGTGCCATTTTCCTACTGTCCCACACCACTCACTTTTACTTATTGCAGCGCCAGATTAGGCCACTTTGTTTCTGCACAGAGCTTCTATGTGCCATTATGAATGAGGTAAAAATTTGGTTGTTTAATTCAGGAGCTTCCAAGGAATCAGAGGAATTCCATACGAAGCCTAAGATATGACTCAAAACATAAATGTGCTTATTGTAGCGCCCCCTAGAATCATGGTGAGATAATTAAAGGAATACGCCACCCCTAGGTGAGGGTTTTCAGATGCTGCGTGATGTCTTTGCGCCTGGCAGCGGTGCTTTGCCGGTGCTATGCCCGAAAATAGTTCCAAATCTAAATTGGTCTAGTAAATCCCTTCGTGTTAATTTGCATTTATATTTGTACTCGATGTGAATGTACAGGTTACGAGAAATAATTAAAAAAATGTTGAGTTATTTGATTCACTTTTGCAACGACATGCTAGCTGGCAGCGCTGGATTACAGCGACTACGCTAAGATAAAGCTAACCGGGCCGTTTCTAGATTAGGACCATGGCTGGGTCGGCTATAAAACGCTTTGGCTCACTCATCCAACTCTAGGGACTGCGGGGAGAGACCCAATTTCACCTAGGGGTGGCGTATTCCTTTAAAGTTATGCAAGATCCCTGCATGGCTAGGAAGGTATGAAGTTTTTGCTGTCCAACAACGTTTTGGACAGAAAAGGGAAACAAGAATAATCCTTGCAAAAACAATAGGGTTCCCGCAGCTTGTCTGCTTGGACCCTTAATTATTTTATAGCAGATGAAGCCCAGAAAATAGCTAGTGAAGTTGACAGAGCTTGATCTACATTTCTTCTGCATTTTACAGTAGTTAGTAACTGTGTATTTCGTTAAATAGCCTACTGCGCAGTCTGTGACTGATGCCCACAACCCCACCATCACCCATCCACCCAATCTGTGCATACATCCCCATGAAGAGAGTTACTGTAGGTGCTTGGCTAACCAGTTACTGTACATATACAACCTCAGGTCAAAGCTTTGATGTGTCTAGTAAATGCATTGTTTAGACAGAGGTTGGACATACTGATTCATACTACTAGCTGTGGATGGTTCTTAAATACTCAGCTAAAATGTTTATATTACACACTCCATTCACTTGTTAGTGCTTCTGTATACATGTACATTCAGTTGCATTGCTGAGCAGTAGGTTGTGTATAACAAAAAATAATATCACTATGTGAAAATGGATTTTGTGAAATGAAAGAAAAAGTACTGATGAAGTACTGATATTACATACATTTCTGAAACAAGTTCTTATTTGAAACATAAAAATAACACCTAAAGAGAACAATTAAACAGCTGACTCACCAATTCAGAAATACTCTCCTCTGTTAAGTGTTAACGGTTGAGTTGTTTTGATCCTTTCCTTTGTTATTCTGCCTGTCTGTGGTGTGTGTGTCACTCTGTTCTTTAAAATGAATTTAAGGGCTTCTTGAATCTAGTTTAACAGACATATGACCCTCTTTTGGTATGCTAGCAGTGGAGACGATTTGGCCTGCCCCTGAAATGACAGTCTTGACATTATCATGCAGTGTTTTATAGCTCGAGACATAACTCCGTGATGAGATCAGGCATTTAACAACTCCTCTGTGGAACAGTTGGAAAACAATGAACAGCAGATAAATCAGTTAGATAAATCTCATAATAAGTCAAAACATTATATATATATATATATATATATATATATATATATATATATATACACACACACACACACACAATATACTAAATATATATATATGTGTATAACGCAATAGGTTATGTAGGAGATGGCTACAGTATACTGTCTTTAATGATGTTGAGGGCCCTCCTGTTGACCATAGTGCAGCAATCGCAAGGCTGTTCAAGTGTGCCACACTCATCCCCATATTCTCTAGCAGGTTGCAAAACAACAGAATGTAACCTAATCAACAAGTTCTTTTGTACTCATGTACAGCCACATACACAAACTACAGTAACTTCTCACTCAGATTAAGATATAGGCTAACAAAATGTTTGCCTAATTTTCCCCAGAAAAGTGTGTCAAGATAACACCTCCCTCTCCCTCTCTTATCTTATTCCTGCCAGACTGTATTTAACAACAAGCTACAAAGTGTGCACCTCCGTGAGAGGTATAAATAATTAGTGGCGGTCATGTTACGTAATGCTATGTGGTACGTCAAGTTTATGATTAAGGACAACATAATAATAGCACGACCACCCACATGCACACACACAGACATGCCATCTCTGCACTCCTCCTGTTTAGAGAGGGAAAGAGTGAGTGGAGCAGGGATTGAGATGAATGGTGAGGTAAAAGCTAGAACAAACCTGATGATTAAGAATGAAAGAGGTGATGCAGCACTAGAGAAGTGGAGCACATCCCCTGGGATTCATCAGTATGGTTTACATTGACATTTCTACATCTCTAGCAGATGCTTTTATCCGAGGCGAATGACATATGTCATCTATATGTGCCATTCTCTCCAGCTCAACTTGGGGTTAAGTGCCTTGCTCAAGGGTACAATGGTGGAAGCCAGGAATTAAACCCACAACTTTTTAGGCTACTGCATGCTAGCCCAGCACCTTAGCCACTATGCTACCAGTAACTGTTTCTCTTGACAGAGGCAATTGCACAACCTGTGGCAAACACATGTATAAATGCCTCAAGGTGGTCAAAAGAGGTTATATCAGGTCTCGACACAAACAACACTGTAACTGTTATTTAACTGTAACTGTAATTTACAGAATCTGCTATAAAACTTTATAACAAAGATGCCATCATTGCCATCATCAAGATGTCCATGAAGCACTATAATGCTTTGCGACACTTCAATCTGTAAAGGCTTATACAGTAACATCATAATGCTTCATGGGTGCAGTCATGAGTATATATACTAATGACAATAATTATGAGGCTTTATGAATGCTTTATAACCCTTTATGAGTATATTTATAATGATTTATGAATACTAGGTTCATAGAAAGTGTTACCAAGAATTATTTTCTCTTGTTCCACAACCACATATTTGAGCCCATTGCATTTTAGTATCAGAACATTAGGGGTTTGTTGATTAACAGATAATGCTATGTATGCCATGTATAGCTAATATTGCAAAAACACTGTCCTTTATGTTTAGAAGAGGTACGATTTCTGAGTTTTGGAAACAGAACTGTTTGTTTGGAATGAATACAAACCAAACTACTATAACATTAAAGCTGAGGAAAAGGAACAGTCAGGTCGAAACCCCAGTGTAGAGCTGTCATGAACTCCATTTCTACTTCACTCCTGTTTTCACAGGCTTTTCATATGCTGCTAAACTTCATCTCATCTCAGACCTCAAATGTAGACTGTTTGAGCTCTTTCATCACCTCATTCACCTGGCTCTCAAACTCACCTTTCCCTTTGTTGTTTGCTGGTCCCTGCAGAGCTAGGGGTGCTGTGGGAGCTTGTGGAGTGCAGGATAGATTGGTGCTCCTGGGTCTCATCAGGGGCCAAACACATAAGGTCAGGCCAGGGTCAGAAGATGCATCTGTGGCCAGAGGCACTGGAGTAGATAGGAAACTGGGACATACTTCAGTTACGTAAAAGGTAAAATTCATCAGGAGTCAGATGGGGTATCTTGGGACTAAAGGGGTCTTTCTTTATTTTACAGTTTACAACATTAAAAGGCATACACAAATTTGTACCATTGCATTTTCAAAAACAAGCAAGCTTAAGTCAATAGCATTTTAGCAAAGTAGGAGGCAAAAGCATGAGAAGGTGATGTTCTGTGCAATTCACATCAATCTTCAGCTATGTTTACACTACCTACAAGAAGCTACCTAACAGTTGGAACACACCTGAAAAGCTTATTTGGCTCAAATGTGTTTCCATATTACAGCTTTCCTCCAGGAGTCTCAATGCACACATAAACTTGTATTTGGGAAACTCAAGACACAATATCAGCTTTTCCTTCATTTTGTGCTTTGCTGAGTGTCCTATTGAGTGTTTGTCACTTTACACCACAGTGTTCAACTATGTTGAGCGCTTTGCTCGGAGCAGCAAAAAAATTGTCTTTGCGTGGGCAAAGGCTATTCACCTTATTCTGACACACCCATTTTAGAAATTTATTTTCTTACGCCTTGTGCTCAATCTTCCGGTCGGTTAGTTCCAGCTAATTAGCCTCATTAGGATAACACTGCAGAAGAAGTGGATGGAGAGGCTAACTTTGGAGGAAATGAAAACTGCCATCAGGAGGTCAAATGGCAATATTGTACTTTGCAACCCAAGGCTATTCACCTCTACGGTGTGGGTAGATGATATGCGACAGTGGCCTCCCGTATCGTATGGAGATATATTTCAGAGACGGACTGGCCATTCTCAGCGCAGTATGTCAATACATAATTGTCATAATATGTTCTTATAAAGTGCTTTTTTACCCAAATCCCAATGCATTCTTTGATTACATATTTACTATACAAGTTGAATTGGAAATAGTTGGTTTCAGAATGTAGCAGTGCTGTTGTTGCAGTGCAACTGTGTTGAGTGACACAGTCGATCCTGAAAGAGCTGCTCCATTTCTCTAGCCTAGAAATGCACCCTAGATGCACCCTAGCAGCAGCAAATTTAATTTGCTGCCTGGGCTAGTCTAGGCTTGTAAGCTGGAAAAATATAGCTTCAATAAGGCCAATCACATGGTGTATAGAGTCGGTACATAATGATTGATGGCAGAGTTGCAACGGTTCGGCGTGAATTCCCTGCTACTTGAAAATAAAGAAGATGGATGTTGCTGTTGTTGAACAGCATGACACGAGTTAAGCTTTTTTTAAGTTGGCAAAAGTTTAAACTAGCCAACTAGCTCCACTGGTGGGAAAACGCATGGCACTCATGAGTTGTAGCGCTATCCTATTGTGTGCAGAGGGAATTTGAAAGACAACCGATTATCCCGCCCCTCGGACTGAGCACTGCAGTCCCCAGACCCTACATTTTAATGTCAGTCCCCAGACCATACATTTTAATGTGGGTCTGGCTCGTCAGGTTACCATTTCTCTGCAACTGGAAGTGAACCTGTATGCGCTTAGTCTAGTCTAAACTACAATTCAAGAAATCCTCAGACTCTCTGTTGTCATAGAACAAGTGCTTGATGAGTCGTCCAGGCAGAGGAAGGCTGGACATTCTCCTCAGTCTCTGCCATCCCACCAGCTGGCGGGTCCTCAGTCGGCACAGGTGCATCAAGGAGAAAGGTGGCCCTGAAAGTTTCAAGGATATTTCAAGGCCATTTCATTTGTCCAATAGCTATAATGCAGCCAGTGAATACACCTATACAACTATTAAGATGTCAACAGCTACTGTATAAAATTGACCAGCCATCAACTTTGTTTATCAGCTATTGATCCAATAGCCATTGGGACTTAAAGGTTGTATCAGCAATTTCAGGCCCAAAAAGGCCGAAACATAAATGATCACATTCATCTAATCTTTCCTAATGCTAGCTGCCTGCTCCATAAGCAGGCTGTCAAAAAAACGCGTCTCTGTAGGCAGCCTAGGCTCTGAGATCTGTACACAAAAACAATTGCTACCAAAAAGCAACCACTCAAAGGCAAAATGAAGTGTTAACCGATAACCGATGAGATGCACGTTTAGGAGAGTTTCAATTGCACGGGAGGGAGGAGGAGGGAGTAGCGAGCCAGCTCTGTTTTTGTTTGAACATCAACAGAAGTGACGTATTCCCGCTATCGCTGATACAACTTTTAAAGCGAAGAGTACAAGGAAGGAAAAGTACGTACTTGCTTTTTCCTTGATGTATTCCCAGTCTTTGTTTCTGTCCAGAAGTTCAATGAGTCTTGAACACAATTTCACATGACCCACATAATCTAAGAGGAGATCGATTATAGGTCCAGCCCATGGGGAATGAAAAGGATCTGCCAACACTTCACAGAACTGAAGAAAAAAAACAAAGAGGATAACATAGTTTTAGTCTGGAAATGTCCAAATACTTAACAAATACATGAACTCAAAGGCGACATTCCTCCTGACCTGTACTGTTGTGGTATGAGGAGTGTCAAGCCCATGTAGGTACAGATCATCCCTTGTGGAACGTTTGCTCTCGACTGGAGGATGTGTGCCGTTTCCATAAACACAAGTGAAACAAGCATTGGCATCACATCCATTATCCAAAATGAGCTTGAACATGAGTCTATACTTCATACAGAAGAGGAGCACCCCTGGGAAGGTGGTTGGGTGTGTTGGCAAGCAGGCATTCACATTTGCACCATGCTCCATCAGCAAGGATGCCATCTCCATATTACCCTTCCTCACGGCTACCAGAAGAGGGTTGAAGACATCCAGATTTGGGTCAGCACCAGCCTCTAACAGCATGGAGGCTGCTTCTACGTTGCTGCTGCGCACCGTGAAGTAGAGTGCTGTGGTGCGACGGTCCTCATACATTTTAGACCAGTCAATGGACAGCTGGGTGTTGACATCAAAGCCTGCCTCAATGAGAACCTCCAAGATCCCATCTCTGTTACGCTCTGCTGCAAGGTGGAGTGGACTAATACCACTGCGTCTCACAACTGCTCTGTTGGTGCGTGGAAGCAGCAAAAACACAACTCTGTCCAGACAGTGAAAAGAAGTTGAAGTCAAACTCACCATTTATCATCATCAGGAAAATGCAGTTGTAGTTGTACATACACAAATATGAACTCCATGGAGTTCAAATACACAACATATTACAGAAACACACTGCAAATATAGCAGCGTTGCGGCAATTGATGTGGTCCAAGTAATCAAAGCATTGATACTTTTGGATGAACTTGTGATTTGCAGCTTCTATGACTCTTGTTACCATGCTGGTTTAGCATAACAGACCCTAGGAATCAGTTCAATACGGAACACATCTTTTTCCTTTCAAATTCGGGACAATTCTGTATTTTACGAAACTGTTGGCAACCCTAAGTGAAAAGTCAAAGAGAGTCCTTGTGTAGCTGAAATTAGGGCAAGACTGCTTCAATAGAGCTGAATGCTGGTTGTTAATACTTTTCTCCATAATGCAGTGTTTTGTTAAATGGTTCAAATAAGCTTTCATTTGACACCAAGATTATGATTCTACTTAAAGAGGTTCTTGTGTAATTTTATTAAGAGTTTTATTGTCAGTATGCATTTTGGGGAAAAGGGTCCTTTTGCTTTTGCTGAGGGGTGTTTTGTTAGTCTGGAAATATCTAGACTCATTCACAAAGTGAATAGAGTCTGGGAACTCTCGATTGGGAAACGCTGTCATGCCCCCTCTCAAGAAATCATTTCTTTGCTTTTTATGTCAGTGATTCAGAGTATCATGCTCTAGCACAGCTTGGCTGGGTAGCCTATCAGTTAAAAATAAAACAAAACTATATAATCAAATGAAAATTTGTTTGTTATTTGACTACCTGTAGCATACTCTTTTCAGGAAGCTCAGAATAAGAGCATGCTCACATGTTTTGCACAAAGAATATCAGCTTCTACTTTCTAACAGAGAGTTCCTTTTTTAAATCGCAACACTTAAAAACTCTTTGGCTACACTTTACTTGACAGTATCGACATAAGAGTGACATGACACTGTCATGAACACATGACACTGTCATGACACATGAATCCTAACCCTAATCCTAACCTCTGACCCTAATCCTAACTCTAACTCTAACCCTTACCTTAACCCTAACCCTAAACCTAACCCTAGTCCTAATCCTAACTTGTTATGACAAAAACCGAATGACACTTAATGACAGAAGCATTATGTCATAAACATTTATGACATGTTTATGACATGTTCATGACAGTGTCATGTCACTCATATGTCGATACTGTCAAGTAAAGTGTAACCAACTCTTTTATACATCAATATATCCTATTGTTAAACCAACCAAATTAAAATCCAGTGCAATATTTATTCAGGGTTACAAGTCTTCATGACCTTGTTTTTGTGTACCGGTACTAGTCAAAGTGGTAGAAGAGGAGGTAAAGGAGAGAAGAGAGGGAAGAACATGGCAAGTGCACCAGATATCAACAGAAACTCAATGAGGTTTGTGTAAATGACCCATAGCTTACTCCTATCAATGTCATATTTTCATACTTCTGTAGCATTATTTCATGTGTTACACCCCCAACCTGCAATGTCATGTACGTATAATGACATAAAATTAGATCATGTTACGTCTCCATACGCATGAGCAGGTGAAGGTAAAGTTTTTTGATGAGAAAATGTTTTCTTCACAAACCTCTGAAGTTCGCCTACAAAAAAGCTACCATCTTTGCCCAAATAAGGAGATCTGGTATCTTGAGATTTTTTCTATGGGAAAATAACATGGGGATTTTGAATTATCGCACCTGTTAAACTCTGACGTACGTCAAGACGGCACACTTTGATCTTTGCTACCCCAGAGCAACTTTCAATGCCATAGGTAGTTAGCTTCAATTAACACCCGGATCTCCTTATATGGGCAAAGATGGCAGCTTTGGTTCCTTTTTGTAAGCGAATTTCAGGGTCTACTGGGTTTTAGACTTGTTCTATCAGGTGGAAGGAAACAAAACAAAAAGAATCTTGTATGGCTGTATTCACTTCTTCCCTTCCTGGTTGGCGCTAGAGAGAGCTCACTTATTGTTTTTTACTGTCCTCGTCACTATTTGTATGAGCTAAGATATAACTAAAGATAAGATAAGATAAGATAAGACTAAAAGTTACGATAATATCAAACACGTTTGTTCTAGGGCTAAATTAAGAACCAAATTCTAAATCTAAAGACTACTCACCCCAAATGTCCATTCTTTGATGCAACATGAAGAGGAGTTAATCCTGCTTTCGTTGTTTTGTTCAAATCTGCTCTCTTGGACAGAAGTAGCTTAACCACTTCTTCATGACCATTCTTGGATGCTTCATACAAAGCTGATGCTCCATCGTTAACTTGAGTGTCAATATTTCCTCCTACAGGGTATGTGAATAAGAGTTGGTACATGAACTGGAAGTATCTGGATCATGAGGAATGCGTTGGAATCAGTTGGAATGTGTGCACAAGCCAAGACATGGTGAAGACATTTGAGAAAATATAGCCAGATGTGTGCACACATGAGAAGCCATTTGTAGAGATGGTGGCAGCCAACCTGGATGCCAACTTGCTAAGCTAACCCTCCAAACCCTGCCCCTCTGGCATATACTGGCATATACCTCCAATACCTTGTACAACATAGCATGTTAAACTCACCATGTCGAATCAGGAAGTTCAAAGCTTCTGTGGCTCCTGCCTGGGCAGCTGTGAACAGTGGCTCAATACCGTAAATATTTTTGGCCCACATCTTTGCTCCAGCTTCCACCAGTAGCTTACACATGCTGACATTTTTGGTTCCCACTGCTTCGTGTAAAGGTGTCCATCCCTCAAGATTGCTCCGAGTAGCATTGCCTCCGGCTTTCAGAAGAAGCTCCACCATCTCTATATTTGCCTTCTCACAAGCTGGAACACACAATGGCAGTTTTGTTTTAAGAAAATACATGGTTCATTTTTTTTCTATTCTTGGTGTTTCCTGTTAGTGTTTTAGATGAAACAGACACAATTTTATTCTTGACCAAATACTTCAATGTATTTTTATACCTTTCATTACAGCTGTCTCTCCTGATGTGTTGGCTATGTTAGGATCTCCTCCAGCTGCAAGAAGACACTGGGCACATGAAAGGTGTTTACGACCAACAGCCAATATCAGAGGGGTTTGGTTCCTGTGGCTTCGTGTGTTGACTTGCTGAGGAAAAGCTATAAATAAAAAATAGAAATTAATTATTACTTATGTCACTATGGTAAAAGAGAACAGAGACTACTGTACAAACATAATTTACTGCACTATAACAAAACATTTCACTCGTTGTGTTCATAAAGTCGTATGTAAGTCATACCTTTTAGTAACACCTTCAAACACTCCAAAGCACCACAGTATGCAGCTTCATGCAAATGTATCCAACCATCCTTATTTGTTTTGCTCAGACTCAAAGCAGGCTCTGTCCCTAGAATTTCACTCAGTGTTTTGGCATCATTCTTCCAGATAGCTGAATTTAACTTGGATACTGGATCACTGCAATAGAGTTATTACAGTTAGCATAAAAGTCTGTTGTCATGTCTAAGTATCTAACTGGGTAACTAGTGTGTAATTACTATTACTAGTGCATTGTGCCTAGTGCATTAAGTGGATATGATTTGGTTTTGCAAGAATTTATGAATTCACACATTTTGTGGATTGTACAGAGCCCAGGAGGTGTCATTGCAAGATATTTTTGTATATTGAGAGAATGTGCGCTCTCAATTTAATAAATCATGTAAATTGTGCTTTCAATTTAGTATCATCAATTTAGTAAAACGTGCACGCGATTTAGTAAAACGTGCACATGATTTAGTCAATTGTGCGCACGTTTTACTAAATAGTGCACACGTTTTACTAAATAGTAAATAGTGCGCTCATTTTGCTAAATTGTGCGCTTATTTTACTATATTGTGCGCTCAATTTACAACAATTAAAATGAGAGCACAATTTAGTCAAATGAGCGCACTACTGTATTTAGTAAAACGTGCGCACAATTTACTAAATCATGCACACGTTTAATTAAATCGTGAGCACAATTTACTAAATTGAGAGCACAATTTAGTAAAATGATTGCACAATTTAGTAAAATGTGTGCACGATTTGTAAAATTGTAAAATGTGACCTTGCATTTGAGGTCTGTGTAGTTTCACATACATGGATTAGGCATGATCCTATAGTAAATAATGTTTTGTCAGTGGAGATCTTCATTGAAATTTTCTAAAAGTCTAACAAAGCTTAAAGGCAGTTCACACCGATAACTACAATAATGGCAAAAGCGAGCTAGCTAGCTAATATGAATGACAACATCCACACATAAACCGATACTGGCACGAAGAACTATCGTCGGGGATCACTTTCACAATGGTTTTGAGTCAACAGGAGAGACTTTACTTATTGTTGGTCCGTTTGGACGCTCATATCATTAGCAGTTATCTTTATAGTGGTCGTTCCTGTTGTGGCTGTGAATGGCCTTTTAATCAGTGTAGGCGAAACTGGCCCGAAGACAGCCTCAGAATCCTACATGAAGACAAATCCTTACTCCAAAGTTGTCACTGTAACCTCCAAAGATCCATTTCTTCTTTTCCAGGCCCGCATCATCTCCCTGTCTCCAGCATAGGAATGCTCACTTCTCTTTTGGCCTTCACTGTAATCAGACAGAAACAGGAGATCCAAAATATCTCATGTGTGCTCTTACGGAGTAATTCCACCGAAGGTCACAAGAGTGTAATGTCACTCTGTTCTGTGGGAATACACCCGTCACTGCCTCTGGTGTACAATACCATATACATCTACTGAAATCTATAAGACAATTTAATTTTTCCTATTGTCGTTGATGAATATAGATTATTGGTGAATCTCAAAAATATTTTCTGCTGTGTATACAGCACAACTGTAAAATGTCACATCACCTGCAGGGATTAACAGTCTGAGTGCCCATTGCGGCCCGTCTCCTGGATGCATATTCTCTGCGGGCCTCACGAAATGCTGACATGCCATCATACTCTGCCTCTGACTGAATTTGTGCAGGTGAACTTGCAGACTGATGAGCGGGTTGTGCAGCTTGTGAAGATCCGCCATGGGTATCTGTAAGGCTTCGTTCAATGGCCAGATGAATCAACTCTTCCTCAGATAAGTGACCGTAAACACTATAGTCTTCAAAAGGTAGGTTAGTGGCCATTTGCCTACTGGCACCAGCAACCGCCATGGGACTGCACAAGGAAAAAATATTTTCAACTCCCACTTTGTTCAGAAAATTCAACTCCTAGTTTGTTCAGTATTCAAGGATTAGCAATCGTGCAAAAGACTTTAACCCACTAACATGAGACTTTGACATGAGAATTTAGTAAATAAAATATTATATATATTATATATAATATTATAATATTATTATATAATGTTATATATCATTTTTAGAAAAAATATTATAGAATCTCTATTGATACTCGCTGTACATAACCCTCTATACTCCTTGTCTGTCACTGTAGACATGTCATCTGGAAAACCTGCATTATCTAACTATACACTGTTGTACATAATTAATCGCTATTGTCTCAGGGGTTTTCAAACTTTTTTTGTGTGTGGACCACTATCTGTAATCAAGAATTTTCACGGACCACCTCAAAATACACATAATGAAATATGTCTATACATAGTCCTACCTGAATTAATCCACACCTCTTAATAGAACTAGCACTAAAATGATAACTGGTCATCGCATCAGTACAACAGGCTTGTTAAAAGAAAGTTTATTGCACATGACGGCTGCCACATATTTAACTTATTTATTTACTCAAGCTCCGAGGGCATAATCAGGTTAATTTGAACTATAGGCTTATTTCCAGAGCAATGGAGTATTAAATCTATAGTAATAAGAACACTTGGATATAGTCAAAATTTCAAAACCTTTGGTGATTTTAGGGGATCATTAATCTTCAGAGTTTTACAAGTCCTCAAAAAGTAGGCTATGTGAGTTTGTCTACATAACAGCACATCCACAAAACATTTCAGAAACGAGAGATCAAGAAACTAACTAGAAATTAAAATAATAATAGGCCTTATTCATTCCATTTATAATTTAAAACAGTTTGTTTCATATAAACTGCCTAAAGGTTATGTGTGCGATATGATCATGAGACCATTCTTTGCCTCTAATTTTTTATGGGAATTTCCTGGTAAAATGAGGGTTAAAACATACCCAACAAACCCCCAATACACAGCACATTGTCTCATGACATATTGCACACTGCCCTCTCCCCACAAACACAGCACACTATCCCATCTCCCTTGTCATCCCCCCAACATACACACCAAGACCCCTGGCAGTTGGGTTAGCCCCTTGAGCCGTGGATCTGCCCAAGGTTTCTTCCTCAGTAAGGGAGGTTTTCCTTGCCCCTGTTGCTCTTGGGTGCTCCTTGTTGGTGCCCCCCCAATCCCAATTCTCCCCCACCTTTCTTATGCCACTTAATCTACTAAACCCCTCTTCTATTGCACTTTTAACCCCCCATAAATGCACAAATAGGCTGACACTAGACATAATTTCACTGCATTTCTTACATGCAGTAACTATATGCATGTGACAATAAACGTCCTTGTATCCTTGTATCAAACGATGATTTTATATTTTATTTTGCTTTTCCACGGACCACTAGTGGTCCGCGGACAACAGTTTGGGAATCAGAATCAGAATCAGCTTTATTGGCCAGGTTTGCGTAAACAAACAAGGACTTTGTCTCCAGTTAATCTAATGTTCACTTATAACATATAAGAATAAAAAGAAAACCCATAAAAAGAGTAAAAGAATAAAAACAGAACAGTATGAATAGAATGAAGGGCAGTAGAATATGACCATGTTTAATACAGTATGTACATTTGTAAATAAATAAATAGACACTCTGGGTGGTAGAGGGTAATCCAATGTCCCTGTCAAGCTTGCCAAGTCGTTGACACCTCAGCAGACACAGGCAAGATGCAATATACAGTTGAAAAGAGGGTGGGAATAGTGCAATATGTATAGACTGAGGTTTAAGATTAAATATAAATATAGTGCAATGATAATGTATTAATAATAATACTGTAACTGTAAGGTTGAAGTCACCTTAGGTAGATGAGCAGAACAGTGTTGACTGACTTTGTTCAGTGTGAGGGTGGGGGCTGTTTCTGAGTGTACAACACCCATGTGGTCATACAAATACCACAGTAGAGAGACAGTGACCAACTGATTTTCCATGACAGTTACATGAGGGTCAAGTTAACATTGTATCGCCAACTAGGCGGGGCTAAAATAGACTACCAATAGGAGTAAAGGCCGCGTGATACATGCTGCAGAAACAAATCATTTGGCCTACTTTTCCAGGTCTGTAACCACAAATGTCCATACTTTTGGACGGTCTGGAAAACAGTATTTCATAATTCCATATTTTCCAGTCCTGCACAAGCACCTTGTGGAGTACCTGACTATTTGCACTTTAATCAAGCCTTCATATAAACTAAAGGATCAAATGAAGAAAAAGATTGTGAACTTGAGCATATGTCTGACTTTGTAACCAAGCTCCATTCACCTTCTTATGGTAATTATGTAAAAAAGCACTGCTGTGCAGTAGCTAGTCTATGTTTTCAAACAACTACAGAAAGAAGTTTATAATATTTTTTAATGAAATTGCTTTATGAAGTTGTACCAGTGATGATTTTTCAAAATATGTTAATTTCTGAAGCCATTTCTTATTTAGAGCTAAAAATCCAAACAATTAGACAGCAGACTCACCCAACCAGCGATATCTTCTTCTGCAAAATATTTTTGAAAATGTTATGATCTTCGTTAAGCCTGCTGGACTACTGTGGGTGTATATGCCACTCTGGCCTTTAAGAATGGGGTACGAGGGGGCACTTGCTTTTAGGTTAAGATTCATGACCTTGTTTTGCTATACTAGCAGCTGCGACCATCTGGCCTACTTACACCCTCTTGACACACTTGGCACTAACATGCAGATCTTTTTGATCTGTAGACATTACACAGCAAAGAAAGGAGTATAGCAACTCTAGTGGCTACACGGCTACAAATTAAACAGCAGATTTAGATTTAAGTGACCACATTTTTAAGTAACTCAAGCCATATTATATTATACGTATCATATGTTGAAACTCTAGATGGCAGCACATGAACATGCACATCAACATACCACCAGGGCAACCCCACCCACTTTATTGTAAAACTACACTATGTCAATGACAGCAAGTAAGGCATGTTTTCTTCCATAAAATATTATCTTTTTCTGCTTGATGACATGCTTATAACTGTCCATATAGAAAAAAAAGAAACTAGAGCAAAGAGCCATTGGGTCTGTTGCAACTGCTGTATTAGACACTCCTGTGATCCTGTGATGAGTGTTTTTTCCAGAACACATTGTCCATTGCAGACAAGACCATTTGACCTACTGTACTTCTGAAATACTGACACACTTGGCACTAACATGCATTTTTTTCAACATTACACAGCAAAGAAAGGGGAACGGGTGTTTAGCCACCGTAGTGGATGTAGCACAACTGACAAATTAAACAGCAAAGTAAATGACAGCAATTTCAGTCATCTTGCACCATGATAACAGATGGTAGATTCTAGATGTACCTAGATGTACTAGATTCTAGATTCTAGTACATGAATATTCATGTCATCATACCATCAGGGCAATGTCATCATATCCTATCCTCTTCATTGTAAAGCTTATATTCATGGTAGCAGTAAAGGCCTATATAACCAAACTAGAGCAAGGAGTCTTTGGAAGATCTGCACTAGCGTCCCGGCAGAACGAGCTAAAAACACAAAATATTTAAAATTCTCTGGACATATACACGCCACCTCCCCCCCAATTGGTTATGCCGGCTAGCTATAAGATGGCTGTTTCCCACAGAATTGAGTTGTATTTGTGATGGTAGGTGATGCATTAACTTGAATGCAACAGTTTTGCAGTGTGGTTATGATGCCAACAACAATTGTTAATGTTTTCTTTAAAGATGCATGCCTTTATTGCTGTTTTCTGTTTTTGTTTTTGTTTTACTGCAGCCAATGTCTTGCACAGATGCAATAGCAACATCTAAATGTCTAGCTTCCCCAGCCACAGCCTTAGTTCAGCCCACGTGACATGAATGGCGAGGCATCGTTGCTCACATATCTATGGTTGCTCATATACTGTCTCCATCATCATAAAGCCCATGCCATGTCATCATAACATGGCGATACAATTATCATTCCATTATCATCATTGTCGTCTTAAACCATGTTTACTAGAGACAGGCAATGTTATGGAAACATACAATAGCCAAATGCAAACAGGCTACACATAAGCAAATAACTCTTGATTTGTAGGCTTCCTCTGGCTATTCCACTCTAAAATTACTGTTTATAAGCAACACATTAGGCTATTTCAATGTATTCTATGATAAAGGGGTGGGGTGGGGGGTGTATACGCATAACGGCACCTATTTATTTGAACTGCATATTTTATAGAAGGAATTAGCAATAAAGATAATAATTTGCCTCCACAATTCTCATGGTGTTGGTGTGAATGGGAAATCCAGTATCACCAGGAAAACAACTCATTCGATAGAAAAGGCATTGCTGACCACAGGAATCACCTGTATGCTAAATTTGAGTGTTCCTTTCATTTGATTTCATCTGGTGAATGTTTCACTTTCTAAATTTTATATCTCACATAGAACAACAACAAATTTTATTTAAGACAAGATTTAATCGTGACATGAAGCATGTAACAGCATGGAATCTTTTTATATCATGCAACCATTTTATACTGTAGGGTCTTGTACAGTGCTGTGGTGTAGTTCCCATTTCAAAACCAAACTGAAATGCATGCCAGATGGCCAGAATTTTGCCGCTTGAGTAGTTTTGCACCTTCCATCAAAGTAGTCAAACAAGTTGTCTTCAACCTCTACACACTGTATGAACGGCTTTTCCAGGGAGTTTACCTAAAGCTACGTACAGTAGGTACAAATACAGTAGGTACATATACTGTACCTGCTGTCACTGTGGGGCTCGGCACCTGGGCTTCTTTATACTAGCATCTTTGAGAAGCTGTTTAACTGGAACTATCAAATTCTGAGGTGTCAGAGGTGTCTTCTTGAGTTTTGCTCTTTTCCTCCATAAAGTTTGGCCTTCTAAGCCAAATGCTAGTCTGATGTCACAGCTGTGGTGCTCAGCACCTGTGCTGCTTAAAGGAAAATTCCGGCATTTAGCACTTTGAGTCCCTTTTCTGGTTTGTTTTGGATGAACTAGAGTGGTGGACACCAAAATTTTGACGATTGGTCCTGTCTCGACTTTTCTGACTCGTTTTGAATCGCCTTTGACTAGTCAGAGTGGCTGCCTAGGCATGCTGAAACATGTCCTAAAACAACCCTTAACGTTGATTTTCAAAACTGTGCAACTCACCGAGTTGCCTTGCATAGCGCCACCAATTGGCAAGAGAAGGAATGTGTTTTTTCCACTTCTGTTGGATATCACAATCAGATGCATCAGATTAATCAGATTAGGTGTACATGACATCCAAACATCCCATATGCCTGTCTGGCATAGCGCCACCAGCTGGCCAAAGTCAGAATAGTTTTTGGAATTTATTAACAAAATATTAATTAAATATAATTATTTTGATGATATTCACATGTGTAATTTCCATGCCTAACATAGCACCACCATCTGGTCAACCTAAAAGTGTATCAGAAATGTTCTTTGCTTAAAATGAATGGTTTGAAATTTCACAGGTTAATATATATTATGATTATGATGGCACCCAATGGGTCTGCCTTGCATTGCACTCCCACCTGGCCAAGCGAGTAAATGTGCCAGAAAATAAAATGCAAAAACAAATAGCACACGCATCAAATATGTACATTTCACAAATGCACCATGTCGGTGCTTTGTTGGATTCCAAAATGTCACGGGTTGCGGCCCGCAGGTGCTCAGGCCCGCCATTGCCGCTTGCAGCTATATTTATTATATTTATTATTATTATTATTATTATTATTAATAATATAGTAATAGTAGCAGTACTTCGCCTATGCTTCGCCCGAATATAGTCCCAAATCAATACCTGCCTAGGAGATCACCTCGTCTTAATCTGCATTGCCATTTGTACTCGTTGTGAAGACGGGAGCCAAAAGAAGTAATTAGGGATTTTTTTTGTTGGCTCACTTTTATTCATGACGTATATCTGGCTACAAAGGATTCCATTCACTATGCTAAGCTAACCTAGCGGGGGCGCTACCGGACTACGATAATGCATGCAAATGTTTTTGCTTACTTATCTAACTGTAGGGGAGACGGTGATTAACCCAATTTTATAAAACGGTGGCTTGTTCCAAAATAATTCTGTGTATTTACCAATATTAAACAATTAAAGAAACGGTTCATACAGAAAATAAAAGGCTTTTGGGATGTCAAACTTTCAAGACGTGAACTGACTCATGGCCCTTTCATCTACGTTGATGACAGTTTTGACTATTAGAGTGCAAGTTTCACAGCAAAGCGAAAGTGATAAATTGAAGGTAGCCTAGCCTACAACAAGGTGGGGACTCTGAAATTCTCTGTTGAAGTAAAGGATAATATATTGTTTGCCGGTCATTATCGAAAAATAAGTCCAGACAGGGCGAACAGGACATTGACGCGCAGCGAAGCATGACAGGGCAATAGTTTAAGGGAAAGAAAGGGAAAAATAAAGTACATAAAATAGAATAGTTAAAATACATAAATCAGAGAACATAGCAACTTCCTATTACTGGAACACAGCTCCTGTAACAACAAGTTAACCTTCTGCTTCATCATCACACCTCCAGTTAGGCTGTTGCACTTAACTTAGCCATAGACCAGCTAACCCAAAAATCCTTGGCCATTAGAGAGGCCATTCGACAGGTTATTAGTACTTTTGCAAACCGTTGTCCGCTTTTGATTATCTATCGGCACACAACCAGCAATCCCTTTTATTAAATTCACAGATTTTAGTCATCTCTGAACTTCAACTACAGTAGTAGTTAGCTATAAACGTAAATACTGTGGAGCGGAAGACAGATTCTGGCTTCCGCTCTGAGGCAACAATCAAACAAGATCAGAGTTCGGGAAAGATGTAGATAATCAAGCTTTTGTTGGTTAGATTATTGACTGACAGTCAGTGCTTAAGTTAAGAGACACACACATAAACACTCAATCAAAGATTCTCAGATTCTCCGTTGTCGTAGAATAGGTACTTGATGAGTCGGCCAGGCAGAGGAAGGCTTGTCATTCTCCTCAGCCTCTGACATCCCACCAGCTGGCGGATCCTCAGTCGGCACAGATGCATCAGGAAGAAGGATGGCTCTGAATGTTTTAAGGACATTTTAAGATCACCTGGCCTCATTCACCAATATCTTTCTAAGAATGTTTCTAAGAAAATTTACTCTTAAGAAGGTCCTAAGAAAACTCTTAAGCAGATTCACAAAGGTGCTCTGGGATTCAGCATAAGAACAAAGCTGCGACCAATTCTGAGGTTTAAGAACACCACTGCAAAATGAAAGTAAATTGACACACACATGATCATTGCAACACACAATAGAAGTCAAACTCCAGTAGAACTGACTTGATATCCAATCCGAGTATGCAACATGTACAGCATTTTGGTGTATGCAACAAGCTTTGCGAAACCCAGACACCTTTAGCAGTCACTTTTAGCAGTCACTTTTACATCATATTTTATTGAGCGACACTTGTCACCTGGACTATAAATTGGCTTTTAATATGGTGTAGTTAATCTCAAATGTATGAAACGGTAAAGTATCTGGAAGGTAACTCATTGTACTCACTTGATTTTTCTTTGATGTACACCCACTCCTTGCTGCTCTCAAGAATTTCTGTGATTCTAGAACACAGTTTCACAGGACCAGTGTAATCAAGGAGACGGTCAAGTATAGGTCCTGCACAATAGGTGTAAAGGGGATCTGCTATAATCTCACAGAACTGTACAGAAAGGATAAAAGATCAGTTAGGAAGAACTAAAATCCACTTATTCACCCAAATACAATAAACCACTAAAGATATACGCTCACTGGCCACTCACAGGTACACCTGTTAAACTGCTCACTAGCACAAATATCTATTTAGCCAATCACATGGCTGCAACTCAATGCATTTAGGCATGTGCTGAAGCCACTTTGAACCTGGCGTAGTTATTGGTACCAGGCAGGCTGGTCTGAGTATTTCAGAAACTCCTGATCTACGTAAGGGATAATGTATTGTCCACCGGTAATTATCAGAAAATAAGTCCCGACAGGGAGAACAGAACCCCGACGCGCAGCGGAGGTATGGTAGTCATGAGTTGTTGCATCCTATTGCGTGCAGAGGGAATTTGAAAGACAACCGTTTATCCCACCCCTCGGATTGAGCACTGCGAATGGTGAGTTCCCAGACCCTACATCTTGATGTGGGTCTGGGTTGCGAGCACCAGTCGTCATAAATCTGGGAGTGGTCATTCTTCAGCACAGTGTTGACGTCAAAGCCCGCATTGATGAGAATCTCCAAGATATATTGTATAGTCAGATTTGAAAATAACGTGGCAAAAAACTATTGAAGCCTAATTTTTCCTCCTGTTTTTCCTCCTGTAACAAAGGTCTCCAAATCAGTGATTTACGCCTATCTGCTCCGCCGTTTACCATAGACAAAAACTGGTATTGTGTTTTCTGAATCCTTACATTCAGACATTCAGATGACCCAATATCACATCTCTGCATTGCTAGCCTTCTGGTTGGTAGCTCATGATAATTTTGTTTGTTAAAACCATCTCTTAATGAGATAAAAAAAAAAAAAAAAAAAAAATTTTAGTTAGTGTATTCATATAATATGTAATTTGCCACCGCTGTAAAGTGCAGGAAAAGCTTAAAAATTAACCTTGAAAGTACATAAAAAGTGCTTGAATTTGATCTCTGAATAGGTGTACGAACCCTGAGAAGGCAAAACGCAGTACTAAGGTGTAACTAATAAAGTGTATATAGTTTATAGTATAAGCATATATACTCTTTTGATTGTGTGAGGGAAATTTGGTCTCTGCATTTATCCCAATCCGTGAATTAGTGAAACACACTCAGCACACAGTGATCACACAGTGATGGCGCAGTGAGCTGCCTGCATCAACAGCGGCGCTCGGGGAGGGGTTAGGTGACTTGCTCAAGGGCACTTCAGCCGTTCCTACTGGTCGGGGTTCGAACCGGCAACCCTCCGGTTACACGTCCGAAGCGCTAACTAGTAGGCCACGACTGCTCAATAAGTGGACAGTGAGTGTACAGTGCTCACCACAATTATTGACTCGCTTGGTATGAGTAAAAAGGGTCATAAAAATCATCTTTTTCATCTTGTCTTTTATGACATTTAATTACAGATGCAAGTGCATGAAGTTTGCTAAATGCTACTGGTATTTTGCTTGTAATCATACTCTAAAGAATGCTCAAGGTGGTTTGGCCTGCAGAGGATGATTATACTAAAACGAATGTTGCTGCTGTTAACTATGATGTTGTAGGACTGTTCTTTTTTTAAGTTAAATGGTGTTGTGAACTCTTTGGAGCGGGACATGAAAAAGTCTTGCCACATTTGACTCCGCCAACCAAGAATGAGTCAGCGTTTGATCTTACAGGAAGACATTCAGCACGTTTTCATGCCGGGAATAAACCGTTTTGAATCAGTTTATTGCCCAAATTTCGTTTATGTCAATATTCCGTTTAACCTGTTTACAAGAAAGTAGAATGTCACATTTTGAGCATATACCTGTTTATATAGCAATCAACATTATTCCGAATAAGTCAGCGACGCATAGCTCCCAACGTCACAACGTAAATCTCCGCTGGTGGAATTCCCTCTTTTGGCTGTACAATATTTTCAGGGTCTTCCACCTGTATTTCAATTGTTCAGGCGTCGATAGCCATTTATTGGCTGCATGTAACCGTGCTGAGTGTTAGTTCACTGAACATAAAATGAAGTCATGGTTCTGTCATGGTTGCTTCACCTCACTGTGTGTTCACTGTGTGCTCAGTGTGTTTCACTAATTCACGGGATCAAAAGAGTATATATATATACTTCAGTTACTTCATCTAAAACCCCTGTGAAAACCTTTGGGATGAGCAAACGATGAGACTGCACAGCGAAGTGTAGAGCACACATTGTTACCTACACCAGGTTATGAATAGCATCCATTTCTAATTATACACTGGTATAAATATTGATATTCGTACTGAGGGGAAAATAGCCTTTGCCAAAAAAAAGAAAATACTCATAACCTGTGCAACTTCGCTCTGAGGAATTTCATCAAGGTCCAGCTCATTCCTAGTAGTAAGCCGGCTCTTGATTGGAGGATGTGGGCTGCCTCCATAAACACATGAGAAACAGGCGTTGGCATCACATCCATTGTCCAGCAGGAACTTGAACATCAGTGTGTGCTTCATACAAAAGAGCAGAGCTCCAGGAAAGGTAGTGGGGAGTGTTGGCACGCAGGCATTCACATTGGCACCGTACTCCACCAGCAAAGACACCATCTCTTTATTTCCCTGTCTCACGGCTACCAGAAGAGGGTTGAAAGCATCCAGATTGGGGTCAGCGCCTGCCTCCAGCAGCATGGAGGCTGTGTCTATGTTGCTGTTGCGTATAGTGAAGTGGAGGGCTGAGCAGCACCAGTCGTCATAAATCTGGGAGTGGTCATTCTTCAGCACAGAGTTGACATCAAAGCCCGCATCGATGAGAATCTCCAAGATATCCTCTCGGTCATGTTCTGCTGCAAGGTGGAGTGGACTAATGGCACTTTCTAGCCTGATCACTTTGTCCGTATGTGGAATCAGTAAGGACACGATTCTGCCCAAAGACAGACAGAATGAAAGTTATAAACATGATAAACTATGCTGTATTCAGATATGCTGTATGCAGATCAGATAATTGACCTTAAACTGCACTGTTGCTAATTTTCGGAAAAAATGATTTTCAAGTTCTGAATTCAAAATGACCAACCTAGCATGTCCATTCTTTGAAGCAATGTGTAGAGGAGTTAGTCCTGCTTTGGTTGTTTTGTTCACATTTGCTCTTTTAGACAGAAGCAGCCTCACCACCTCTTCTTGGCCATTCTTGGAAGCTTCAAATAAAGGTGTTGCTCCATCCCTAGCTTGACAGTCAGTATAGGCTCCTTAGAAATGTAAATGAGAGAAGTTGTTATAATACATTTGAAAGGCAATACTGTATTTCACTTGTCTATTCGAGAAAAAGCCCGACCAATTTTATCATGGACAGCATGTGCGATCTAAATACTGGTGAAACTAACCATGTTCAATGAGAAGGTTCAGTACTTCTGTGCATCCTCCCTGGGCAGCCATGAATAGTGGTTCAATGCCGTAAATGTTCCTGGCTCTTATGTTTGCTCCAGCTGTCACTAGAAGCTTTCCCATGCGAAGACTATTGTGTCGCACCGCTTCATGTAATGGTGTCATTCCTTCTGCGTTGGCATGTGAGACCTTGGCTCCAAACCTCAGAAGAAGCTCCACTATTTCCTCATTTGCATTTTCACAAGCTGGAAAGAGTGGATTTGTTCAGAGATAACAGATTAACATGTCTTTCTTGGTATAGGACTGATTAGCTTCTCAATATTTCTTTATAAGGGATACCTGTGTAGAGAGGTGATTCTCCTACATTGTCGGCTGTATTGGGATCTGCTCCTGCCTCAAGAAGACACTGGACACACAACGGGTTTTTGCTGGCAGCAGCCAACACTAGAGGTGTCTGGCGCTTGTTGGTACGTTTGTTGATTAGTTTAGGAAAGGCTTTAGTTGGTATGGATATAATAAAAACAGAATTATTAATGGCAAGTCAGATGGACAATAGACATGGCCGTCTCTCAAACACAAGGAACTATCCTTCAAAGCTTTTCAAGAAATGTACGTTATCGAATCTCGTTGACACACCGTTCCCATGTTAAGCATCCTTCAAATTCTACCAAGGACTTAGGGGGGAATTCTCCCATATGCGTAAAGGTGTGTAAGTAAAAAACACCAACCAACCCAAAAGGACACATGTTACCCCGCTGCTCATCCAGCTACACTGACATTGGCTGACACTCAACTGTTTAAAAACAGCACTCACTGATGCACTTATTCCTATTGTACTGTACCGTTTTTAATTGTCCTAAAATTGTTGAGAGAATTGCTTTAAAAACTTAAACTGTTTACCATGTTGTTAGTCGCTTTGGTTAAAAATGTGTCAGCCAAATGTAATGTAATGTAAAAATAACGCGCAACTACGCGCATTTCTTCCCTCGGCTTAAATCTGTAATTTATGCGTGATAGAGGGAGTTACGCGTTTTGGGAGGAGGCGTTTTGCGTGCATTCTACCATGGCTTAAGCACCTTTCCAGCTACGCATTCCGGAGGGCTGTATTAAGGTTGAGCGCCACTACGTTGAAACAGCATATTGCTCGATGTCGGCAGTAGGCCTAGTTCTAAATAGCCTACATGTAGGCTACACAGAACGTTACAAATTAACATTGCAGTATCAAAATTGGTGGTTAATATGCTGATACATGTACAGCTTCATGTTTCCCCCCATTACAGTGTCACACGGTGGCATATTTCCCGACATTTCCTTATCCATGAGGCTACATTGTTAAATAGGGAAAACCCTGTTATAATCACCCACTTTGGGTATTGGAGCTTACCGACTGTGCATCTTCAGTTTTAACTTGACGTAAAATCATAATCCCAGAGCCTACTTCCTTCGAATCTTTTCTTTTCAATTTGACTGAAGTTATCCATACATTTGCACAGACGTCTGGACTATTGTCGAGCAGTGCTTATATTCGCCTGTCTCTTGATTCGTTTGTAATAGAGGCTGATATTGTTATCCCAGTCTTTCTACTGTATTCGAAACTGCAGGTGTCAGTCTACAGCTTCGTTAGCATAGATAAATTGATATTATAAGAAGCAGCTGATATTGCAACTTTCTTTTTCAACAGTGAGTTTCTAAATTATGCATCTACACACCTCAAGCACATCTTGACTCTTTATAAACAAACCTCAAAGCAAAAGTGACATTTTGTGAAGTAAATTTTTTGTAAGGCTATGTGATGACACCATTTTACTGTGGGCCTTCGCTATTCAGTTCACCATGCTTACATTTTCAAAATCAAAGACTTGGTTTGTGTTCTTTCTGGATTTACATGGCAATCAGAAGGTCAATGGGAAGTCCACATTCCACGTTTTCATATCAACCTAAATTAACGAGGTGGCCGGTAGTGTTTCTATTTTGAATAAATCACGTTTTTTTTTTTCTTAAGGCCGCCTTGATTTTGAACTTGCAACACAGAGGTGCGTATCTGAAGTGCATAAAAAAAGCTTACGCGCGATTTACGTGCGAATGGGAGAATTCCCCTCCATAGTCCTTACTTTCACACAATTTTCAAGGATGGCTCTGTGTATCCTCAGCTTGCTTGAAAACACCCATAATCCTGTGCGCACATTTTTGCAGTCCACTGTTTGCAATTTGGGGCTATAGCGTATACCAGGTAAAGCTCTGTAGTGGTTTATCAAAAATACTGTCTCCACTGCTTATTTGATGTTTTTAATGCTGAAAAAGACCCTGGGTCAATTTTTGCCATAGTTAAGCTTACACTTTAATGGTTTAGTTGCCTGTGCAGTTCTAGCAAATTAATCAAAGTGTATAATTTCTTTTATTGATGTGGGAGTATGAAAGTGCCGCATTCATTGTTTTTCAAAAAGAAGTGGGGCAGGAGGTATGAATTTCAATAGCGCACACCTGCAGCTTCCTGCACACTCCAGTGTTTACCCTAGAATTTTTTCCAGCAGCGGTGCTGTTGATCGTAGGAAGCCCCCCGCCCCAAAAAAAGAGAAACATTTGAAAAAAATGACTCCTTAAATTGTGACTTCTGGTGGATATTGTGAAAGAAATGGACAGATTGAGTTACAAATTATGACATAACCATCAACACAAGCATGATTATTGCAGTACGTGAACAGGATTATTCATGTTTTTCTTTCACCTTTTTCATTTACATTATTAGTATTAGCCACTGTACAACTGTACACTGTAGGCCACTGTACAAACTATTACTATTTAGAATATACAGTGCTGTGCATAAGTTAAGACATTTATATATAATGTATTTATTTACGATACATGATGCATTAAAAATAATTGATGTCCTATTTTTTTTTAATTAAGGCATTAAGACAAAAGGCAAAATATGTTTTTATTCCTCCCTTTAGTCAATTTCAGCATGGGTGTCTTAACTATATAGACTGTGTATAAACTATATAGACTTCTCTTTCATGCCATTACACTGTATTGGTGCTGTGCAAGTCGAATTGATTGCCTGTCACTTTAATGCCGTGACGGCCCGTGACGCTGGCTTGATTCTCACGGTTTTTAAGCTAACTTAGTAGCGTTGTTGTGCATGGTGCATAAGAATATGTGGATGAAATTAATTATGTTTCCCATGTCATTTGGTAAAATAAATGGTCAAAAATTCGAAGAAAATTCACTTGGATTATAGCAGATAAGTGTCTTGTATCGTATCTATAATTTTGATGAGCTCTACAGGAATTACAAACTATCAGATGTAAATGCTTGCGTGCACATTGTGCCCGAGCCCGACCCGGCCCGACACATTAACTGCAATTATGAGCCCGAGCCCGATTTAAACCCGACATTTTTTAAATACGTGGGCCATTATAACTGATGTTCTCAACTACAATTCCGAGCTGTTTGAGCTACAGAAATCCGTTTAGAATTATATTAATGAATAATGCAATAATGAAGAATGTAGGCTAAACTATGTTTGTTTATTCAGAATGGAATGGATAACAAATGAATCCGAATGAAGAAACGTAAGCCACTTACAACGTAAAAGTATGTCCCTGCAGCAAAACTCAAGGCATTTCTCTGTATGCTTGGAGAAGTACGGAGCCCCGGATATGTCATGGGGGAAAAAAATAATAAGTTGTGGCCACGAAATAGCAATTCGTTCCCACAAAGTACTAATTTGTGGCCACGAAATATTAATTCGTTCCCACGAAATAGGTAATTTGTGGCCACGAAATATTAATTCGTTCCCACGAAATAGTAATTTGTGGCCACGAAATAGGTAGGCCTATAGGCTGTGCACTGGACAGCTGGATGAGCAAATCAAGTGCAACTCCTCAAACAGGAACAGTCGCTGTCACACAATATACAGGGATAGTATGGTAGAGTGCTATTTTAGGCTGGGAATGAAATACAAAGACATTTTGAAAAGCCTGGCATTGGAGGGATTCATTATTAGCGAGAGGCATCTCCACAGACTATTAAGAGCCAGGTCGCTGCACCGGTGTAGGTACGACTTGAACGTGTCTCTCTTGTTTGTGTTTTTTTATAAGGCGGCCGTGAACATTTCCATTAAAACATGCATCAGATAGCTGGAGGTGAATCTTCATTCCCCCCCTCCTCACTCTCACTTTTTCCCCATCCTCATCTCATCTCACGCCTTCTACCCACACACCCATCACTGTTCCATTTCTTGTTATTATTTGCATACGCCGCGCGCTGATGAAATCATATATCGGGCACTTCTATCTTTTGTAAAACGTCGCGTCGCAGAGGTGCGCTGACCCGAGGACCTGTGCCGAGATAGATGGACGGTCAGGAGCAACGCCGAGGCTGATGGAGAACCGGGACAAATGAAACACTTTTTAATGAAACGTAATTTACAAAGACATTGTAGAACAATGAAAAGTTCATATTTTGTCACTAGCAACCTACATCTGTCCTCTGTCAAATACAGTTGCATTTACAGCTCTGAACAAAACCGTTCAAGAGTTATTTAAGGAGAAGTCGAACGTGCGTTATGTTTCATTCGTCCCTCCTGGCTGGGACAAATGAAACAGCATGGGGGACGAATGAAACATACAGCTTAAATTATGTAAACTTCCCACAACTTCAATATTTGACAACATACCATGAATGGTACTTCAAGTATGTGTTATTTTAGATAGATTGCTGCTGGGCTATATGTCTTGGTTCATGTCTGTTAACAACTCATTGCTGTCATGGTGATATGTGTATTTCACGGTTATGGAAATAGCATGCACTATGCCATTAATATAGCTAGAATAATGCATGTTTCGAATTATATAATGTTTCTATAGTACAAAATGTTATTTCACTCTGTTTTTATGTGGTTAAAGCCACCACACATCCAAATAAGTGCCCTTCATGACCCACAGGCTGTCAGTCTCCATAGGTTAACATGGCAAAAATACCTTAGCCCCAAATATATTTGCATCTTTCTAAAACTGCTTTTCCATGTCTCACCTGAATAAAATATAGTATAAACACAGATACGTGTGCATTGACTTAGAATAAATGGGGTTTACTGCCTGGTCGGGACAAATAGGTGTTTCAATCGCCTCCCCATAGACATTTAGCATTATAGGCTGTTTTGCATCCATTACAAACAAACATGCAATGTGAACGTCTGGGATTGGGGAGAGCACTAAATGCTCTACTGAATAAGCATGAAGTCAAACCTTTAAATGAAAAACACTCACTCCACACTCCACACAACAATCAAAAAATAAATAAACCGCTAATGAAGTAAACTTGTGACCATCAGAAATCGTTTATCGCCTGTAACTCCGTGATAACAGGACGTAACAGAATGGCATTTGGCTGAGCAACGGAGGTTAATATGCTCTATGTTTTGTCCAAATGATGTCTGTCTATCACCGTTGCACTCGGAGAAAACCGGAATGTTTAATTTGTCCCCCGTTTCAATCGTCCCGGTTGTACCCTACTGCAAACCAGAGAATTGAGAGCTGGTGGGGAGTGATGAGAAAAGACACGACAGGCTTCTACTGGCGCTCGATTTGCTCACCCAGCTGTCCAGTGCACGTTAGACTATACATATTTCGTGGCCACAAATTACTATTTCGTGGGAACAAATTAATATTTCGTGGCCACAAATTACCTATTTTGTGGGAACGAATTGCTATTTTGTGGCCACAACTTATTATTTTGTGTGAACGAATTGCTATTTCGTGGCCACAACTTATTATTTTTTTCCCCATGACATATCCGGGGCTCCGTAGAGAAGTGACAAAAGAGGACATTGAAGGCTGGCTATCATTATTTCTGCCATGGCAAGCCTGCTTCATGTTCATCTTAAAGTCTTTTTGATGTCATAGGTGAACATCGTGCGCACTTAATGCACGCAACAAAGCATACCTGACAAATGCATAGCCTACCTCCGACTTTTCTCCAAACTTGCTCGAAGTTATTTCTCCTGTTTTCATTTTTTTTCTTTACATCGTCAAGTTTCACGTTGCACTTAAACTACACAATACAGCACAGCAGGCCCGGTGTGATGCATGCGAGTGGAGAAGCTGCGCATGATACGTGTTGCGCAGATGACATTACAAATGACATTTTGTAACTCTGAGCCTAACTTGTATAACTTTGTATACACTTGTTACTTAGGCCTACTTTGTTAAATATATAATATTTCTGAGTCTGACTATGGCATAGCTTTAGCTCCCTACCCAAGTAGGCTAATGATTAAAAACAAAAATGCTTGATCGAGGACCCGGCCCGAGGATAGTGGCTGGAAATATCGGCCCGACCCGGCGGGTCAAGTTCGGGCTCGGGCAGAGAATCTAAACTCTAATCCTATTAGCCTACTCAAATTCAATTAAACCCACCAATAGGCTAGCTAGACCTTAGTTTCACAGCCTAGGTATGTTAGCAACACAGGGCTTGAAAGCATTGCCTGTATCACAAACAAAAACGAAACAATGCGTGGATTTATCTGGGAATAGGTAGGGGTGAGCTATCTCGCTGGCGTGTTTAATTTGGTTCCTTGGTTAACATAATGTAGGCTACGTTTTTTTGCACAAAATTGCGTCTGCTAATAAACATAAACACAAACAAGCGTGATCTCCTGTGGAATCCCTGACTGCGCCTTCAACGTTAGCCTACTATTATTTGTTGACATGAAACCTGAACGAACGGCAGCTGTTCCTGAAGTTCACTTGCGTCTATTTTTTTTTTTTAATTAGGCAACTCTTTTTGCAGTGGCGCTTGAATTCCCGGAGCGGCGCTGCACCGCTGATGAATACATTGTAGCGGAAACACTGCACTCAATAGTCTGTCCATTGTGTGTTTTTCCGAATGCTAGCAAGAAGCCTTGCCTTGTCTTTGAAAAATCTGATTCAGCAGGACTCTGTTCTACCAATAAAGGAGCCTTGAGGATCCTTGACTTTGAGAAACAGCCTGTATGTCACTGATGCAGATGTACTAACATACAGAACAAGCATCCCAGAAACTGATCATTGTATATCGCCTCAAAAATGGTCTCTTACTCGTACCTTTTATTAGCACTCTCAAACATTCCTCATAACCATAGTATGCAGCTTCATGCAAATGTATCCAGCCGTTTTTGTTTGGTGTACTCAGAGCGTCAGAAGGCTGTTCCTGCAATACTTCAAGGAGTTTTGGTGCATCATTCCTCCAGATGGCTGATTTTACAGCAGACATGTCCCTGTAAGATCAAACTTAAATTCTAGTACTCACTTCTCACTTTTTTTTTTATATATATTACTTTTTATTCAACAGTTCAAGATGGAAGACATTAAATTGTGTTTTCTATCTATTGTTTCTTTAGATCAGACATGTCAAAGTCAAGGCCGGATTCGGCCCGCGAATGAATTATCTACGGCCCCCGGGATGATATTTGATTAGTATTAGAAACGGTCCGCAGGCCACAACCGCCGGCTGCTGTTTTGCGCATCAATACTCCATTCCCCACAATGCAACGGTAGCCCACGAACTCACTGCGGCGCCGCAAGTGGGCCTCGGCTTCATTATTCATCAGTATTCAGTCAGGGCAGATGTCAACTTTCAGCTACCCCCCTCCCCAGTGTTGTGCCTGAACGCGTTCATTGAACGAAAGTCACTCGTTCATATGTATTTTGAGCGAACGTGAACTGAACGTTTATTAGGCTACTACTGCCTGATGAACGTTACTGTGCGTTCATTCTGGTGTCTGTGAACGGCACGCTCTTTCAGTTTAACTTCGTTAAATAGGGTGCCAGATTTCTACAGAGCCTTCCACGCGAAAACCCGGCTAAAACACACCGTAAAAAGGCCTTAATATGGCAGCATGCAGCAGGTCACTTTGTCAAACTATGGGCCGCGGTCCGCAATGTGGACAATGGTCTGCAGAGTGAAATTATTCCCGGGCCATCGTCTGATAATTTGCTGCGCAATTGGTCAAGGAGCCGCGGACAGAAAAAGAAAACAAACATTTCTGCAATTAGTAGGAAATGAATTTGGTGTCATCAAACATAGAGGCATAGAATTAAGTCGTAGTATGAGCGTTTATTCAATGCATGCGTGTGCACTTTGGTTGCAAAGCTAAGCTAAGCTTCAACCTATGGGAAATATAAGTATATATACTTTTTTGATCCCGTGAGGGAAATTTGGTCTCTGCATTTAACCCAATCGGTGAATTAGTGAAACACAAACAGCACACAGTGAACACACAGTGAGGTGAAGCACACACTAATCCCGGCGCAGTGAACTGCCTGCTTCAACGGCGGCGCTCGGGGAGCAGTGAGGGGTTAGGTGCCTTGCTCAAGGGCACTTCAGCCGCGGCCCACTGGTCGAAGCTCGAATCGGCAACCCTCTGGTTACAAGTCCAGAGTGCTAACCAGTGGGCCACGGCTGCCCCTAAGGCTAATTATGAAGGATAATTATGAAACGACATTTAATAGAACGACGTGGATTTATGCAACTTCCATAAAAAACAGAGCACAGGATATATAAAACACTGTTTGGCATTAAGTATTAAAGTCAGCCAAAAGCTATTAATTAGTCTTAGTTAAAGATAGTTAAAGATCTACAGATAGATAGATAGATAGATAGATAGATAGATACTTTATTGATCCTCAAGGGGAAATTCAAGGGTCTCAGTAGCATACAGAAATAACACACAACATGCACTTACAGCAGAAATGGTAAACATAAGTATAAGTATAAACATAATAACTAACTAAACTACACTGTACAATAAAGACAGTAGAAGATAAGACAGATAAGAAAACTAACAAAACTAAATACACTATATAAGTTAAATTAAGAAAGTCCAATGTGCTTGAGGGTGATCAAGCATAAGACGCTTGTAGTGACAGGGCCGGGACTGGTGAGGTGCTAAAGGGAGTGAGTGTCATGGTGAAGGTGCAAACAGTAGTCCAACCATATTTCTTAGTTATGTGTGCCTGGCAAGGTGCTCAAGAGAGTGAGTGCCATGGTGGAGGTACAAAAAGTAGTCCAACATTAGTCCAACAGTGCAAGAGTAAGGTCTAGAGACCAGCATAAATAATATAGACAAAATAGGAGAGTAAAGTGTAATGTAGACAAGGTAAAATAAAAAAACTATTTCAGTGCAAGAACAGGTTGAGGTAATAGGGTTATAGCCATTCATTCATTCAGTATTGTATCAGAAGCCTGACCGCAGCCATTGATCATGTGTGCTAATATAGCATGAAAAACAGTGTAGCAGTAAAACAGTAGTGAAAACATTAGGCTGTGTACAATAGTACACAGTAGTAAAACAGCAGTAAGCAGTAGTGGGCAGTCAGTACTCAAAAAACATGGACATGGAGAGGGTGGAGAGGCAGACAGACTAAGCAGAGAAGTCTATCTCTCCTCTTCCCTTTAGTGAGGCATTGAACAGTTCAATTGAACAGAACAAATGACTTCCTCAGCCTTTCAGTTGTGCATGGCAGTGAGCGAAGTCTCCAGCTGATCAAGCTCTTTTGGTTTTTGATAGTGCTGTAGAGCGGATGACATTCATTGTCCAAGATGTTTGTTCAGGGTCCTTTTGTCAGATATTGAAGTGATGCACTCCAGTTCAGCTCCCACTACAGAGCCAGCCTTCCTTACCAGCCTGTCAAGTCGCCCAGCATCCCTCTTCTTTGTGCTTCTTCCCCAGCATACCACTGCATAGAAGAGGGCGCTGGCCAAAACAGACTGATAGAACATCCTGAGGAGCTTGCTGCACACATTGAAGGACCGCAGCCTCCTCAGGAAGTACAGCCTGCTCTGTCCTTTCTTGTAGAGTACATCAGTGTTGGCTGACCAGTCCAGTTTATTGTCCAGGTGGAGACCCAGATACTTGTAGGTGCCTACCACCTCCACATTGACCCCATCAATGGAGACTGGTAGCAGAGCGGGCTTAGACCTTCGGAAATCCACCACCATCTCCTTGGTCTTTGAAGTGTTTAGTTGAAGGTGATTGAGTTTGCACCACTGCACAAAGTCCTCCACCAGGCTCCTGTACTCCTCCTCTGGCTCATCCCTGATACACCCCACAATTGCAGTATCATCAGAAAACTTCTGCATGTGGCATGACTCAGTGTTGTAGCAGAAGTCAGATGTGTACAGGGTGAACAGGACTGGAGAGAGCACAGTTCCCTGTGGCGCTCCGGTGCTGCTGATCACAGTGTCAGAGAGGCAGTTCTTCAGTCTGACGAACTGTGGTCGCTCGGTCAGGTAATCTGTAATCCAGGTTACCAGGTGAGCGTCCACACCCATCTGCAAGAGCTTGTCTCCCAGTCTGAGGGGTTGGATGGTGTTAAAAGCACTTGAGAAATCAAAGAACATGATTCTCACAGCACTTTTCCCCTTGTCCAGGTGAGAATGTGTCCTGTGTAGAAGATAAGTGATGGCATCATCCACGCCCACTTTCTCCTGGTATGCAAACTGTAACGGGTCTAGTGCATGGCGTACCTGGGGTCTGAGCATACCTAAGACCAGCCGCTCCATTGTTTTCATCACATGTGATGTTAGAGCGACAGGCCTGAAGTCATTAAGCTCGCTGGGGTGTGGTTTCTTGGGAACGGGGGTGAGACATGATGTCTTCCACAGTGTTGGAACTTGTCCGAGACGTAGACTCCAGTTGAACATGTGCTTCAGTGGCTCCCCCAGTTCAGCAGCACAGGCCTTGAGCAGCCTTGGACACAGTCTGTCAGGCCCGGCTGCCTTACGAGGATGGAGTTTTTTTAAAAGATAACTTACTTGGTCCGCTGAAATGATGGGGGGGATGAGGGGAGTGGAGGGTGAGGAGGAGGAGACTGATGGCCATTGTTGCCGCACTGCTCGTGGTCACCATGTGGGGGAGAGGTCATCAGCAGTGATGATGGAGGGGGGGGGCAGCATCTGAGGTCTGTGTGTCTGATGGCTGTTGACTGAGGTCGTTGTCACCTCTTTGTTCGTGATCGCCATGTGGGGGAGGGGTGCAATATCCAGTGATGGTGGGGGTGAGTGTTGCCCAGGGGTGAGTGTTGCCATGAGGTGGGGTGGGGGCTGGGGGATGGGCAATCGAACCTGTTGTAAAAGTGATTCAGCTGGTTCGCCCTGTCCAGGTCTCCCTCCACAGAGCTGCTGCTCTTCTTAAGGCCAGTGATAGATTTCATACAGTCCCACACCTCCTTCATGTTGTTATCTTGCAGCTTCTGTTCCATCTTCCTTCTGTAGTCCTCCTTAGCCTCTTTCAGCTTAATCTTGAGTTCCCCCTGTACTCGCCTCAGCTCTGCCATGTCCCCCTCCTTAAACGCCATCTTTTTCCTATTGAGAAGGGTCTTGACATTACTGGTTATCCAAGGCTTGTTATTTGGATAGCAGCGTACAGTCCTTGTGGGAACAACAATGTCCATACAGAAGTTCAGATAGTCAGTAGTGCAATGTGTGACCTCCTCTAAGTCCTCTCCATTCAGTAGCACACTCCAGTCAGTGGACTCAAAGCAGTCTCTCAAAGCCTCATCCGCTTCCGGTGTCCACTTCTTGAAGGTGCGAGTGGCAACTGGTAGCCTCTGAACTTTTGGCTTGTACATTGGCTGCAAATGAATGAGGTTATGGTCCGACTTCCCCAGTGGGGGAAGGGGGGTGGCACTGTAAGCATCCCTCACGTTTGCATACATGAGATCTATTGTCCTGTTTTTCCTAGTTGGGCAGTCACACAAGCTGGTATTGTGTCTCCTGAATCCTTACATTTAGGCATTCAAATTAAATGTAATTAAATAACATATAAATATTATATCAGTGTATGATGCTTGCATGAGGGAAACATCCCAAAACAACGGCACCCATATAACTGCTGTTGTTTTAAGAAGTATTTCTCATGCAAGCATCATGCAACAATGCAAAAACAATTAAACTATTGTAGGCCTAATTATATTTTACATTAGTAAAGCAGTACTCTGATGTGCATGTTTTCACAAACTTTTGTGAACAATCTTAGCACTTTAAACATTGACTGTTTTGAAGTGCATGTATAGCAATATAGTATAAAAATAATAATAATTGTGATATCATTATGATAATTTAATGGGGGGTGGGTTCATGTAGGTGGGCCCTATGACCCCAAAGTATGCCTTGACTGGGCCTCAAGTTTGAGAAAGGCTGATGTAGACGACAAAGCAGCAAGGAGGCATCATATGATCATTTAAACAAGTTTACATTTGTGCAAACTTTGCCCGCACTTCAGTCACAGTCATTATTCATTTAATCATTAAATAAAATACAGTACACGTCTTGGTTCAATAGGTTACGTGCAGTCATTTTAATATGTTTTACTAAACATTGAACCAGTCCGGCCCTCGGCTTGTAGCAAATTTGTTTTTTTGGCCCTCTAATGTTTTTGACTTTGACATCCCTGTATTACAACACTCTCCTCATTGAATACTGTACATTTGATTTGAATAATGGAAATTATGCAGGTGTCCTTACTCCATTGGTTTCAGTCTAACTTGCAAACCTCCATTTTTGCTTTTCGTCCAAGAACACACCCTCACTCCGTCTCCAGCACAGTTATATGAACTCTCCGTCCGGTTTTGGCTAAACAGAAATAACAGTGTGCCAAAGATATAAAGTCAGCCTTGACAACAGGAATTGTGCAATCGCTAAGCTGTTAAAGGCATCCAATGCAGTGTTTGGGTTCTAGGGCTCCCCCTAGAGTTGCAGAGTATTTATATTCTACTTAGCCATTGTAAATTTAGCCTCACCTCCCAGACATCGGTACATGTGCATTTGTTTTGAAATAGAAGCCAACAGCCAAATTGCAAGTTCTCCGGATGTGGGGCACTGCCAGCTACTGTAGGTATGTGATTCTCCATGTTATCATCAAATGACTTTGAAGCTGTATATGATGGTAAAAAAACTTGCATAGGATGCCTTTAAAATCTATAGCATTTCGCTATAGAGTTGTGCATATGGAACAGTTGTATATCTGAGTATCACCTGGGGTGATTGGCGGTTTGATGTGGATTGGCAGCAGGAGGGATGTTCTGAGTGTGTAAAGCTGTTTGTCTCTGAAATGTTGGCATGGCTTCATGCTCAAAGGGCATAGGTTGGCTTGCTGCAGCTAGTGAATAAGATGACCTCTGTGAGTGCTCTGAGGAAGGGCTGAAGATATCACTCAGGTTGCGTTCAATGGCCAGCTGAATCAGTTCACCATCAGATAAGCTGTAGATGCTGTAGTCCTCGAAAGCTTGATCAGCTGTAGTTGCTGCTGCCATGGAGTCCATGATGAATCTGGCAAAGAGATTAAAGTGGGCTCTCTGTCCAATAGTGAAATGAAAGGGCATGCAATCATATTATGTAGCCAGGTCTAAAAGCTCCCATGTTCTCATGGTCAAAACAGACACAAAACATTGGACCTTACTGGCATTAAGGCTGATATTTATGTGATTGACCTGGCGATTCACTTGTGAATGCAGTACAGAATAATGCAATACAGTAAAAAGGATGCAGGATGCCACAAGAAGCACATCACCCCCTTGTTTCCATTTAGTCAGAACTTAAGTATAGCTATGGGTTGCACTGTTTTATATGTTTGTTGTACTGTGTTTGTTGTACCAAGTTCCAAATCAAGCCAACTTAATTCATAAGAGTTTGTTGTCACTGACACTTCTACATTTGTATGTCAACTTATTTTGAGAACTATCAAGGTTCAGACTGTTAAAACTATTTATTAGTGTTGCAGTTTAAACTCAAATATTCTCAATATCAGTATCAAATTAGAATGAATACAATTATGAACAATAAACTTTACAGAGAACAATATTAGGTACGCCAACATTTAACAGAACAACATTTAGGTCAATTATAATGTCCGAAATTGAATCAATAAGGGTAGGTATCTGTTGTTCATAGAGAAAAAACGTTGTCAACAAGGGGCATTATCTATATCTATTTTTTGTGATCTTACTGTTACGGCACAGCAAATGGTCTGCCATGGTCAACCTTGATACAGTTAATTTAAGTATACAGCCACAGGGGATACAGGACAGATGAATGATGTAGCATTGCATTGTGCAATCTAAACTCCAGTTACTTCCAAAAAGTGTAGAAATATTCAAAAAGCTAAAATATTAACTTACATTTGATGGAACCTTCTCCCTCCTCCACAGTTGCTTCTCTCTCCTCCACAGTTGCTTTCTGTCTTATGCCTGGGTGTCTCTGGGAGTCTTGAGTGTGTTATTCGATCCTTAAGGACCATTTAATATGAGATTTATAGTTGATGACCTAGTCCATTTGTTTTTGGTCCTGCTTTACATAAACAAAACTGATAGAACTGCTGACATTGGCATAAAACACAAGGTAAAATCATTTTGAATAATTTCTCAGTAGTAAAAAAATAAAAGACAAAGTAGAATAAAGAGGCAGATTCAGCTTGGCAGTTAGACAGAGAACAGTTTGGTCTTAAGTCTCATTTAAAACTGCTATAATTTAATAAAAGCAGCAAACTGCTTCACCATGTTTAGTAACTGTAGGAATATGGGCAAGGCTAGAAGGTTACTGCTCATGTCTGACAAAAGGTCCTCTCCAATAAACAAAAACAGTGCTTTGTTTTGTACATCACTGGAAGCCAAAGGATTAAGAAGGGTGGTCAGTTCTTTTAAGATTATCCATTTTTGTATCACCTGAAGCTGTTTAATAGTCTTTTTTGAACAGTCCATTGTAATCCCTGCTGGAGATAAATGCATGAAAGCCTGGCATGTTTTGGTGGTTTGACAAAAGGTGGTAAAAAAGTGATTTAGTTATCGCTTTCATGTGGCTGTTGAAATTTAGATCACTGTCAATTAATACACCAAGGTTGTTTTTCAATCAGACTACACCAGGGTTCAACCAGGAAGAGTTGAGACCATGGAAATGTGCACCCCAACCTAGTGTTTGATAAGAAAAGCAGTTATGTTGACTATCCTGGATGTAAGACATTGGCAGTAGTTTGCAAAATTGTGCAACCCCCTGCCAGGGATGAGATGTCAGGTGTGATGTTAGTGACAGCCAAACTAAAGTCCTGGTGGACATAAAGCATGTTACAGGTTTTCAAGGGTAGGTGCTTTTTGCTCCATCATTGCAGCAGCCCCATCATGCCCAATTCACACTGGATGCGTGGCGCCTGTGTCTCGTTGCGTTACACAGCTGACACAGATGCCACGCACTAACACGCTAACTAACACGCACTAACTCACCAACATCACACCTGACATCTCATCCATGGCAGTTTTGTGTGCGGATTTTTCTTCTATCCTTTATCAATTCTGCATTTAAAGGCACACTATGCAGGTTTTTTAGCTTAATATGCAAGTTTCTTAGCTTAATTTACCAGCTTCAGAGTCATTGGAATGACTTTTTTCGGGTTGAATGGTGGCCGTCTCGCTTCCCCCTAGCGCCTGTGAGCGGAAAAAACACCCTTGCAACTGTGGGCCGGCGGGCCGACGGCCTCAGTGTCAGGAAGTATAACGAGTGTAACAAATTGCTTTACTGCATTCAAATACACATACACGGGGGTCATGTGGGACCGACAGGCGCGATGGTCAGAGAATTCTGAGCTCTTCACAAATCCCCAAATTTAGTCAAATTTACGGGCTCCTTTGTTTTTCAATTTGACAGTAATCGACGGCGGAGGAGTAACAGTCTAAAATATGTCGAAAAACAAGATTAAGTTTCCATCTCCAAATGCTTCTCCCAGTGAGAAACGTCTGAAGCCAGCCACGGATGCTAGTGGCAATGACACGATCCTGCTAGCACTTGAGCAACAACAAGCCAGAATGGAAGCTATGGTGGAGAGGGTTCTTCATACCGAACTTGGCAGTGTGAAAGACTCGGTCAATGCATTACAAAAGGACTTGGTGGAACATATGACAGCGATGAAAGGCCTTGGTGAGAAGGTGGACCACATTCAATCAGAAACTAGGGGGCTGAAACGAGATTTTGTTACCGTCAAAACGGATGTGGAACAGCTTCAAGAAAAGCTAGCAGAATTGGATGATCGTGGTAGACGGAACAATGTGAGGCTAGTGAATTTAGCAGCTAACAGAGAAGGAGGAGATGCCATTAGTTTCCTGCAGGAAATGCTGCCTAAATGGATCCCCTCTCTTGGAACAAAAGTCGTACAGATTGAAAGAGCACATCGAATCTACTCCACTACGGCCAAAAAGCCCAATCGTCCTCAAACCCTCATATTCAAAGTCCTAAACTACCAGGATCGTCAAGCCATTTTACAGGGTGCCAGGCAAGCTAGGAGAGGCAACGCTCCTATCATGGATGAGGGCAGGGAGCTACTGTTCTTCACCGACTACAGCAAGTACACCAGCGATAAGAGGGCAGCGTTCAAAACTGTGCGGAAAGACCTGTGGGCGAAAGGGCTATCTACTTTCCTGATTTACCCTGCTACCCTACGAGTTTCCTATCGAGGCCAGGAGCTGTCGTTCGCGACAGCACAAGAAGCGGAGGAGTTCAGCAGTGAGCTACCCAACCGAGCGAACACCAACTCCCCGAGAAGGATGCTAACATTCCCTGCACTGAGCGGGGACGGCAGGGATATGAACGCTAACATGGAGGAAGATGCACCGACTGCCACTGACTGATTTGAGAACTTGGACTGTGTTACTTACTAAACGAGGATGGCTAAAGTTAGACATTGCTACAAGGATTCGTAAGAATATCATAATACATGCATGACATATTCACCCTTTTATGTGGGAGCTTTCAGTTCAGTTTACTAGTTAAAAGGGCTATTCAAGTTCACGTTAAATTAGCTCTTTTAAACGAGAAACTACATTGTTTTTTTCCTCTTCTTTCTTTATTTTGTTTTGTTTCTTACTCCTTCACATTTGTATAGGATCAATGACTCAAACTACGTTCTTGTACCGGACACAAGATTAATATCGGATGACAATGGTTAAGTTATCATTATTATGTTGGAACGTTAAAGGTCTTAATCCCAAAACAAAGCATGTGAAATGTTTAGGCTTCTTGCGATGGCACAATGTCGACATCGCGTGCATTACTCAGTCCCTCCAGGATTTCGCGAGGATTTTTTGAGATTGTTGCGATCTAAAATGCCTGATTTCGCAAACAACTTTTCTAAAAAATTGCAATGGAACTTGCGGTGTTTTTAGCTGTTTGTTGCGAAGAAATTGCGGGAGGAAGTGAAAATTGCAAATTGCGATTTATTTATTTATTTTTTTTAAATTGAGGGCAATTAAGGTTAGTAAGACGAAAATCACACTGATCATCTTGATGCTTATTAAAAAGGATAAGTAAAGGTAAATAGTAAGGGTTACAGAAAATCAAGGTAGGCCTACTTTATTTGTGTAAATACTTTGACTGGGGTAATTCACAAAGCAGTATAACCTTTCGTAGAACTGTCCAAAAAAGACAGCCCCCTAAAAAGATGGCATCATGTCATGTTTCAATACATTCATATATGTTGTAATTCATATTAAGTTCATATGTTTGTAATAATTCATATTCTGTGACTTGCATAATTACTAATAGCCAACTAAGTATCTAGTAATTGTATATTGATTTAATTTTAGATTGGTGGTGTGTACGTCTAATTGACTGCCTGCCACTTAAGGACGTGAGAGTAAGCGTAATTACATTTCTAAGTGGATTGAAGGCTTGCATCTCACTGTGTTCGCCACGAAAGTGGAAATAACTTTTGCATAGTGCATTACGATATGTGGATGGAATTCGGGATGTTTCTATGTCATTAGTTAAAATAAATGTTAAAAAATAACTCGAATGAAATCATTTATGGATCAGGAGGTAAATGTCTTGCAATGTTATTAATTTCTATGATTTTGGTAGCACTACACAACTGAGCCCACAAGCTAGCAAACATGACACGAGCTAAAAGACATCTCCAGGTGTAAACGTTTGCCAATGGGTTGCATACTGTAGCCTACTCAAATGTCAGTAAAAGTAGGCCTTAATTAACTTACTTTCATAGCCTAGGTAGGCTAGCAACACCAGGTTGAGAGATGCGCAAGTAAAGCAGATCATTAACGTTAGCCTTCTATTTATTGTTATTAAAACTGCAGAGGAGTGAACATAGGGCAGTCTCTGGTGTCTGCAGAGTGTGGCATCTGACTTAATATTCTGCACGAGGGACTGTTGTGGTAGGTGAAATTTCACGGGGAAACCACGATGATTGGTCAAATTTGCGAAAAAGTTGTGGTGTTTGGACAAAATTGCGAGGTCGCCCAGAATTCACGAGGATTTGCTGAATTTGCGTTAATTGTTGCGATTGGAACATCGCGAATTCCTGGAGGGACTGATTACTGAGTCTCACCTATAGAAGATGTTTCGCGCATGCAAGATAAGACATACAAAGTCACGGTTTCCTCTAGTGCTGTATCTAAAACGAAGGGTTCAATGATTATAGTGAAACGAAATCTAGACTCAGTGACTTGGGCCTGGGTCGTCTGTCCTCAATTTGTACTTCAATCCAAGGGAAGAAAATCGCCTTTGCGTCTATATATGGGTGGTTGACGTGACGCTCAATTTTTGTGTTCCCAGTGACAAATATAACTAAAATTTGATAATATTTCATTAAAATTCATTTTTTAATATGCAGTTCTTTCTTCTACATCTAATCCATCTGCAAACAATGAGTATCATTCCTCAACTGTGCAAATATTCTGTTTTGAACATGGCATTTGTCCACCGGTGCAGTGTTAAGGTTCCTATGTAGAGTTATTATGACACATTACATTTTGTCCGCAAAACTGGTGTCCTTCTGGAACAACGCCATTATGTGGATATAAAACAGACATTAATGTGACCACCCCATTACTGAGAGGGGTCCTTCCAGAATTAGGAAGGACAGAAGACATCACTGGAGCAGATGGACTGCACACAAGGTCAATTCTGTCTCAAATATTTCCATAATATTACTATTTCCGTGCAGTGTTGGAACTGGTCGTCTTAAGGTAGTCCTTTGGTACAACGCAATTTTAAGTATTGATCTGAATATTTTTATCAATTTATATTGATTGATCATTGAAAACAATGTAAACCTTAACACTGTTACTCAGGATGAAGAATGTCTCTCATATATCTAGGCCGCAAACTAGCATTGATTTCGAAAATGTCCACTGGTGCAACGCACTGTCCTATAGTACAACATGAAGTCAGTTTAATTTATTTTTTTCCTTTACTCCTATCATAATGAACCTTACCACAGTGAAAGCAAACATGTAAACAAACATTTTTTGTATTACGTTTTATTGAAAAATTAGTTAAAATATGCAAAAGACTAAAAAATGAATGGAGGTTAATGGACGGCCGCATTTGGATGGCCCGTCAACTAAAACCTTCCTTCCCTGTTTTGTTAAAGCTAGTTTGATTTCCATGTTGAAAGTGAGAGACTGAGATGACCACCAAGGAAAGGTCCAGGAAGTTTAGGGAGAGCCTGATAACATACTTGTCCCCTCTCAGTACTGCTTTAAAAAACAAAGCACTACCTGCATGACTACATCATGCATCATCAAACATCAGTCATGCCATAGACAACAGGTTATTGGGATATTTCTGGATCTATCGAAAGTATTCAATACCATTGATTCCAATGTTTTACTTATCAAACTGCAGCCTTATGGGATCAGAGGCACAGCATGGAGATGGTTCAAAACTACCTTCAGAATAGAGACCAGTTCGTACTTATAAATGACCATAAATCAGTTCAGAAAACTATTACTCTTGGTGTCCCCCAGGGATCCATACTCGGGCCTCTTATGTTCACCCTGTGGCAATCAAACCTGACCCCCTATAATAAAGTAATATAATGAAAACATGAAAACATCCGGAAGATGGCAGCTACATACAGGTAGACTGCTGTGAGTTTGATTCACTGGTGTTTTGTTTTGGTCGACAGTGTTTTTGTGAGAGCCGCCTGGTTTGGTCCGACAGGTAGAGTGTTTTGCCTTGTGAGAGCGGCCTGGTTTGGTCCGACAGGTAGAGTGTTTTTTTGCCTTGTGAGAGCGGCCTGGTTTGGTCCTGGTTTGTCTAGGTGTTTTGCCTTTGTGAGAGCGGCCTGGTTTAGCCTCAAGGAACTGTTTTTCCATTGTTCGGCAGGTTGATAACTCCACCGAAGTTGTTGCCAGAGTTTTGTGCGGGTTTGGTCTAGTCCAAACCGAGCTCCGCGGATCACTTTGCAATAACGAACTGTTTTATCATTGTTCAGCAAGCTATCACGCAGCAAAGTTGTTGTTCCTGGCCTGTCGCCCTGTCTTGCCCCCCATTCGTTCCGTGATCTCCTTATGCTGTCACTGTCTTATCATTGTTTGCAGGAGTCACGCGAACGTGGGTAAGCTAGTAGTTTTGTGCGAGTTGTTTGGTCCTTTGGTGTGCACTCCATTGGCTCCGTGATCTCCCTTGCATTAGAACTGTTTTGCCATTGTTTGCAGGAGACACGCGACAGTAGCGAGGTTGTAGCAGCTGGCCCACTTCTCTGTGTTGTCCTGTGCTCTTTAAAAGCTCTTGTTGTTTAGTTGTGGCGCGACTTTAAGTTGAATATAGATTACAAAGGCTACTGGGGAGGGTTTCCTTAGGGGTTTTCCTGGGGATTATTATTTTGTCTTTTGGGGATATTTTATTTCTACATTTTCCTTTCCTCCGGCGCCGGCCTGCCTTTATTGTAATCTAATCTAAACTGTAAACTGAAAGCAATCACGTTTGTGCTCTAGTTTTGGAGAGCTCTTCTTTTTGTTAAGTGATTTTGCTATTTAATGTTATTTTGTTTATTGGTTTATCCACACTGGGAGCTTTGAAGCAGTCGGCTATGTTATAGTAGCCAATTAGTTATAGCCTAAATAAAAGGTCTTGTTTGTGCTGCACTTGAGTAGCTTGTAATAGCAGCATAATTGACCTATCGCAAGCCCCGCCCATCGAACGCGGTTGAGCCAATGGCAGTCCAGTAGCTCCGCACATGTAGATAAAGTCCGACAGCTTCACCTTACGGCTCCATAGAAATGCATTGGAAGCCGTGATTTTTTTCCGGTTTTATGGGATTGTATAGTGATGTATAGTGATGTAAATGGAAAAGGGACGGCCAAACGACATGTGTGGGATTAACGCAACACCGATACACTGAATAATGGCTTTCAATCTTGATTATGCTTTTTTGTTATTATGTTAAATTAGATTAAATTATCTCCTCCCAGCTCTCCCCTATTTTAAGCAAAGGGTTAAGCTTACTCCTTAGCAAACCACAATGAAACAGTGCTCCACCACATCTATGGATTAAGCCAAACAGTTAACTCAATGTAAGTAAGATAAACAAGATTGTTTATTGTTCTCAGCACTGCCAGCATTATGTATAAAATGATTGTCACTTAGAGGAGACTCGTAGACAACTAAGGTTAGCATAGTTAGCACAGTAGTATAACATTTATTCACCATAAATTAATAAAGTTGAAGTCGCTCTGCAATGTAGACTATGTTTCCGTTTATTTGCAGTACCATGTTCCTTACATGACATGACCTGGTGCCCTAGCAATATGCATGCAAGTCTATCTAGCACAGCTAGCTATTAATATCAGTGAGTCCCACTCGCCCCCCGTCTAAGTTTGTCACCCAACAAACCTAGATATTAATTTTTATACATGTGTCTCCATGGCATACTGGAGTTGTTCAACGGATTCTAAATGAAATTAAATCCGTGGCTCTGTAAAAGAGCCTCTTAGGTTGTAACTTTTACATACAGGCTTACAGCTACCATTGAAGTTCTAGTCAACTCCGGTCTTAGCTGTCGGACTTAGCAACAGTAACTAAGGGGGGCGGGACTTCGAAAGGTCCATTTGTTTAACCTGCTACATACTGTTTTGAATTTATTGTGGCCTTAGGCCGAAGAGGTCTTTTTTGACCGAAGATACTTTTCCCTCTCGTTTTTGGACCTTTTTGCGTCTTGCCTTTTTGCATTTTTGTCGAGGCTACCGCCTACCGCTTCCTAGTGGCCTGACCTAAAAATAGGCTGAATGGACTGCTACTGCTGTTGTGGTGATTTGTTTGCTTGTGTGGTGTTCATGTGTGTCCTGAACAATATATTCCATTTTTGAACACACCTGTTTGCATTTCTTGAAGTCTTTTAGTTAGAGTTAAAACCATTTAATGTTTTGTGGTGCTTTATAAAGCCATTTAGTTATTATTTCTTAACTTTAGTTTATCTTCACTCTGTCTGAGTGGTGGTGGATAAACCCACCTGGCGCCCAACCGTTACGCTACCCCACTACCGCCACAACCCTTTATATCAATGACCTAGATGTCTCTGATGCCTTTCATAAAGTGTTATTTGCAGATGATACCAACCTGATCCGGTCTCACAAAAATCTTCTGGTCTTGCAGGAAACTGCAAACAAGGGGTTGTTGAAAGTGGACACTTGGTTTAAGTGCAACACATTATCACTAAATATCAATAAAACAAACTATATTATATTTCGCTCCACAAAAAATACAAATAATGTGGAAAATACCTGTCTCTCTATTAATGGCCAAGCCACTATTGAATTTCCTCTGGGGATCAATAAAGTATCCATCTATCTATCTATCTATCTATTGAAAGAGTAAAATGGGTCCCCGCTATAAGCATTTTTTCTTCTTAGGGATCGCCCTTTCATGCTGCTTTTAGTTTGCTTTGTATTGTCTTGCACTTTAGCATGAATAAATAAATAAAAAGTGACACACACACACACACACTCTGCCCCACACACATACATACTCTACCTGCTGTCTTTAACCCACCACCACACACTCACACACACCCCCACACACCTTACCTGTTTTAACTCCACTACCACTCACACACACACACACATAAACACCCACACTCTCCTCCCTCTTTCTAACACAAACACACAACCACACACACACATCCTCCATCACACACAGACACACTCTCCTCCCTATTTAACACAAAGACTCTCACACACACTCTCCCTCACATACACACACATACACTATCGTCCCTCTCTTTAACACACTAACACCACTCACTCTACTACACACACACACACTCCTCCCTCTCTACACACACACACACTCTCTCCTCCTTCCCTTACTGTACACACACACTCTCCTCCCTCACACACAAACACACTATGCTGATGGGTTGTTCAATGAATTTGACCCAGTTATTTTATAGATGAATTCCAATCATGATTATGTGAAAGTATGGCTATCAGAAAAACATATTTTACCTGTGTTGTACTAAAAATTTGACTGAATTTAAAATAATAATGGGCATACTAGTACTCTGTTGTCCAATGGTGCAACAGTATGTCCTGTGGTACAACAAATTGATTGTGAGTGGAAAAGGTATTTTAATGAAAAATGTATGTAAAAAGTGTTGGATAGTATAATAATGCTATCATTACTATGCAGCTATAAGAATGAAATGAAGATTCCTTTGGGTTTTATACTAAATATAATGAATGTAACCCAGCCATTTGGGTGAAGTCTCTATGTGTACATCTTATAGTATATAAATAACATAATTCTGAATTTTTTGGGGGTATGTTTGATGTGGAAATATAGTTGGGGCAAACTAATATGCCTTGGGCTCATCTATCTTATCCGTCCAACATTCTCTGAATTAAATAATGACATTTTTTATTTTGTTGCACCGGTGGACGCATTTTAGGACTACCACACCAAAAACTGAATAATATGCAAAATATATGAATAATTAGAAATGGACACATTCATGTGAATTATTCCCATATAAGGGAATATAATTATGTCATTTGACATATATTTTTAATTATAATTTTTTTCACTTTGAATTTGAGTTTATGTCAACCACCCATATGCACCCTCCGTGTATGATGCCACATTTTTCCCCTGGCTCTCAGCCATTTTGTTATCAGTTTCAGAATACGAGTTGATTGTTGCAGGCGACATGAATGCAGTGCTCGATGTCAAATTAGATAGGTCCTCTAATGTAGTGTCTGCTGCACAACATCAGGCATCTAGTGATCTAAATGTATTTTTAACCTACCTCAATCTTTTAGACACATGGCGTTCACGCCACCCAGATGTCAGAGATGACACATTCTCTAGTCCTCTAGTCACAAAACTTTTTCCAGAATTGACCATGTTTTCCTGTCACATTCTCTTAACCCAGCTGTACATTCATGCTCTATTTTACCAATGACAATATCTGATCATAATCCTGTTCAAGTCGAAATTGATGTGGGGATCAAAATTACAAAATCACCAAGGTGGAGATTTAATAATAGTCTTTTGCAAAACGAAAAATTTCTCACTGAATTTAAAGCAGGACTACTTGACTTTTTATCCATAAACAGGGACTCTGTTTCTGATCCTATATTTGTTTGGATGGCTACAAAAGGATTTATAAGGAGTTTTTGTATCTCCTTTTCATCTCATTTAAATAAAGTCAGAACCCAGAGAGTAAAAATCTTGGAGCAACGATGCAATACACTGGAAGGTCAACTTAAAAAATGCTGTAGTCGGTCAGTAGAAAATAGTTTAACAGCAACTAAACATGTATTGAATGATATATTACGAGGAAAAGCAGAATTCCTCATACACAGAGTAAGACAGAAATACTACTTCCATGGCAGTAGGCCTAGCAAACTTCTTGCATTGAAATTAAAACAGTGTGAGAAATATGCATCTATAAATTCTATTAGGTCGCCTGGAAGGGAACTAGTTTTTGATCCGAAAGAAATAAACAAATTATTTAAGTCTTTTTACCAGGACTTGTATTTTCCTACTGGAATATTTGAATTGGACAGATGCCATACATTTTTGGATGCCTTAAATATGCCCCGGTTGGAACAAACAGAATCTGAGGAATTGAGTAAACCTATATATCTCTGGAAGAACTCCTTAAAGCTGTGGGAAGTCTGACCAGGGGGAAAACACCTGGACCCGACAGTATCCCTCCAGAGTTGTTACTACAGTTTTGGGACAGCCTAGGCCCAGTATTGTTGGAGGCCATACATGCGGCGGTGGACCAGGGTTATTTTCATGACCATATGAATACCGCACTCATATCTTTGCTACCAAAGAAAGGCAAAGACCAGACTGAATGTGGCAACTATAGGCCTATTTCTTTAATAAACTCTGATCTAAAGTTGTACTCAAAAGTACTGGCCTCAAGATTGGATAACTATATGGGGAAGCTTGTACATTTTGATCAGACAGTGTTTATGAAGGGACGCCTAGCTGCAGATAATGTACGCCGTTTGCTCCATATTATTCATCATTCTCATGAGGCGGATTCCCCATCTGCAGCTATCTCACTAGACGCGGCCAAGGCGTTTGACACAATCGGCTGGGATTATTTATGGTTGGCTATGGATAAATTCGGTTTGGGACCCAAGTTTATTGATATGGTTAAAGTTCTATACAGAAACCCCTCAGCGATAGTATGCACAAATGGCTTACACTCTGATCCATTTTCAGTTTATAGAGGAACACGTCAGGGTTCACCTCTTTCTCCTGCCTTATTCCTTCTGTCCATTGAACCGCTAGCACAGTATTTCAGACAATATCAGGTTATTACGCCTATCCAAATCAAAGGGTCGAGGCATGTGATATCTTTATTTGCGGATGATATTATCTTGTATATGTCAGACTTACAGAAATCCCTCAACGGTTTACTACCCGTATTTGATGAATTTGAGGCTATATCCGGGTATAAAATTAACTGGGACAAGTCTGCATTAATGCCACTCAATAACATGGCCAAGAAGGTTGCAATACCCTCCGTGATCCCTGTAAAATCAGAGTTAACTTATTTAGGTATACATGTTAAGACATCACTCTCTGAAATAATAAAGTGTAACTATGAAAAAATACTCAAAGATGTACAGCAGAACTTGGCCACTTGGAGCAAAATGTCAGGTTCCTTACAAACTAGAATATCTATAATAAAAATGAATGTCCTCCCTTGAATAAATTTTATTAACATGATGCTTCAACTGCCACCTCCAACTGACTATTGAAAAAGAGTAGATGTGCTTTTACGTAAGTTTATATGGGATGGGAAGCACCCTAGAATACGTTTCTCCACTTTACAACGTGCCAAAGATGATGGGGGACTCTCACTGCCAAATTTCAAATTGTACCATCAAGCTTTCCAATTGCGTCCTTTGAAAGTTTGGTTAGACTCGTCATCACTAACCTCCTGGAGGGAGATTGAAGAAGGCCTGGTGCATCCTATAAGGCTCCAAGATGTATTATTCTCCACTTTGTCTAAAACTAAACATATTGATTTTGATCCTATAATACAGTATACAATTAGAAATTTCAGAGGAATAGAAAAACAGTTCAGATGTAACAGGAAAGCACACACGCACACTCCTCTCTGGAATAATTATGGTCTGACTTCTGGAAAGATTCCTTTTCAATCTCAGTCATGGGCTTCTTGTGGTATTCATACGCTGGGTGATATATACAACAGGGATGGACTGATGAGTTTTCAAACCATTTGTCAACTTTTTGATTCTCCTAAGTCCTCATTTTTTCTCTATCTCCAGTTGCGCTCAGCACTACGTGCTTATGGGGTACCATGGGACTCAAATGTGCAAACCCATCCTGTTATCTATAAATTACTGATTTCTCCCTGCAGAGGATTTGTCACCTTTTCATATCGATGGCTCTTAGAATCATCATACTCTAACATTTCTATAAAAGCTAAGTGGGAAAGCGATTTAGAGACAGACTCCATAGACTGGGAAGGGGTATGGGATAATGTCTTCAGTGCATCAAAGAACCCTAATCACCAGTTGATTCATTTCAAGTTTTGTCACAGGGCGTACTGGACACCCATTGATAGGTTCCATGCGAAACACACAAACAGCCTATGCTGTAGTCTATGCAATAAAGATGTTCCAGGTACCTATAAACATATGGTTTGGGATTGTGAAAAGGTTAAGTCTTTTTGGAAAGAGCTAACTTTTATTTTATCTGAATTATCAGAATTACAACCAAGTTTGTTGTTACTGAAAAATGACTCACAGTTTGAATGTACAGAGAAACAGCGAAAAGTGTGGCTTGCAGGCCTAACAGCAGCAAAAAAACTAATTGTTCAGAGGTGGCTCCCCCCACACAAGCTTCCTATTAAAAAATGGCTGTTGTACTTTCAAGATGTTATAATGATGGAACTATCTACTGCCAGAATCCATGGGGCAAGAGTCTCAACAATACAAATGTGGGAAAGAACTGCAGAGGGGGTTGCAGACTTATTTATTTATTTTTTACTTCTACATTTTGATACTTGATGTCATTATAGCGTTAGGTAAATAACATGCTTTGACTATTGTTAGTTGTAACTTAACTTTTTCTTTTCTTTTATTTCGTTTATGACCTAATGGGTCATGTGATGTGTATCTAAGGTGGGGTGGGGTGGGTGGGTGTTGATCACTGACTTTGTAATGCTCCTGTTTCCCATCTTGGGATTTATTCAGAAAAATAAAAAATACACATACACGCCAGGCACCGGCTAGAAAAAGGTAGCGATGGAGTTTCTCAGACATTCGTCATGAAAAATAAGCAAAAACCGGAAAAAAAAAACAGTAATGGCCAATACCGCATAGTTTACCTTTAACAGTATAGTCAGAGTGGAAATGTTTTCACTTTATCCACCACCTGTTGGCCGCACAGCCTCTCTATAATGTTCAGGTAGGCGGGTTTGCTTAGCTGCTCTGCAATGTTATGTTTTGTCCTTGGCAATTAATTGCGAACAGTCAAATGACGCCTCTTTGGCTCTGTATAAATCACTGCCTACTCTTTCAGATGCTTTTCTGATATCTGTGGTTCTTGTTACTTTTTCATATAAGCATAAGCATATATACTCTTTTGATCCCGTGAGGGAAATTTGGTCTCTGCATTTATCCCAATCCGTGAATTACTAAAACACACAGCACACAGTGAACACACAGTGAGGTGAAGCACACACACTAATCCCGGCGCAGTGAGCTGCCTGCATCAACAGCGGCGCTCGGGGATCAGTGAGGGGTTAGGTGCCTTGCTCAAGGGCACTTCAGCCGTTCTTACTGGTCGGGGTTCGAACCGGCAACCCTCCGGTTACAAGTCTTTTACAGTCTTTTCCTGGCTTCATGCTGTCATTAGCTAGCCTCTCACTACAGATAACACATTCTGGCTGAAAATTGTCCTGTCCCTCAGTAAGACCAAAACTAAGGTAACTCGAGATACAGTCTTAATTTTTTTTGATACTGATATCATCTCCACTCCATTTCTTATCCATACTGTATAATAGATTTCTAAGTGTTGTGAATATTTATAATATTGACAATTACTTGTACAAATAATTTTGACAGTTACACATTTTCTACAGTTTCAAAAGGTGATACGCTCATAGAAAACTATTCTGATTCCATATTCTCCATATTCCATACAGTGTTTCCCCTAGAATTTTTTCCAGCAGCGGTGCTGTTGATCGTGAGGGAAGCCCAAAAAAAAAAAAAAAAAGAGATCAAATCATTCCAGTCATCCGAGAGGTCGGTTAGTCTGTATGGATCATTTCCCCCTATTTTTGCTATTTTTGTTCCGTATCTTATCTTCTCTTCTGAGCTTAAATGATCTAAATAATTTTGTGTGTTAGCCATGATGGCTATCTAGCCTAATGTTGCTTGAGCTCATAGAGCTCATAGAGCTCTACCCGCTCTCCCCTCAAGATGGCGCTCATCCGGGTACTCCGCGATTCTCTATGACGCTGTGCAGACACCATCTTTGGATGGAGCCCAATCAGGATTATCCCTCTGATAAAGGTCCGCCTTCTTGCCTGCAAAAGATCCATAGTTTATTAAACAGGTAGTGAATGTACTTAGTATTGCTAGTCATCATGTTGGGGCGTAGTTGTTTGTATGACAGGAGTAGGGGGGTAAAATGCATGAGTGTGTTAGCACACCAGTGTGTGTATGTGTGGGGAGGCGGAGTGGTTAGTGGCTAAGCTTGACAGTTGTGGCGGTAGCCTACATACAGTAGGCTAAGTGACAGGGGGGTTGTTGTTGATCAAACTTTACCAAATACCTTTATGACACATAAGATAACTAGCTCTAAAATGATGGCTGAAGTGACATCACCTAACACAGTGGAGGCTTCTAGACCATTGTGTTGTCCAGTCAGTCATGTGCGTTTTAAGCACAGTCTGCCATGACAAACTTGTCTTTTGAGAGAATGTCTGGGTTTCAGTCTTTATGAACTAAGTGTAACGAAGTGAAAGGGCTGATGCATCAGGCTAGTACACATTTGTAGTGACTCAAAAACCCTGACGAGCATCGCAGTTAAACAAATGATGTAATGTTAGGAAAAGCACCACCATACACACCGTAAATTCTGTTAATTTAATTCTGTTAATTTAATACCGTTAACGTAATTCTGGTATTTGCACAACTTATGTCACAGTAAAAGTTAATTATGTCATGTAAGGGACAGGGGAGCATGAAGACATGAGAGGATCTGACAATGCTGAGTAGCCTACAGTTCTCCATTTCGGTACCACGGGAGGTACTTTCATGTTGAACTCACGTAGCATTAGATTGAGCCAACTTGCTGCCTAAGCCTAACATTGCGTCTATCTTTAAAGATGAGTTGTATGTTGTAATACATTCGTCAGTTGTTTAATCATAGTAGGATCGAAATAACATGTGTGATTCTACCCTATCTGACATGTAATTTTGGTTTAAACAGGCAAGCATTAGCGCTAGCCTTCAAACAGCAACACAAAACTAGCTTCGACTAGTTTAAGGTACTTTAGCATGGAACAGTGTTTGACAACAGGAAGCAACAAGGCACAATAACATGAGAAATAATTACTTACCTGAAACAAAATGGGCAGAACAAATCCGGACATTCTCCAGGTTCTTCCCATGTAAATTTTGTTTTAATCTTGCCAGCCACAATCGTCTCCGCTCCTCACTCAAGGCAAGAGTTTGCTCTCCTTGACACTGCACTACTTTAGGTAGTCTGTAAAATTGGACATGTTTGTCCCTGTCATTTCGATGGTGGCAACCTTGCACACGGCAGTATTGTACCATTTTAGACCTAGACCGACACACACAAAAAAAAACGAAAACAAATAGAAATCGTGGTAAAAAAAAAATCAGGTTCGTCTTGATTCGCCTCAGCTCTCATATACCCTCAGACTTCGAGAGGCTGTACCCTCAGGATGGATCCCGCTGCTTTATGACGTTGTGTGGGAACACCTAATACATTGTAGGGGAAACACTGCCATATATGGACCCTTTCAAGAGAGTTCCATTATCAGCATCATAGTTGGCCCCACAAGACTTCCGTTTTAACATTCCATATGTTATCTTAATGCAGAGGAAGTAGATTGGAGCCCAAATAGAACGTTCAAGCATTGTTTTTGTTTACCTTGTTGAAAGGGTCTAAATATATTATACAACAATTGATGAATTATACAACAATTGGGTTCTATGGAACTATTTATTTGTTTCTGATTGGCTGAGAGACGTTCCATGAGTTGGAATATCCCTGGACATTTTAAAGGAGAATTCCGGTGTGATATTGACCTAAAGTGTATTGAAACATGATACCGGTGTGAACGTATGTCTCATAGCCCATCTCGGCTTGTCCCCTGCACTCCAAAATCTGGCTTAGCTAGCCGATGCTACCAACAGCTTTTTCAATAGTGGTGCTTCGCATCGGGCTAGCCATGCAAATAAATCACTGTTTTACACCCATTTACGAGGCTCAATGTATCTCCACACTTCATTGGTAGACTTCGAGGGCCCTGACATTTAAAAGCGAGACATTGAGAACTTTGAAAAAGCACTGGTAGTTTACTTACAAGGCGATTTATACAGACAGTATCTTTCCGAAGTTTAAGCGTTTGCAGCCATCTTGAATTTAGTCGCGATAAATTCGAACAGCGAGTAAAAATGAACAGGTATGATAAGGGATCAGATTACAAAAATAATTCAGTGGAAATGCATGGATTCCAGTTTCTTCCAGTAGCAGCAACTGGAATCCATACATTTCCACTGAATTATTTTGGAATCTGATCCCCTTATCATACCTGTTCATTCACTTCGATTTATCGGACTAAATTCAAGATGGCTGCAAACGCTAAACTCTGTGAAGATACTGTCTGTATAAATCGTCTTGTAACCGCTGTATAAATCGTCATGTAACCGCTGCTAACGTGATAGCATCGTCGCGTTAGGCTGTGCACAGTAGTGTAACATTTATTCACCATAAATAAATAAAGTTGAGTGGTTCTGCAATGTAAACTATGTTTCCGTTTTTTTGCAGTACCATGTCCCTTACATGACATGGCCCAGTGTCCTTGTAACATGCATTCAGCAAACCTAGATATGAATGTGATTTCAGCCCGACTTTCAACATTTCTTTCACGAAGACACGTAAACCACAAAGACCCGTAATGAGGGATCTGGAATGTTGGTTACCTAGCAACCAAGACGCTGTCTATTGAAAAGGGAACTATTTTTGATGCGTAAGAACGATGTCGAAATTAACATGTTTAAACAATAATGGGGTGTTTTCAGATTATTTAGTTTGTGGTAGAATTGTTGTATAAAAGCAATATAGCACTTGTGATCGTGGGCAACAACAGCCGTGGGAATATCCATGACCAATCCCACTCTCACTCACGCTCTATTGCTTAATAATATCTCACTTAGACATGCATACATAACACTAACACACGCGGACCCCATACCGACATACTTTGGCCCAGGATGAATTAGGGGTTTGCACAGCGTGTCATCAGATCTGGCTCTCTATTTGCAATGGACAGGATAGCTAACCCACTGAGCCTCTCCTGCCCCATGCTGCTCCTTAGGTAGGTCTTAATAAGTTTAAGTTTGGAAAAAGATCGCTCAGCTGTTGCCACAGTCACAGGCAATGTCAGAAACAACATGAGAGCAGTACACACTTCCCCGAATGTGGATGTTACACTGTGAAGTTGTTACCACCAGCCACTGTCATAATCTTTTTTGGCAAGTTGAAAAATAGATGACTTCTGTGAATGTTATGTCTCCCCAAGTGATTTAAAACTAAACAAATGTCAATGACTTATTTTGTTTGCTTTCTTGCAACATTGACATGATTAGGCTATGCATTTGATTTAAAAGTTCAGGCTGCCAGTCGAGGCAAAAGCCAAATGTCCAACAACAGTTGCAGACTCTACTGTATGTTGCAGACTCGAACCACAATACCCAAGGGATGTGCGCTTCTATCGGAAGTTTAACTTGCATTGGCTTCATTTCATCTGCCTGCAAATGTAGCCTAGGCTTAACAAGCTGCAAATTCACACTGGGTGCAGCAAAAATCCCAGCTATCCACACGTTTTCTACATACCATGTCTACTTAATTAATAGTCATTTTCGTTGGATAGCCTATTGCGTAATAGGCCTACAACCTGTCCAAATATAGTATTTAGGGATCATTATTTGTGAAGCCTAAAGTGACACAATATTGATTTGCATAGTTTATTATCACATATGAACATCACATTAAATAACCTAGGACTTCAGAGACAGGGCAAACTTTACCACCATTCCCAAAATGTTATCCCAACCAATTAAATTAATTTGCCCTTATAACGAGGTGAAGTGCGTTCCCGAACAACTTCTTTTCCTCTGAGGGAATGGCCAATCTTCATCAAAGACATACCGTTGTACCTTACGTTGTCTCCGTCTGTAACGTGGAATCTAATAGGCTAATTCTAGCTGGTGCCGGAAACGAACACCCATGAAAAGCCATTTTCGTAAAGATGGCTGCGGTCAATTTCATGCTTTTTTGGCTGAAGTAGCTAGCCTAGCATGGGCCATTGAAATGAATGGGGGCTGGACTTAGTCACTCTCTCCAGTTATAATACCTCCATGGGTGAACCGCACCTGAGCAAGCACACTTCACAGTTCCTCGGAAATGCATTCTAGTTATTATTAGTTAAATTATTATTACAGTGTGTCTCCTGGGTAACATAGGTACACCTGATAATTTTTTCAGAATTTTTTGAGACCTAACTGCGTGGGCCCTGGTTGAATTGACGTGGAATGACCCAACTGAAATTCAGTGAAAATGTACCACAGTGCTGTAAAATGTACTGAAAAACATTTAACTGATACTTAGCAAAACAGTACAAATACTAAAATAATTGTATGTATTTACCAAAATAAGACAATTAAAGAAACAGTTCATACAGAATAAAAGGCCTTTGGGGTCCCAAACTTTCAAGACATAAGAACAGTCATGGCCCTTTCATCTACCTTGATGTCAGTTTTGACTATTAGAGTGCAAGTTTCGCGGCAACATGGAAGTGATAAATTGAAGGTAGCCTACATCAAGGTGTGGACTCTGAGAAAGGATAATGTATTGTTCGCCGGTCAGTATTGGAAGTCCCGACCTGGCGAACAGCATAATGACGCACAGTGAAGCATGAAAGGGCAAAAGTTTAAGGGAAAAAAACTTTAAAATGTAAAGTACATTTAAAAAAGAATAGTTACAAGACATAAAAGACATATAATAGAATAAATCAGAGAAAATAACAACTTCCTATTACTGGAACACAATCAGCCAAGTTAACCTTTTCTTGCATTTAACTTTTCTTCCATTTAACTAACCAGCTAACCCAAAAATCCTTGGCCATTAGACAGTTTCTCGACAGGTTATTAGTACTGTGGCAAACCTCTGTCCACCTTTATCTATCAGCACATAACCAGCAGTCCCTTTTATACAATTCACTGATTTTAGTAATCTCTGAACTTCTCACTAGCAGTTAGCTATAAACGTAAACACAGTAGAGCAGAAGACAGAGCTCTGATCCAACAATCAAACATGGGAAAGGTCAGAGTTCGGGAAAGTTGTGGACAATCAAGCTTTTGTTGGTTAGATTATTGACTGACAAAGACAGCGCTTAAGTTAAGAGACACACACATACACACTCAATCAAAAAAGTAAGAATAAAGATTCTCAGATTCTCCGTTGTCGTAGAACAAGTACTTGATGAGTCGTCCAGGCAGAGGAAGGCTGGACATTCTCCTCAGTCTCTGCCATCCGACCAGCTGGCGGATCCTCAGTCGGCACAGATGCATCAGGCAGAAGGATGGCTCTGAAAGGACATTTTAAGATCACCTGGCCTCATTTACCAATATCTTCCTAATAATTTTCTTAAATTTGCTCTTAAGAAGGTCCTATGAAAACTCTTAAGCAGATTCACAAAAAGTGTTCTGGGATTCAGCATGATAAAAACAACACACATGATAATTGCAACACACAATAGAAGTAAAACTCCAGTAGAACTGAGTTGATATCCAATCAGGATATGTCTACATCATTTAATTTTTTTTGATGTATGCAACAAGCTCTGTGACACCTTAGCAGTCACTTTTACACCATATTTTTTTGAGTGACAATTGTCGCCTGGACTATAAAAGTATCTGAAAGTTAACTCATTGTACTCACTTGATTTTTCTTTGATGTACACCCACTCCTTGTTGCTCTCAAGAAGTTCTGTGATTCTAGAACACAGTTTCACAGGACCAGTGTAATCAAGGAGACGGTCAAGTATAGGTCCTGCCCAATAGATGTAAAGGGGATCCGCTATAATCTCACAGAACTGTACAGAAAGGATAAAACATCAGTTAGGAAGAACTAAAATCCACTCATTCACCCAAATACAATAAACCACTAAAGATATGCTCACTGGCCAGTCACAGGTACACCTGTTGAACTGCTCATTAGCACAAATATCTAATTAGCCAATCACACGGCTGCAACTCAATGCATTTAGGCATGTGCTGAAGTTCAAACTGAGCATCAGAATTGGGAAGCAAGGGGATTTGAGTGATTTTGAACCTGGTGTGGTTGTACCAGGCCGGCTGGTCTGAGTATTTCAGAAACACCTGATCTACTGCGATTTTAACACACACAATCTTTAGGGTTCACAAAGAATGGTCCGAAGAAGAGAAAATATCCAGTAAGCAGCAGTTCTGTGGGTGAAAATGCCTTGTTCAGGTTGGCCGCGGGTCCTTAAAAAGTCTTAAAGTCTTAATCACTTTTCCTAAAAATAACGTCTTAAAAAGTATAAAGTTGTCATAAATTTCGATTGGATGGAAGGCTACAAGGTAATGACATTTAATAGAACAAAGTTGATTCTTGCGACTTCCATAAAAAGGAGCAAAGACTGGATATTACACTGTCTAGCATTTTTGTATAGTCAGATTTGAAAATAACGTGGCAAAAAATATTGTAGCCTAATTATTCCTCCTGTTTAACAAATATCTCCAAATCAGTGATTTACACCTATCTGTTCCGCCGTTTACCATACACAAAAATTGGTATTGCATTTCCTGAATCCTTACATTTAGACATACAGACAAATTTTGTTAAAGAGCCTAAATATTTTCTCCATTTGCCTACTAGTGTATGATGCTTGTGTGATCACAAAACAATGGCATCCATATAATCGCTGATGCTGAGTAAAGCAATAAAACTATTGTAGTTATATTTTACATTAGTAAAGCAGTCCTCTGAAGGGCTCACAAACTTTGACTGCTTCGAAGTGCATACACCAATATAGCATAACAATAATAATTGTGATAACGATAATCGTAATGATAATTTTATGTACCCATATAGATAGATTTCCTTAGAAAATAACTCAAATAACCACTTGTTACAACCAAGGTATGAAGGGGAGGATTGGGACACTTCATTTTACCAGGAAATTAAAGTTTCAGCGGGGGGTCATTAAAGTAGCCTACATCACATGCCTACTACTACACTATCTGTAATAGAGACAGGTAAGGAGGGTAATGGGAATAATGTGAATGTGTCTTTACAGGATAGGAGTTAATATAGGAATAGCCTCACCTGAGCTAATAAAAAATTAAAAAAAACTAGATGTACCGCATAGCGGTACAAAATATGACCGCCGCTCAGTCCTGTACATCCATTTCTGCGAAAATAAATCATATTAATGAATTTGTCTCCATCTTCTACTCCATCCCCCACTTTTGAAACTTTTGTGTATGCTTGTTTGGAATGTGTGTTTGCGGGCCGCACACAAAGTAGCCTACTGGTGCTGCAAAGGTGAATAGATTTGTAGCACTTGCCAAAACATTTGTAGCATTGTTATAAAACCTTTAAAATATCTAAACAATCACAAGTAGGGCAGTTCATCACAGTCCATCCATTGCAACTGGACTGATGAAAGGTACACCTGTAGGCTACATTGTATTTGGGAAAAGCAGAAGGTAGCAGCATAATGTATTTATTTATTTATTATTATTAAACAAAACAATCCCTGTTAGTTCCATGCAGTTTTCAACAGCTATCAAGAAGAGAGGTCATGTCATGGATTTTTGTGAATGTTTCTTCTTCTACATATGCATACGTTTAGTCTAGTTTAATCTAGTTCATATGATATTCAGCTTTATTGTCAATGTACAAATTAAATACCAGTAGTCTAAAACAAACAAAATGCCGTTTTACCCAGTGGTGCAAATAACTGACATGTCCAAAAGGGCCTTCATGAAATGCGTTGCTAGACTGTTCATACACATTTTAACGGGCCAAGTTGAAGAGCTACTGTCCGTTATTGTTTGTGCAAATAATATGCTGATTCATGTTCCCTTGCATTTTGCAACTATGAGGTCCATGGTTAGTCTGGCTTTCGCCAGACCAAGCTCAATCTTTTAAGAAATCGAAAAGGAATCGCGGGCAGATCAGGCTGAGTTCACCCAGCCTAGTCCATGGTAGGCGCCCGATAGAAATATTGTTTAATTTCGCGATTGAGATATCCACACACTGGCGCCCCCCCTGCGACGTGTTCGCCCCCGGTTTCAGAGCTATTCTATATGCAAAAATGCATAGAGGGAGTTATGACAAAACCGTGACTGTTAACAAACTATAAGCTATATAAGGTAGGCCCTATTACACAACATAAATTGTCACTAGGCTATGCTGGCGACCCAAATAAAATCTCCTTTGGGAACCAATAGCTTACAGTATCAAGCGGACTTAAGCTGCCACTTCCTGGCGAAAAGTTAATAGTTTTGCATATCAGTAGTAGGCCTAGTAGCCTACATTTCACACAGCTGTGTGAATCACGGAAAGCACTCTAAATGGAACCCAACCCACTGTACAGTAGCTCAAGGTCTGTGGCTAAAGCAGCCATAATGAAAGCGTTATCATTGTTTGGATACTTCACACACACGTGTTTTTTAATCACATAGACTACTGCTACCAAGCTGGAATCAAAGCACATCAACTCCCCTCTCACACCCTAAACACACACTTCGAACAAACAAAAAATGTCTAGCCATAGGCAAAACTGTATTGGACCGGTGTAACGTTGGTACTAAATCATCCATCGCAAAGAATGATTTTTGTAGCACGTGCAACAGATATGTGTAGGTACAGCCCTGCCCTGTATACATCTCTCAACGTGCGCTTTAAAACATTTGGTTTAAATGGAGATCACGGGTATGTTAATAAATCTACATTGCGGCGAAGTTGACACAAATTATTCATTTTGGACGAATTTATGTAGTTTCAGTCCTAGTTACTTTACTTTGAGCCATGCTCTTCCTTACTTGAATCACCTTTGAAAATAGAGGATTGAAGTAGCCTATATGGGTGTTTGGGAATGAACGTTGACTCAGATGCTTTTTGAGACTTTGAGCTAAATGTCCCAGCCCGGTGTTTAGGATGCATCATAGACAGGTTATCTTTCAGGTAGCCTATATTTTCCATTAGAAAACCGTCACGTAGTGAACGTGTTGTGGCTAACTCACTTAGCTCCTGTTAGTAGCCTAGGTTATGGTCATAAGCAAATGAGATGACAGTCGAAAGATGCAATTAGTGCTGTTATCAATTTTCTTGGTAGCCTATAACCGCATTTATGGTTTTCTACAAATACATCAATAATCAAATTGGCCTCCATCACTCAACCAATGCTAATGGTAACATTATTTTACCACTAGGTTATTGACATAACTTAAGATTAACGTAGCCTACCTGCAGTAAAAACCAAGCATGTCCGATAAACATTCTCAGATTTATTTCCGCTTCAAGAAGAAATGGGGATTACATGTCATGCAGAAATCATCCTACCCTTATTAGACGTTCTCTGCGGTAAACTACAGTCTTGTCCACTTTAGATTAACTTCCAACAACATTACGTCTCACTGCAACGATGCGCCATCTGGTGGACAAACGACTATGTGACGCCAATACTGGAAATGCAGCCAAATTATTATGATAAATATTTGGTTTTCCTTTAATCCTACTGAATTTGTAATTATGTATTGTCCGTTGTAATTGCCGATACTGATGGTATGTGCGTGCCTGTGTGTGTGTGTGTGTATATGTGTGCACCACCATCTACAGGCCAATGAGTGTACAGTCACTAAATGTACACATAACTTAATTTTTTAGACCCCCATGGATGAAATTCTCTGAAACTTGGCATACCCCCAGAGAATGTCAGGTTAATCATACACATAAAATTTGGTGCAGTTCTGAACATCTTAACTGAAGAGAGGGGCGATAAAGCAGAATGATATTGCATTTTCATTTTTTACCAGGGGGGGTGCAAATCACAAATGAGTGATTATGGGCTAGGTTGATGTGGGCCCTTGAGACCAACATACCATAAAAATGTCTTCATCCTCGGTGCCACGGTTCAGGTAGTTATTTAAGAAAAACTGCATTTTTTAGGTTTCGGGGCCCAGCTGGGGTGGGGTGGGGGTGGCCCCTGGGGACCAAACAAAATTTTCTCCGTAAAAGTCTAGTGGGGCTACATACCCACCAAATTTAATGTGCCCCGGTGGTTCGGTGTCCCGGGTATCATTGACCAAAAAATTCAGGAAGTAGATGACGGGAAAAAAAAAAAAAAAAAAACTTTGACAATCCCTATATGACCGCTTCGCTAGCTTCGCTAGTGGCGGTCATAATTATAATCACCCTGTTGCTAGCAATGGAATCATGTAATGATCAGTTTTTAGTTTGACAATTTTGATTGTTCTTGCACGAGAATTTTGGCAGACTGGTAGCTATGCATCAGAGTGGAATCTGTAAATAATTTCATTCAGGAGAAAAAAAAATATCACTTGAATACTTTTCAAGTGATATTTTATTTCTGCACAAAGCACAGTCTACCCTACCTGAGCTAGGCAAAATAGCTACCACATAACAGTGACAAGCCCTGTAAATGCGCACTTTCTCTCCTGTGTGTCTGCCGAATTTCAATGCTCCTCTAGTTCTCTCAACAGGGCTATTTGCTCACTGAAACTGAACGTTTGGTTCAGTTTCACATCTAATGGGGGATATTTTCTTGGTACACTTGGTACACTTTGGGCCTCTCAGTTTTGAGCATCTTTAAATGCCACAGCCCAGAGCCATAGAAAGGGGGAATTGCGACACTCATTGATGTCGCCGCCATGTAATCAAAAAGTTCCAAAAAACCTGAATCATCTCAAACTGGTTTGCTGAACTAGACAGTGTTTTAGCTATACTCAAAAGGCCTCCACAGCCACAGATCTCTGACAAATCTGCAGCAACTGCATTATGCTATCATGCTCGATATGGACTCTAATCTCTGAGGAATGTTTTCAGCACTCAGAAGGCAAAACGCAGTACTAAGAAGGTGTACCTAATAAAGTGGACAGTGAGTGTACAGTGCTTACCACAATTATTGACTCATTATTCAATAATTATTATTGAATTATTGACCTGATAAATATCAGTAAAAAGGGTCATAAAAGATCATCATTTTCATCTTGCATGAACCAAAAGGAGTAAAATCCTTAGTCTTTTATGACATTTAATTACAGATGCAAGTGTATGGAGTCTTCTAAATGCTACTGATACTTTGCTTGTAATCATACTCTAGAGTAAACTCAGAACTTAACTTTTTGCCAATGCTCAAGGTGGTTTTGGCCTGCATGGGATGATTATTTTTAGTATAATTTCATGCCTGCTGTTGACTATGGTGTTGTGGGACATTTGACTCTGACAACCAAAAATGAGTCAACGTTTGATCTTACAGCAAGACAGTGTAAGTTTACTGAATATAAAATCAAGCTTCTGTCATGTCTGTCTCAGTTACCTCATCTAAAACCACTGTGAAAACCTTTGGGATGTGCAAACAGTGAGACTGCACAACGAAGTAAATAGCACACATCACTACCTACACTAGTATGAATAGCATCCACTTCTAATTATACACTGGTACAAATAGCATACCGTATTTTCTGGACTATAAGTCGCACTTTTTTTCATAGTTTGGCTGGTCCTGCGACTTATAGTCAGGTGCGACTTATATATGAAAAAATATATAATTGCACATTGATTAATTAATTGATTTTAAATGTTAATGTATATTAACTGACATGAACCCTACATGAAAAATTACTGTCTACAGCCTCGAGAGAGCGCTCTCAAATGCACAAGTCTCAAGTGCACTTTCAGCCAGAGAAAGCCAGTATAATTTTGTTTCAATTTTAACTCATAAAAGAGCTCTTCTTAATATTTTATATTGTTGGTTGGTTAAATAGTGTTGCCAATTAAAAGTCATTGTCCTACACCATGAGTCTCCAACACATTGCTCTCAAGCTACCAGTCGCATGCCGCCCCCTTCTAAGCTAGAGGCTGAAGCAGTAACCTACATTTAAACACAATTGTTGCTGCCATGCATCAGCCTACGAATTTTATATAAAAAAGTAAATCATGCATAATTTAAAAATAACTAAATTTAGCCTATCTTAGACCTCTTTGGCTATACGGAATAAGGTTTCCCTTGCAGCACAGCCCACATTCCATGAATGAATGAAAGCGGATGCCTTATCTCGCAATAAGCGGATGGAAATCCTGCCACTCTTTCATACATGAAACTTAATAATGAACCATTTAATACCCCACAGTGGTCATCAGTCCCGATATTTAGCAATATAATCAAACAGTCCAAACGTAAATAAAATCTCGAATTGAACATCTTTTGCTTTTGATAGCCTACGGTATGCCACTCCAAACGAAAAGTAGGCCTATGTCTCACAATAAAACGTAAGAAATAGAGGCCTATAGCTGAGTCGAATACAAGGTGTTGTGAAAAATAAAGGTGCTGTGCTTTGCGCAACCTAAATAAAAGACGCCAGACATAATTTGAGGATTTATGATAGTCTATCTCCTAACCACATAACTTTCAGTGTCCCGCCGGCGGGACGGTTACCCCCCTCCCCCACCTCCCCCCAACATTCTAAATCAATTGTATGCACCATATTGCTATGTAGCATAGTAATGTTATACACCATTTCAAAGCTTTGACTCTTGGGAATCCAAAAATGACAACTTTTTTCATGTAAAATCTGTATAGTGCTTTACATTCTCAGATTAATCTTCTTATGTCTCAATTAAATTTGATCCAAAATGCCCCCCTCCCCCCCTTCCGCTTTTGGTGCTACCCTGACTTCTGGCTGCAGTGTAGCTGCAGCACAATAAGTAGATGCAACATATTGGGTACTGAAATATTCACAAAAATCCATAGAAATTGAATCTTCATGTTGTGTTATCCAATATTAGTTGTACAGATGTATAGTCTATCTTATACACACTCATTGAACCAACAAAGTAAATGCAAAAATAGAGACATTTTTGTAATCATTCCATATTTAGTGTAGTCATTCCATATCAGAACCCCTGAAGTATAATCCAAATACAAGCATGAAACCTCAAAGTGTTACCTTTCATTTGAGACCAGGATTATGCTTCTACACAAAGGGGTTCATGTGCAGTAAGCATTTGATTGTCAGTATGCATTTTGGATAACAAAAGTCCTATGGGGAGTATCCATAGGCATTTTACAAAACGCATGGGCATACCTTGGCAAATAATAGTCTAAAGCACTCATATTTTCATTCTATATTGATCTACTTTTGCACACAACTTCACAAGACCTGGTGCTAGGGCTCAGTTGTGTTTCTAAGGGATATAAGAGACCTAGAGGGCTGAAATGTGGTCAGTTCAGAGATGCTTGTAATCCGGCAGAAAGAAAAAACTATATTCTAGCCTCTGTAACTCTTTGTGAGTACATCACACATTTATTGTGACTGTTTCCTACGAAAACTAGAGGTTCTCAGCTTTCTATAGAGGTCCAACATTTGATAGTAGGCCCCAGAAGAGGTGGGAACAATGCCCTTGTAAATAGGCACAGTGCAATTTCAGGCAAAAACTTGAAATTCTTTTTGAGAGTAAACATTCCTCACCCATTATCTAGACATGCATGAAAACATTTGAAAACAAAACTCACTGCCATGTAATATTTGATGGCTGTTTTGCTACTAATTATCTTTCACGTAATGAATACGCACAGAAAGTGAAAGTAGGCCTACTATGCGCTCCGTGTCTGTAGCTGTCTGTTCATGTCTGCAATCGATTATAACGTTCCTCAAATGGAGAACACATCCATGTTCTCTCACGTTATAGGCTGTCATGCTTCTGTGTTTGAAAAATTCCTGACGGTTCCTGATCGCTAAACGTTTGTTTTCCTTTCCTGTCGATAGCAGTTGATGTAGAAGCACCTATAGGCTATAATTTGACTTCAGCGGTGACAAATCTTGCAGAGAGAGAGAGAGAGAGAGACAGAGCACGCAACAAGAGAGGGGCACCCCCAAAGTGAGTCAGTGTTGGTCTGGCCAGTGAATAGTCCCGCATTCACGCCGCTCCATTATTAGATTAACGTCAGACAGCGCTGTAAAATGTGTGGGAATTTCTTGCATTATGATGGCTACAGTTGCGGGACTTTTATTATTATGCTCAATACCCTGCAATCCCGCGCTGAAATGTAGGCCCTGGTTTTAAATACGCATCTTTTTTCTCTCGCTCTCTCGGCCAGCCGAGGATTTGTTCTGCTGCCAGCTTATGCCAATATATCGTCCAAAATGCTTGATTGCATTGCATTCTCTACATTTTTAGCTAAATTTTCATGTACCACATCAGCATTTTTGTTCAGTGAATCTTTTGTAAATTGCTTTACAATTACCGTCGGGCATATAGGCCTATCGCCTGGCTTGCCTCAGCTTCGGTCACGTCTTTTTAAAACCGCATTTTTCTCTATCCTGAGCATTTAATCTGCTACCAGCTTGTGACTCCACATCGCCCAAAATGCTTTATTGCATTGCATTCTCCACATTTTTAGTTAAATTTTCATGTACCATATCAGCATTTTTGTTCAGTGAATCTGTTGTAAATTGCTTTACAATTACCATCGGGCCTATTGGCCTATCCCTGGCTTGATTCGATAACGTCCTTTTAAAACTGCATATTTTTATCTTGTGAGCATTAAATCTGCTGCCAGCTTGTGACTCTACATCGCCCAAAATGCTTGATTGCATTGTACTCTCCACATTTTAGATACACGTTGGTGTACCACATGGCATTTTCTTTCAGTGAATCTTTTGCAATTACCTTCCTGCCCTCCTCTTGGCTGCCGTCACTCATTAGTCTTTATTAACATGAATCTTTTTGACCTCAATAATCCAGTTACATAGTCTCTGGTTTTGGTTTTGGATTTTGTGAAATACATTTCTAAATAAATGCGACTTATAGTCCAGTGCGACTTATATATGTTTTTTTCCTGTTCATGACACATTATTTGACTGATGCGACTCAGGAGCGACTTATAGTCTGGAAAATACGGTACATTGATATTTGTACTGGGGTGAAAATAGCCTTTGCCAAAAAAGAAAATACTCTGTATAACCTGTGCAGCTTCGCTCTGAGGAATTTCATCAAGGTCCAGCTCATCCCTACTAGTAAGCCGGCTCTTAATTGGAGGATGTGGACTGCTTCCATAAACACATGAGAAACAGGCGTTGGCAAAACATCCATTGTCCAGCAGGAACTTCAAAATCAATGTGTGCTTCATACAAAAGAGCAGAGCTCCAGGAAAGGTAGTGGGGAGTGTTGGCACGCAGGCATTCACATTGGCACCATACTCCACCAGCAAAGACACCATCTCTAGATTTCCCTGTCTCACGGCTAAAAGAAGAGGGTTGAAAGCATCCAGATTGGGGTCAGCGCCTGCCTCCAGCAGCATTGAGGCTGTGTCTATGTTGCTGTTGCGTACAGTGAAGTGGAGGGCCGAGCAGCACCGGTCATCATAAATCTGGGAGTGGTCATACTTCAGCAAAGTGTTGACATCAAAGCCCGCATCGATGAGAATCTCCAAGACATCCTCTCGGTCATGTTCTGCTGCAAGGTGGAGCGGGCTAATGCCACTCTCTGGCACAATCACTCTGGCCGTTTTTGGAATCAATAAGGATACAATTCTGCTCAAAGATAGATTGAAAATTAGAAACATGCAAAGTTATGCTGTATTAGATTTGATAATTGACCATAAATATTTGGTTGCACTTAAAATGTACTGGTGTCAGAAAAAATGGTTTGATTGAAGCTATTCAAGTTCCAAATTCAACATTACCAACCTAGCATGTCCATTCTTTGAGGCGATGTGTAGAGGAGTTAGTCCTGCATTGGTTGTTTTGTTCACATTTACTCTTTTAGACAGAAGCAGCCTCACCACCTCTTCATGGCCATTCTTGGATGCTTCAAATAAAGGTGTTGCTCCATCTCTAGTTTGACAGTCAGTATAGGCTCCTTAGAAATGTAAATAAGAGAAGTTGTTATAATACATTTGAAAGTCAATACTGTATTCCACTAGCCTGGATGCCATCCAAACGTAGCCCCACCCACAACATTTGAGGGTCGGGAAGTTCGGTCTGGACTTTTTCCCGTTGTGGACCAACTATGTCCGAACCAGAGTGGTTCGGACCAGAAAAACTCCTTTGTTCAGAGCTAAAATGTCCCAGTACTGGGTAATTTCCCCACCTCCCCCCAACATTCTAAATAAATTGTATGCACTATATTGCTATGTAGCATAGTAATGTTATACACCATTTCAAAGTGTATAACACACACAACAACTGCAGTGAGTTGGAAAAGAGAAAGCAAGAACACATAGGCTACTACTGGCCAATCCTCTCCAATTGTTTAGAATTGGACTCTGGGCGTTTGGGAACAGCTGAGGGAGGAGGCTACTTGAAACCGCGAAGTTTCGGGTCGGTGTGAGCGAGCCGGACTTTCAGTTGAGAGTAATTAACACCCTTTTGAACAATCTAAGCTGTGCGAACGTCAGAGGGAGGTCTACGCTGATTCATCATTAGTGAGACACGAGGACAGCTGCATGCAATTCCTGTCAGAATAACAATAGAGGCTGTTGCTGAAGCGTCAGCCCTCCTTTCAGCCGTACTCGTTTAAGACGTACGCGGTCAAGACGAGCAAGTTTACCTGTGCAAGTTCACCGAGCACAGGCGCCGACAAAGGCAAAAATGTGCCATTCCACCATATCTGTAATCACCGGCCATCGCAGAAAACGGCATCATGCCAAAAGGGGCAGAAATCGCCTTCACCTCCAGCAACTTAAACGGTCCTTACCTACAGAAACCTCCTTCTCCATGGGCTTGTGGAACTGTCAATCCGCAGTCAACAAAACAGACTTCATAGCTGGCTATGCCAACCACCTTTCATTGGAACTCCTTGCTCTCACTGAGACTTGGATCAAACCAGAGAACACTGCCACCCCGGCTGCACTCTCCACTAACCTTACACTATCCCACACCCTCAGCCTATCTGGACGAGGAGGCGGGACGGGCCTGCTGATCTCCAACAAATGGAAATTCACCCCGCTACTGCCTTCAAACAAATATGTCTAATTCGAATTCCATGCCATCACAGTGATCGCCCCAGCAAAACTCTACGTGCTGGTCATCTACCGCCCTCCAGGCCAACTAGGTGACTTTATGGACGAACTTGACACTCTGCTGTCCTCCATCCCTGAGCATGAATGTCCGCTTCTTGTTCTCGGTGATATGAACATCCACTTAGATGCTCCAGGCTCAGCGGACTTTTTGGCCCTGATCCACTCCTTTGACCTCAAACTGGTTCAAAGCCCACCGACTCACAAAGCTGGCAAAGAGCTTGACTTGATCTTCACTCGGAACTGCAGCACAGACACCCTCATGGTGACGCCTCTCCATCTTTCTGACCACTTCTTCATCCAGTTCAACGTCAGCCTGAACAGCCTCCGGCTCCTCAGCCGATGGTCACATTCCGCCGCAACATCCAGAACCTGTCTCCAACGCACTTCTCCTCTGTGGTTGCCTCCGGTCTACCTCCACTCAACACCTTCTCCTCTCTGGAGGTTAATGAGGCCACAGACTCGCTCTGCTCCACACTGACCTCGTGTCTAGACGAGCTGTGCCCTCTTACCACAAGGCCAGCTCGATCCAAACACTCTCATCCATGGCTAAATGATACCCTCCGATCGCAGCGCACCAAACTCAGAGCCGCGGAGAGGAAATGGCACAAATCCAAACTAACTGATGACCTCAAAAACTACCAGACACTCCTGACCTCCTTCTCAGCCAGCATCACTGCTGCTAAGACGGCTTTTTACAATGACAAAATCAACAGCGCTACAGACAAAACTTTTCTCAACCTTCAAATCGCTACTCAACCCTCAGCTGCCTCCTCCTCCATCCAGCCTTACTGCAGATACCCTCGCCTCATTTTTACAAACAAAGTGGCGGCAATCAGCAGTCAATTCTCTACATGCCCACTCAACGCATCTGACTCAGATACCGCACTCCTACAACCTCTAGGGTCTGCTGGAACATCTTTTTCAGCATTCACGCCTCTCTCTGAGAGTGAAGTATCTAGACTCCTGACATGCAGCCGTCCTACCACATGCTTGCTGGACCCTATACCTACGAGCCTACTTCAGTCCATCAGCCCGACCATCGCTCCAGCTATCACACATGTGATCAATGCCTTGCTAACCTCCCGCACATTTCCAACAGCGTTCAAAGCGGCCCGGTAACACCGTTATTTAAGAAAGCTTCTCTCAACCCTGCTCAAGTCGAGAACTACCGCCCTGTCTCACTCCTGCCTTTCCTATCCAAAGGCATTGAACGAGCAGTCTCCAAACAGGTCTCTGACTTCCTTTCACAGAACAACCTTCTGGATCCAAATCAGTCTGGGTTCAAAAGCGGCCACTCTACCAAAACGGCTCTGTTGTCTGTAACAGAAGCCTTAAAGAAGCCAGGGCGACCGCCGGGTCATCAGTACTCATTCTGCTTGACTTATCGGTTGCCTTTGACACGGTTAATCACCGCGATCCTTCTCTCTATACTCGCTAACATGGGAATCTCCGGTTCTGCTCTCTCCTGGTTTGAATCCTACCTCACAGGACCTTTCGTTTAACATTATCATGGCTTGGTCAGCTATCTGCACCTCACCATCTCACCACAGGGGTCCCCAGGGCTCAGTGCTGGGCCCCTTCTCTTTGCTATCTACACCACCTCCTTGGGACAGATTATCCGTTCGCATGGCTTCTCATACCACTGCTATGCAGACGACACACAGCTCTATCTGTCCTTTCCACCTGATGACCCCTTGGTTTCAGCACGGATCTCGGATTGCCTCTCAGACATAGCTACATGGATGAAGGCACACCACCTCTAGCTGAACCTCTCAAAGACTGAACTGCTGGTCCTCCCAGCTAAACCTACCATACATCACGACATCAACATCAAATCTGACTCTCTGTCTGTTTCACCTACCAGGACTGCAAAAAATCTAGGAGTTGTTCTCGACAACCAACTAAACTTCTCAGATCATGTTGCCTCAGTCACCCGGTCTTGCCGTTTTGCACTCTACAACATACGGAAAATCAGGACTTACTTGACTCAAGATGCTACCCAACTTCTGGTTCAGGCAATAGTCATCTCAAGACTCGACTACTGCAATGCCCTCCTGACAGGTCTCCCAGCCTGCGCAGTGAAACCACTTCAGATGATCCAGAACGCGGCGGCGCGCCTGGTCTACAACCAACCCAAAAGGGCACGTTACCCCGCTGCTCATCCAGCTACACTGGCTACCTATGGCGGCCCGCATCAAATTCAAGGCTCTAACGCTTGCCTACAAAGTAGTCTCCGGTTCTGCTCCCACCTACTTGAATGCCCTCATACAGACATACGCTACCTCCAGACCGCTGCGCTCCTCAGACGAACGACGTCTAGCTCTACCACCGGTATGCTCAAGCCAATCCAGACTTTTCTCATCTGTTGTTCCTCGTTGGTGGAACACACTGCCAGCTCCTACAAGGGCAGAGACATCCTTCTCCATTTTCAGAAAACTCCTGAAGACCCAGCTCTTTAGAGAACATCTCCTCTCATAGCAACACTTACAACAAGTCTTACTGATCCTAGCACTCACCAGCCGTCTCAAACTGACAAGTAACTGTTAAAAACAGCACTCACTGATGCACTTATTCTTACTGTACTCTAATGTTTTTAAATTGTCCTAAAATTGATGAGAACTGCTCTAAAACTTAAACTGTTACTATGTTGTTAGTCGCTTTGGCTAAAAAGCGTCAGCCAAATGTAATGTAATGTAATGTAATGTAATGTAATGTAACCAAAGCTTGTTCATGTACAATCTGTATAGTGCTTTACATTCTCAGATTAATCTAATTATGTCTCAATTAAATTTGATCCAAAATGCCCCCCTCCCCCTCCTCCGCTTTTGGTGCTACCCTGACCTCTGGCTGCAGTGTAGCTGCAGCACAATAAGTAGATGCAACATATTGGGTACTGAAATATTCACAAGAATCCATAGAAATGGAATCTTCATGTTGTATTATCCAATATTAGTTGTACAGATGTATAGTTTATCTTATACACAACCATTGAACAAACAAAGTAAATGCAAAAATAGAGACCTTTTTGTAATTATTCCATAGTTTGTGTAGTCAGTCTATATCAGAACACCTGACATACAATCTAAATAGTCCACAAGAAACCTCAAAGTGTTACCTTTCATTTGAGACCAGGATTATGCTTCAAGAGGTTGCCACACAGTAAGCCTTTTATTGTCAGTGTGCATTTTGGGAACCCAAAAGTCCTATGGGGAGTTTCCATAGGGCATTTTACAAAACGCATGAGCATACCTTGGCAAATAATGGTCCAAAGCAGTCATTTTTGTATTCTATATTGATCTACTTTTGCACACAGCTTCACAAGACCTGGTGCTAGGGCTCAGTTGTGTTTCTAAGTCATCTCAAGTGACCTAGAGGGCTGAAATAGTGGTCAGTTCAGACATATTTGTTATCCGGCAGAAACATAAAACAGTATTCTAGCCTCTGTACCTCTGTGCCAGTACTTCCCACAGCTATTCTGATTGTTGTCCAAGAAACTACAGTGTCTAAGCTTTTTAAAGAGGTCAGGCATTTGATTATAGGCCAAATGTATGTAGGAGCAATGATCTCCTAAGTAGATGATGTACAATGCCGGGCAAAATACTCAAAATGGGCCGTATGCATAATTAACAGAGGACATGTGTAGGTTGCTAGTGACAAAATAGTAGTCTTGTTTGACCAGTGCGATCTTAATGCTGATTAAACTAACCATGTTTAATGAGGAGGTTCAATACTTCTGTGCCTCCTCCCTGGGCAGCCATGAATAGTGGTTCAATGCCGTAAGTGTTCCTGGCTCTTATGTTTGCTCCAGCTGTCACTAGAAGCTTGCACATGCCAAGACTTTTGTGTCGCACCGCTTCATGTAATGGTGTCATTCCTTTCGCATTGGCCTGTGAGGCTTTGGCTCCAAACCTCAGAAGAAGCTCCACTATTTCCTCAGTTGCATTTTCACAAGCTGGAAAGGATGGATTTGTTCAGAGATATATAAGTACAGATTTATCAAGTCTTTCTTAGTATAGGACTGATTAGCCTCTCAATATTTCTTTAAAAGGGATACCTGTGTAGAGAGGTGACTCTCCTACGTTGTCGGCTGTATTGGGATCTGCTCCTGCCTCAAGAAGATACTGGACACACAATGGGTTTTTGCCGGCAGCAGCCAACATCAGAGGTGTCTGGCGCTTGTTGGTACGTTTGTTGATTAGTTTAGGAAAGGCTTTAGTTGGTATGGATATAATAAAAACAGAATTATTAATGGCAAGTCAGATGGACAATAGACATGGCCGTTTCTCAAACACAAGGAAGGATCCTTCAAAGCTGCTTTTTCAAGAAAGGTACGTCATTGAATCTCGCCGACACACCGTTCCGGTGGTGGTGTTGGTGGGGGTCATCTATTGCTTTTTCTTTTTTTATGGCAACTACAAATATTAGGTCCAATGAATGAATGTGAATTTTGTGATGTAAATTTTTTACAGACCTAATAGTGTTCTTGAGAACTTTGTGTGTCAATCAGGGACTGAGCCATGAGTTTCGATTTGTTTATATATACCGCTGCGTCAACGTTACTTCCGTGATTTGGGAAAAGCCTGTAAAAGTCCTGGCAGGAAGCGATTAAATCAATGTTTTTTGGTATATCCCAGTTATTGATATTTTTTTTCCAAAATGTTTACAACTTAGTGTTAACTAATAATTGTTGCAAACTGGTACTACGAATAAAATATTAGTGCATTCCTGGATCTACATCCTTATGCATGCTTCCTGCCAGGACTTTTACGGGCTTTTCCCAAATCACGGAAGTAACGTCGACGCAGCGGTATAGTAGCAGATGGTAGCATCCATCAGGCAAGTGTTATTTAAATAAACTCCTGGTGTACTTACAAGCTTTTCAATGCCTCGTTTTATGAGTAAATAGCATAGTTGTACTACTGTAGAAGTTTCGTACCATTCAGGATATTATTAGTGGGGTAATTTACGAGATAAAAGTAGGTTCCATTACGCCTGCAGAAAGTCATTAGTTTCTGACAGCGCTACTCGACCAGGGTTCGACCAAGGGCAAACACGTTCTGGGAGGGTGTTTGGCTCGGGGTCATGGTGCAAAGGACCCTAGGGTGAAATTACTCTGAACTATCGCTTTAAGTAGTACTATCAAAAGCCACCTTAACTTTCGTTGGCCTTTCGAATGTCTTATTTTAACTTTCACGTCATTCCCTTAAGCTTTCCTACTTGTTAGATTTGACCAACCTTCCATAGCCTATGTGCTCAAGTAGTTTGAGTAGAACTACTGATCTCCGCTTGTTGACATTTTATCATGTATTTCATGATCGCTAAACATTTGATTCTTTTTAATGTTGTCATAAGTTAACTTCATTCAACTGCGCTTGTATGTAGGCTGTGCCGTTCAGTTGTGGACGTTCATAAATTGCGGTAATGGGCAAAGAAAGGCGCAGTTTACACTTTGGATTGAAAGTTTGATAAATATGACGGAAACTTAGGTCTTAGGGGAAAGTCCATAGGAGTCGATTGCCAAGTATGGGAGTAACACGCTCTGGAAATTCACAATTTCGTCGCCGTTTTAAAAATGAAGTTGTATGGACTGGACTATGTTTTTTTTTTTTTTTTTTTTTTTAAACGGCGACGAAATTGTGAATTTCGGCAAATGCTAACAAGAAGCCTTGCCTTGTCTTTTTGAAAAATTTGATTCAGCAGGACTCTGTTCTACCAATGAATTATCCTTGACTTTGAGAAACAGCCTGTATGTTACTGATGCACATGTACTAACATGTTATTTCACTCATACAGAACAAGCATCCCAGAAACTGATCATTTTATATGTGTAGCCTCAAAAATGGTCTCTCACTCGTACAGTACCTTTTATCAGCACTCTCAAACATTTCTCATAACCATTGTTTGCAGCATCATGCAAATGTATCCATCCTTTTTTGTTTGGTGTACTCAGAGTGTCAGAAGGCTGTTCCTGCAATACTTCAAGGAGTTTTGGTGCATCATTCCTCCAGATGGCTGATTGTATAGCAGACATGTCCCTGTAAGACCAAACATAAATTCTAGTGCATTTAACTTTTAAATATATGATAATATATATATATATTAATGAAACATATGTAAGGAGAGATAGAAGGGTCATAACTATAATAAGTCATAGTAGATACGTATATAAACTTGCAGAATTTATGGATGAAGAGTCTAAGCGAAGATGTCCTAGAATATCCCCACTCTGGAATGCCTCTTGTCCAGTTAGAGATTAATTAATAGTTTGACAGGTTACACTGTTGTATGACTGAGCATTATGGCAATCATGTTTGTAGGGTTGGTGAGAATATACCAACAAATGAGGTTTGGCCGAGTCCCGTAGGTAACCACAGCTGTGGGTATATCCTTTACCAACCCCCCAATCGTGAGTGCCATATTACTTTTATTCAACAGTTGTACTACAAACTAATCAAAGTTAAAGACTTTAAAATGTGTTTTCTGTATTTTGAACACAATAATTTGTGTAGTCTACTTTCTTGGCACATCCACATCCATTTTACACTCCATTTTCTCACTCAATAATAGTCAAATGTGAGGTTATGAAATCCCCGCCCATGCAACGTTCATGTCGAAGTGATTTACTAGAGGAGAAAAGTCCGGGTACAGATATCCCCACTCTGGAATGTCTCTTGTCCAATCAGAAATTAGTAGTTTGACTGGGCGTACATTTTTTGAATAATGAGAATTATGCAGGTGTCCTTACATGGGTTTCAATCTAACTTGCAAACCTCCAGTTTTGCTTTTCGTCCAAGAACACACCCTCGCTCCGTCTTCAGCAGAGTTATGTGAACTCTCTGTCCGGTTTTGGCTAAACAGAAATAACAGTGTAGCAAAGATATGAAGTCAGCTTTTGCAATAAGAATTGTGCAATTGCTAAGCTTTAAAAGGCATCCAATGCAGTTTTGGGTTCTAGGGCTCCCCCTAGAGTTGCAAAGTATTTATATTTTACCTTGCCTTGTAAGTTTTAGCCTCCCAGACATCAGTACATGTGCATTTGTTTTGGAGCAGAAGCCAACAGTCAAATGGCTCGTTCTCCGCACGCCAGCTATGCTAGATGTACAATATATCAGCAGCCGATATATTATTGGCCGATAAGTGAAAAAATGGAAATATTATTATTAGAAAGTGTGATAAGACCAACGGAAAATTAAACCTGCCGATATTCTAGGCCAGGGGTGGGCAACTAATTTCCCCAAGGGGCCACATGACAAACTGGGACTGTTGAGGAGGGCCGGACCCAAAATACTGAACTCAAGTCTGAACTCAATTCTGTTCAATTCTATTCTGTTCTTGTATAACATTAAGTAAATCATATGGTTTTGTTTAGTAGTCGTAAGAACAGATGAAAATGTGAGGGAGACAAAGGAAAAACAGCAATATTTAATCTATGTCCAGTATTTAATCCTCATTCTCGAAAATGATTTTTTGACATTGACATTTTTTTTCAGTTTTCAAAGACTGATAAAAAAAAGTACTACAATATCTATATAATTAGGCTAGGTCATGAAAATGTGAAGAGTCAGTACAACCGATAGGCCTGTGCCACCATTTCATCAACACTCTTTTTCATCATTAAATCATTACCATCATTAAATTAACTCTATGCAGAATTAGACTACGAAAATGTGGAGCAGACAATAGTCGGCTGTCATTAGTTAATCAACATGCACAAAAAAACTATTTTAAAAAATGTAGGCTATGTTTTTTGCTTTAACTTTGTGCACATAACTGTGATTGGTCAACTCGCTCTGTGTGTTGAGCCGGCTGCTTCAAGCAACCTGTGGGTAGTAGCATCATACTAGTTTGCTAACATAAGCTTTGCAAATAAACTCAGACATATTTTGGTTACAATTACGGGGTTATCCGATTGTAAACTGTCTATCTGCCAGTAACGTTTTGAAATGAACACTTCTTATCGCCAACGAGCAGCAGTAGGAGTTCGTTCTAACAACCTTTGCGGTGGTGAGCGACGCAGACATAAGAGAGACAAAACTTTGAAAGGTTTACGCTAACGTAAAGGCAACTCCATTGTGTCGACGCAGAAGCATAAATTCTATTCACCAGCTCATCAGTGAGGGTGTTTACGTCGTATGCATCCACGCACAAATGTATGGGCGTACAAATAGCAGTCGCTTTCAAAATAAAAACAACAATATTGATTTGCATGCATTATCTCTATGCTAGGCTCTTGACTATTGTTCTTTCACGGATCTTACGCGGGCTGGTCAGGGAATGCCCGCAGGCCACATACCGTATGTTGCCCATGTATGTTCTAGGCTGATTTGACATGGAACTATACTCTCATTCAAGTGAAATAATCCAGTCACTAACCAATTCGTCTGCTGCAGCTCAAACTTGTTGCTGGAAGCTAGCCTACAGGGACTATTTTCAGGTGCTACATGATATCATTGTGCTGCTGCGCCCATGGTGTTCCTTGATTATTACGCCTGAATGAGAGTATAGTTCCATTTCAAATCAGCCTAGAAAATTGCCACGTTTCATTTTCTGTTGGTCTTATTACACTTTCTAACTTGAGAGGAGACAAGTTTTAAATAGGAAAATTACCGGAAATCTTAGTCACTTTTAAATGTGATGCTAGCAGGTCAAATGCTACTGGTCTAATCCGATTCAATGGTCTATGCTAGGCTGGAGCTAAAAGTAGTATCGCCAGACTCAGAGAACGGCTGGATGAACTGGAGAAAGGTAAAAATCAGTTGTTAAACTCAAGGGGAGGTGGAAAATGAGTTTAATTCCCCAAATGGTGAAATATCCCTTTAAAGGAGCCACACATAGGCCTAGGTATTAGGAATTCCTGGTCTAGCGGCTCGCTACACGGCTAGGGAAATCACTACGTTGCTCAGACCTTAAACCCCCCAATCTGGATGTGTGCCGAGGACGTGTCAGTCAGGATGTTTGAATGGATGAGAAGCCAAAGGGGCAGCCAGCTTACCTTTTCGTCGGGCCACCTCGCTCTTGCCTCTCCAAGGCGTCCAGCTCGTGCTTGATGTCCACCGTGCATAAAAAACCCCACGGTGATGCAGGACGAAAACGAACAAACAAACAAACAAATGAAAAACGGGCCCCAAACGAAACCAAACCACCACTAAACCAAACAGAATGTCAATCCAAGTGCAAAATGCCAAGTTCATATATCGCACGGCGAAGCAGCTGGGAGGTTCACAGCATTGGCCCAGCAGCTGAGTTCCCCAGTTCTCTGAGCCTCTCCCAATTGACTGCCATTCCGCACGTCTTATAGTCAATCACACAATAAGACCGGAAGTAGCTGGCGCCCCTTGTGGATGGAGGATGTTTGTGTGTGTGACAGTGAGCTGTCTGCTCCTGTGTAGGTCTGAGCAACCCCCAATACATAACACTACTAGGCTACATCTATTTTGTTGACTGTTGTACCATTGAGGACTATTATGAGTTCTCTCCATCATTGGTGGTAGGTAACATTACTGCAATTAATATTATCGGTTATCGTATCGGTATCGGCCACAACAAACCAATAAATATTGGTTATCGGCCCTAAAATTCCATCGGTGCATCTCTACTGATTCTCCATGTTATAAGTTTGTTTACCACCAAAATCACTTTGAAGCTGTATATTAGGGTAAAAATCTTGCATAGGATGACTTTAAAATCTATAGCATTTTGTTATAGAGTTATGCATATGGAACAGTTGTACTATATATCTTTGATTGAGTATCACCTGGGGTGATTGGCGGTTTGATGTGGGTTGGCAGCGGGAGGGATGTTCCGAGTGTGTAAAGCTGTTTGTCTCAGAGCTCTGTGATTCTCCTGCTGCAGCTCTAGTAATGTTGGCATGGTTTCATGCTCAAAGGGCATAGGTTGGCTTGCTGCAGCTAGTGAACAAGATGACCTCTGTGAGTGCTCTGAGGAAGGGCTGAAGATATCACTCAGGCTGCGTTCAATGGACAGCTGAATCAGTTCAGCATCAGACAAGCCACTGTAGTTGCTGTAGTCCTCGAAAGCTTGATCAGCCGTAGATGCTGCTGCCATGGTGGTCATGATGAATCTGGCAAAACTAAAGAGATTAGGTGGGCTCTCTGCATTCACTGTTGGACAATCATATTCTTTAGCCAAGTCTAGAAGCTCCCATGGTCCCATGGTCAAAACAGACAGAAAACATTTGACCTTACTGGCATTAACACTGATATTAATATGTGTGAATGACCTGGTGATTCACTTGTATAAATTTAACACCACCACATTGAGCAGACATTTTGATTTCTGTCCAAAATGTAATGCAGTACAGAATAATGCAATGCAGTAATTGGGATGCAGGATGCCACAAGAAGCACACCACCCCCTTGTTTCCATTTAGTCAGAACTGAAGTATAGCTATGGGTTGCACTGTTTTCTATGTTTGTTGTACTATGTTTGTTGTACCAAGCTCCAAATCAAGCCAATTGAACTTAATTCATAAGAGTTTGTCGTCACTGATACTTCTATATTTGTTGTATAGTGCTGCAGTTTAAAACGTATTATCTTCTCAATATCAATATCAAATTAGAATGAATAAAATGATGAACAATAAACTTTACAGAGAACCATTTTAGGTGAGCCAACATTTAACAGAACAACATTTAAATAATGTCTGAAATTGAATAAATAAGGGTATATATTTGCAAGTATCTGTTGTTCATAGAGAAATAAAAGTTGTCAACATGGGGACATTATCTATATCTATTTTTTGTGATCTTACTGTTACTGCACAGGAGATGGTCTGCCATGGTCAACCTTGATACAGTTTTTTCAAGTATACAGCTACAGATACAGAGCAGTATAATGATGTACCAATTGCATTGTGAAACTCCAGTTACTTCCAAAAAGTGTAGAAATATCCAAAAAGCTGAAATATTAACTTACATTTGATGGAACCTTCTCCCTCCTCCACAGTTGCTTCTCCCTCCTCCACAGTTGCTTTCTGTCTTATGCCTGGGTGTCTCTGGGAGTCTTGAGTGTGTCTTGAGTCCTTAAGGACCATTTGATATGAGATTTATAGTTGATGACCTAGTCCGTTTATTTTTTCCTGCCAGCTAAATAGAAGGCTGACTTGGCATCAATAATTATGACCGCCGCGCAGCGAGTCAGGTTTAGTCAGATTTTTTTTTTTTTTTTTTTTTTTTTTTTTTTCGCATGTCCAAATTTCCGTCAAGGATTCCCGGGACGCTGAAAGACTGGGGTACACGAAATTTGGTGGGGATGTAACCCCACATGGATAGCATGGAACCATCGTTTTTCGTTTTGATCTGTAGCCCCCCCGCTGGACTGGACCCACCGAAAGGAGGGTAGGGCAGACACAGTTTTCTGTGAATATCTCGAGAACCGTAGGGTGTAGGAGGACCAATTTTTTTTGTATGTTGATCTCAAGGGGCCATGTCAACCCATTCCATAACCACTCATTTCATGTATAGCGCCACCTAGTTAAACACAAAAAAGTAAAAATGAGGTGCTGTAATCACAGGTATCTGTGACCTAACATAGTCAAAACTGCACAAAATTGGAAGTGTAGGATCATTATGACACCCTCTGAATGCACGCCAAGTTTCGTGGAATTCCGTTCATGGGGGTCCACACAATAAATTCATTTATGTTACTATACACCAACTGGCCTTTAGGTGGCCGGAGACAGTTTTCTGTGAATATCTCGAGAACCGTAGGGCCTAGGAGGTCCACCTTTTTTTTTGTATGTTGGTCTTAAGGGGGCATATTAACCCATCCCATTACCACTTATTTCATGTATAGCGCCACCTAGTTAAAAATTAAAAAGCAAAAAATTAGGTATTTTCATCAAAATATCTCTGGTTGACATGGTCAAAACTGCACGAAATTGAAAGTGTAAGATCATTATGACACCCTCCGAATTCATGCCAAGTTTTGTGAACTTTCGTTCATGGGGGGCCTTACAATAAAATAATTTATGTGTACATTTAGTGACCGTAAACCAACAAGGATTCCCGGGACACTGAAAGACCGGGGTACACGAAACTTGATGGGCATGTAACCCCACATGGATAGCATGGAGCCATCGTTTTTCGTTTTGATCTGTAGCCCCCCTGCTGGACTGGACCCCCCGAAAGGAGGGTAGGGAAGACACAGAACCGTAGGGCCTAGGATGACCATTTTTTCCGAATGTTTGCCTTCAGGGGTCATGTTAACCCATTCCATATGCACACATGTGCATAAACAGATACACACGCACACACATACATTCACAGTAATCATATGTATGACACATACTCACACAGTAGACAAATGTACGCATGCATGCATATGCACAAACACAGGCACATATGCAGGCACACACACACACAAACATAAACATGTACACGCACACATGCACACAATTCAAGAATTTCTCAGAATTATGAACAGGTAAGATGGGGGTGGGGTTGTATAAAATTAATTTTACATGTGAAATCTATGAACTAATCATGTTTTGGTAGTTGTTGTCTAGAAGATACCAGTGAGAATTGAGTGTGGATAATGCAATTTAGTGCGACAGTTAGAATCATATAGGCCTTTCAGCGTGATTTATTTTTGTGGAAAAAATGTGCTGGACTGGGCAGCGGTCATATTTTGTACCGCTCTGCGGTACATCTAGTTGAGATCTCATCTTGGCATCTCATCGTTGAAGACATAGCTTGGCAGAGATAGGCTATTCATAACTGCTGTATTTAGTAAAAGTCAAAACTTATGAGTGAATATACAAGCTTATCCTGAAACTCGGCAATATAAAGCATGTGTTTTGTAAATCACACTGTAAATTAAGGGTAAGATTATCCGCACAGTTGTAAATATTGTAATCTCTCGAAGCCTGGCATGTGGTGGTGCAAACCAAAGTAAGAAATGTATCAGACTACACCAGGGTTTAACCAGGAAGAGTTGAGACCATGGAAATGTGCACCCCAACCTAGTGTGGTTTGATAAGAAAAGCAATTATGTTAACTATCCTGGATGTTAGACATTGACAGTGGTTTGCAAAATTGTGCAACCCCCTACCAGGGAGGAGAGGTCAGGTGTGATGTTAGTGACGACCTAAAGTCCTGGTGGACATAAAGCATGTTACAGGTTTTCAAGGGTAAGTACTTTTTGTCCCATCATTGCAGCAGCCCTATCATGCCCAATTCACACCGGATGAGTGGCATCTGTGTCAACTGCATACCTGTCCGTTTTAATTCCGGCGCCCATGTTAACAGGTTAGAGCGTGCACACTGCCTGCGTGACACGCACATCTCACACACGCGTTGAAAACACTTGGCAACTAGAAATAGGACCGTTACCTGTTTTTTACGCGACAGGAAATTGTGTAGCCTTTCCAGCTAAAAGAGACAGGGAAGAGATGTTTAAATAGGCAGACTGGCCACAGCAGTGCCACATCAGAGACGTTTCTGGAATGAAAACTGATGGTCATTTTGATACCACAGATGAATAGAGACCCAATCAGACCAATAGTATGAAAAATCAGGAACAGAGTTTATTTACAATGATGCGCATCAAGGGAGAGACAGCATGACTCTCCATTAAAGATCCATCAGCTGCTCTAACTAGACAAGGAAATAGTTAGGGTTTAAGTATCCTTCCAGGCTGACGGGAGATGGTGTTGGTCATCCCATCTCACGTAGACTACACTGAATCAGACTCTGATTAGTGGCAACCTGGCAATCCGGAGCAGGTGGCTACTGATGCAGCCATGCAGAACACTGCAAAGTCATAATATTCCAGCTTATCTCTAAATACAGTCACACAGAGATATACACAGGGACAGTAGAGATATCATACAGTCATTACATAGAATCATACTTTTAGTATCAAAGTTACCCACTAATGAGAAATGCGGTCGGTCTGAATCACAATTCGGTACAGCTGATTTTCACAATTTGAAGCCATTTTATCAATTCTGTCTTAGGTAATAAAGTTAAAGACCTTCTTCAGGCAGAATAAATAATATTGAATGAGCCAGTGCATGGGGTTACACCATACATGGGCAACATACGGCCGTGCTTTCCCTGACCGGCACGCGTAAGGTCCGTGAAAGAACAATAGTCAAGAGCCTAGCATAGAGAAAATGCATGCAAATCAATATCGTTGTTTTTATTTTGAAAGCGACTGCTATGTGTACGCCCATACATTTGTGCGTGGATGCATACGACGTAAACATCCTCACTGATGTGCTGGTGAATAGAATTTATGCCTCTGCGTCGACACAATGCAGTTGCCTTTACGTCGGCGTAAACCTTTCAAAGTTTTGTCTCTCTTATGTCTGCGTCGCTCACCACCGCAAAGGTTGTTAGAACGAACTCCTACTGCTGCTCGTTGGCGATAAGAAGTGTTCATTTCAAAACGTTACTGGCAGATAGACAGTTTACAATCGGATAACCCCGTAATTGTAACCAAAATATGTCTGAGTTTATTTGCAAAGCTTATGTTAGCGAACTAGTATGATGTTACTACCCACAGGTTGCTTGAAGCAGCCGGCTCAACACACAGAGCGAGTTGACCAATCACAGTTATGTGCATAAAGTTAAAGCAAAAACATAGCCTACATTTTTAAAATAGTTTTCTTTGTGCATGTTGATTAACTAATGACAGCCGACTATTGTCTGCTCCACATTTTCGTAGTCTAATTCTGCATAGAGTTAATTTAATTATGGTAATGATTTAATGATGAAATATTCCTGAGTGTTGATGAAATGGTGGCACAGGCCTATCGGTTGTACTGACTCCTTCACATTTTCATGACCTAGCCTAATTATATAGATATTGTAGTACTTTTTTTTATCAGTCTTTTAAAACTGAAAAAAAAAAAGTCAATGTCAAAAAATCATTTTCGAGAATGAGGATTAAATACTGGACATAGATTAAATATTGCTGTTTTTCCTTTGTCTCCCTCACATTTTCATCTGTTCTTACGACTAGTAAACAAAACCATATGATTTACTTAATGTTATACAAGAACAGAATAGAATTGAACAGAATTGAGTTCAGACTTGAGTTCGGTATTTTGGGTCCGGCCCTCCTCAACAGTCCCAGTTTGTCATGTGTCCCCTTGGGGAAATTAGTTGCCCACCCCTGGGTTACACAGTACAATACACAGCACTTAATTCATGACACCTGTGTCAATTTGCAAGCATCATGGGAAATGTAGTCTTACAAGCATCTGTGTTAACCCATTCGCGCTGAATGCTGCACGACGCAACATTCTATCTCCCGCCGGTTGCTGCATAGCGCAACATTGAATCTCCCGCTGGTTGCTGCGTAGCACAGCATGCTTTTTATTTCATGTTTCTAGGTGTACAGAGGCTTAGATATTAAGGTTTTGGTAGACGTTGACAATTCTTAGTATTTTTCCAGAAAACCCTCAGGAAATAAGGTTATTTAGTCTAGAATGCCATAGGATTCTATAGGCGTTTTTAGCAGGCATTTCAGGAGTAAATGGGTTAATCAAGCATCATGTAACATACAGGGTTCTTATCATTTGTCTTTTTGCCTCTCCTCCCTTCCTTCCTTCTTTCCTCTTTTCCCAACCCCTCCTTATAATTAATTTTGTGAAGGAAATGAGTAAGAAACGATTGGAGGATGGATGAAGGAAGGAAGGAAGGAGAGACAGAGAGATGAGATGTCCTGATCACTCATGCATCACTTTTAAGAGACGTCAATTACTGATGATGTGGCACATCACCTCTAGACCTCTAGGCTAGAATAAACAAACAAGCAAATTGCAGAGAATATGAACTTACAGCAAAGCCTAAAAAATGTCTCCAAGACTCTACCCTGAGTGGTCGGTCCTTCGCCCCCATGACCCCTAAGCTCTGCAATAGCCCCTTTTTTCCTTTCTTCAAAGCTCGTCTCAAGACCTTTCTGTTTCATGAGCACTCCTCCTTCACCACTGCATAGTCTTACCAAATTGTCCCCCTCCACTCTTGTTTTGTTTTGCTTTGAGTAAAGCGGCCTTTACGCCTGTTTGTTTTTCTTCTCCTCTGTAGGCTAATAATATAGGCAACCATATTTTAACAGCCCAATTCAAATATATTTTATTTAATATACTTCAAGAATTTTTTACACATTTCTGTAGGCTGTCTTGCCATAGCCAAAATAAGCATTAAGTGGCTATGGATTGAAAACTTTCAATCTATTGCAAGCTGATTCATTTACTTTGCATTGCTAAAAGTCTGGTTGTAACTTCACCATACAGACGTATGTAACCTAAAAACAATGGCTATATTATTAGTAGATCTATATTTAGGCTACATTAGCCTGGGCATGTCTACTCGGACAGAGCGACAGAGTAGGCTACTCGGACAGAGTATTTCTCAGCCGACCGTCTCTGTCATGTCCTGCATTGACAACATTCATGCTACATTTAAACGAATGCTAGGTTTTTGTAACTTGTGTGCTCGATTTCCAGTGCATTTGCTTTCCTTGTGAATGAAGTTGTAGGCCTAATTCCCTTTCAGTTGTGATTGTTGAACGATACTCTCGTTGCTACTCTGGCTGTCTCACCAGAAGATGCAGCAGCTGGCAGTAGATGTTCTATATATCTAACAGCTCAGTTAAGGCAGTGACGCCTTAACTGAGCTGTTAGATATATAGAACATCTACTTTTGTGTAGTAATGAATTCTAAAGCCCTGTTTCTTTTCTCCCACACCGTAGTGCACCGAGGGAGGGGTGCACTTTTCTCCCTCGAGATACTTTCTCCTTCTCCCCCAATAATAAACTTCTACTCGTAACAAAAGGCAATTGATAAACAAACTCAAAGATCGTAATTCTTGATTTCGCTTGCAAACTGACGGTTTTATGTGTTTACTAAACAAAGATTATGGAAATTAAACACCACTTTTCCATCAAAAAGCTTGTTGTAAAAGGCATAACTTGTTAGATTTAAGAACTAGGTTCGCTAGCTCTGTGTGTTATGAGCGAAGAATCTTTGGTTATGAGTCCCTTAGAACAACACTGCAGTAGGATTAGAAAGTGTGAGCAGGCTCCTTGTGGATCTGGGTGGCTTCTCTGCGCAAAGTTTGTCTCAAAAATACGTGATCCACAAAAAAGCGAAAACTGTGTGTGCTGGTGATCCACAAATGCAAAATTAGATTTCACAAAGGCAATTTTCAGTTTTACAAATGCCATTTCATTTACAAATACACATCTACAATTGTGAAAACCAATTTACAAGTTTCAAATATGATTTTTTTTATTTGTGGATGTCACCATCTACTGGATTGCGATTTCTGTGTGCCGGTGAATTAAAGTAGGCCTATTTACGTGTGGATTTGTGTGAAGAATGCGTGTGCTGGTGATACAAATGCAGACTCACATTTCACAAATAAAATTTTCGGTTTTACAAATGGCATTTTATTTACAAATGCACATTTATATTTGTAAAAATCAATATAAGAGTTACAAATATGATTTTTTTATTTGTAGATATCAAAACACACATGCAAATCAAGAAATATTTGTGGATCCCCCTCTGCGCATATACAAATATTATTGAGACAAATTTAGCTCCATATAGTATGGACAGTCCTGATTTTCAATGCCCTGTCCTGCGCAACATCAAGCAGGATGCGTATTGGGTCACACCCAACACCTGCCACTGACCATCGACGGTGCTGTGGTGGAGAGAGTGAGCAGCACCAAATTCCTGGGGGTGCACATCAGTGAAGACCCTCTCCTGGACCACCAACACTGCATCACAGGCTTAAGAAAGCCCAGCGCCCGCCTGTACTTCCCTCGGAAACTCAGGCGAGCAAGTGCTCCACCAGCCATCATGACCACATTCTACCGAGGCACCATTGAGCATCCTCTCCAGCTGTATGTCGGCTGTGTGTGGGAAGCTGCACTGAATACAACAGGAAAGCCCTGCAGCGCATAGTGAACACAGCTGGAAGGATTATTGGTGCCTCACTCCCCTCCCTGAAGGACATTTACACCTCCCACCTCACCCGCCAGGGCGACCACAATTGTGAGTGATGCAAGTCACCCGGCTCACAATTTGTTTGATCCACTGCCCTCTGGGAAGAGGTACAGAAGCCCTGGCTCCCGCACCACCAGACTCACCAACAGCTTCATACACCAGGCTGTTGGGATGCTGAACTCTCTTCCCCTCTCCCCCCTCCACCCTCAGCCACATAACATCCTGGACTTTGGACTCCACTTGTATGCCTTGCACACTTTGCAACTTGTTGTTGTTGTCCTGTTGTCTTTGAAAACACTTCTGAACACACTTCTGCTGCTCTTACATAACTTGCACCACTATGCCACTTGCATACTTAGGTCAAACAGAACTACCTCAGCCATTTATTGGCCTGACTTTTGCACTATTATATTGACTGTCTACTGTATGCACAATTTCAACCAAATTTTGCTGCTCTTATTTCTTCATTGTATGTGCCTTCTTATTTACTTTTTATATTGTTTACTTGAATGTTATGTTTGTCTGTGGACCTAATTGGTTAAAATATGTCTTGTCTCCACCGTGGGATAGTGGGAAACGTAATTTTGATCTCTTTGTATGTCTTGACATGTGAAGAAATTGACAATAAAGCAGACTTTGACTTGATTTGTCCTGCTTTTTGAGACAGGCTTGAAGAGCGGAGTTCTAGAATCTTTGCTGGGACACAGCACAACGTCCAATACCGTAACATATCTAGTCTAACAAATGATTGACTAGGAGCAGTGTCAGATAAATGTCTGAGCAGATATCATTGGTTAAAAATGTAAACAAGGCTCTGTGCTGCTACGTCATATGTATTCATTGGCAGAAAGTTAGCCTACTTTTTGATTTTCAGAAGCGTTTGCCCGTCACAGCCAAACGAAATCTGCGGCGAAGCTCCGAAACAGGAAGTTGTCCATATCTCAGGAACACTGTCACATATCGATACCAAATTTTGTATAACTCGGGACTCCAATGTGAGGGTGCATAAGCTAAAAAACAAAGAAAATATTCCAAAAGTTTCTAGCATTTGGCAAACCACCCACAGATATGGTAACCTATCACCTTTCACCTTTGCAGTTGTACTTCTATCACAATGCCTTCCAAGTATGCACAATGTCTCTGGCCAGCTTTGCCCAATCATCAAATCCTTGCTCAGTCATGGGTGTTTATTGACTTACAAACTGAAATAGCAAGGAGAACATTAGCTATTTATTGCTGACGTAGTACAGTTATTTTCACATTGACGGTATTCAAATTTCATTTTTCATAATTGTTAAATATCATGATTGGAGATTATTATTAAAAATGTTACAAGTATGCAAATTCAATATGAATAGGTGTTTCTGTAAACCTAGGGACAATAAACAGCTATCTCTGTTACAAAAACGAGCTGGTAATCACTCATTGAAGAGGGAACTATGATAAAAAGATTGTTTTCCTAAAAGCATGGAGTTGATGAAAGAATAAGCAGGAAATGTCACGTTAATGTTAAATAGGCTACATCTGAACGCTAGGTGGCAACGTTGTATTACATTTCACTAAATACAGTGTGAGCTTCACAAGTAAGGAAGGTGCCAATATTATGTAATTTATCATGGGAAATTATTGGAAATGTTATTTCTTGTTTATTCTAATTGCAAACCACACACATCCATTCTTAATCACACGTAGCCTACACTTTTAATACCTGGAAGACTCTCATTTCAGTTTATTTGATGTTGCCTAGCAATGCTGGGAACAGCCTTCAGAGCAAAGATTCTAGAACAGAGTTTCAGAGAGACACATTCGTGGCCAATTACCTAAAATATCGGTTTCCATGTGTATGTGCTGGATGGTGTGCGTCTTTTATGAAAGTAAGTGTTTTATAGAGTTACAGACATAGGCTAATCAGTCATGTTGTAGTGGTCAACATAAATGTGCCCCTTCTGCGGAGACTTATAGTAACACCCCCAATTATCACCACTTTTGTTCAGAAATTCTAAAAGAACAATGTTTTTTAATACTTCAAAATAACATTTACTAAATGAACCTTACATTTTTCAGTAGCCATAGATGTGTAGATTTGAACTAAATCTGGTTTGGTTCTTAACGGGAGCATTTACTGCCTGAAATATCCGATTTTGTTTACCACGCTCTGAGTTATAGTGCTGGCCTGTATTTACACCGTTTCAACGGCACACGAACGGTTAGACCGAGAATTCTCGTCATGAAATTAAAATTCCACTGGAGCTCCAAGCGATTGTGTACACGCAGCCTTACAACACGGTTTTCAGCTCTTCGAGTCACGGTAAAATGTCATTTTTGGTACATAGCTATTTTAGATACACCTATGGTGTGGGTGGTTGCGTTTCTTTAGGAGTCCGCTGTCTTGGTTTGTATAGAAATTAGTGCTGGGCGGTATAACCAAAATGTATATCACAGTATTTTTCAAAATTCTTACGGTTTCACGGTATATGACGTTTTCTTTTTTTTTTCATGCATAATCAGATGTTCAGCATTTTCTACAGGTTGAGAGAGGAATTGCTGCAGTACATTGACTAAGGATGGTCTATTTTACTGTCATGATGTAGAATAACTCCACACTAGTGGTAATGCAGTTTTGCATGGCCCCAGAAAATGATGCTGTTTACAAAGAGACACTCATAGATAAAATACTTTATTGATCCCCAGGGGAAATTCAAGAAGATCATGATTCTACTCATGACTCTAATGAAGAATCTAATCAGAATGCAAAGACAATTGCAGTCAAAATACAGAACTTTTACTGTGCAAATTTCACAAACATCTTATATAACCAATAAAACGTATAAACCAATACACAAAAGTAGTGCAACTTGCAATAATTATACTTTTTTGATGGCAGCCAGATCGGTCCAAGACGAGGCCGTAGCGGCCCTAGAGTCCCCTTGTATCACACGAGGCCGGCCCAGGCAGGATATCCCTGCCAAGACGGTTACAGCCTATGTGCAGTTAGGAATGACAGCAACAAAAATCGCGAGCCTGCTCAATTCGTCGGAGAGGACAGTACGGCGTAGAATGCAGGAGCTTGGATTTAGGTAGGCCCCTACTGTCATCTCCGACGAATTGGAAAATTAAAAGCCAAATGTAGGCCTATATATTTCATTTTACTTTTAAATTTGGCGGGATAATTGCACTGACACTTGAATGAAGTTTGAATTAGTTTTTCATTTTAATTTCACTGTTTTCATTTTAATTTTATTAATGGCAGGAAAAATCCCCCATAATTGTCAACGTGTACATTAAATGTAACGTTTCATTGTGAATCAAATTAAAATGTTCTCCTCTTTGAAAATGTAGGCATAGGCATATGGTGACAGATTCATTTAATAATGTTGCTGCGTAAATCACATAAGCGCGAATGAAGTGGCCACTTCTTAATGGGACTGTTGGCGCAGCCATATTCGTTGTGTGTAGTAAACTGGTTATATCATGTACGTAGGCAATCACTGCTCACATCGGTTTTTAGGCCGGAAAAGAGAAAGACTTTATTTGTGCACCAGTATTTATACAAATCATTACGCACAACGGACGTACAACGTATGACGTATGAGGTCACTGTTAACAGGGACCCACTGTATGGAAGTAGGTTAAGTAGGCCTAAAATAGAGATGTTTCAAATAAGATAAGGTTAATCAGAATTGAAGGATATGCCCGCTTGACAACGGCAGAGATAGAACTGGCCTTTGGCCATAGCAACCATCCATTTAGAACGACTGGCCTTCATAGCAACAAAAGATCTAGCTGTGATGCATGTACAGTATACATGCAATGTGCAATGTAGACAGTAGTATACAGTTGATTTACAGAAGGTGGTTTAGAGTAATATGAATTAAATATAAATATGTGCAGTGTATTAGCAGTTAGGCCTACCTCATATAATAAGGAGAATAATGTATGTAGATGTAGCAGTAACATTATAATAGTAGAAAGAATAATATAGATACAGTAGGCTATATGCAGTGTATTAAACAGAATATAATAAAACAGAATAAATATGGATATTCAATATGACAAATAACAGATATGTACATAACATACAGATATGTGCAGTGTGGTAACAGTGTCATTGTAGTGCAGAAACAACATTGTAAGAGTGTAAGAATAAGTCTATGTGTAGGCCTATGTACATTTGTGAATAAATAGAAAGCTATGGATGAGAGGGATACATTAATTTTATTTAATCGTAAAAGTAAATTGCATTAAATTAAATTCCAATTCAAAATCTTTCCAGTAGGCTATAATGTCACCCAAAAAGTATACAACCAAAGCTGAGCTTGATAAACTAGAATGTCTAAAGACCCAGAACTTGAGTGTAGTTTTTTGCTGGGTCCCAGGCCATGTTGGTCTGAGGGGAAATGAGAAAGCGGACAGTGCTGCTAAGCAAGCCCTCAATGAAGAAGTCACAGAATGTCAAATCCCTGCCCCAGACTTTAAACCTAACTCTTACATCACAGATAAGTGGCAATCTGAATGGGAATAATGTACCACTGGGTCGTTATGAGCCACTCAAAATACGATGTTGCTAAAATTAAAGGTTAAAGGAATTATCCGGAGTTAAAGGAATTATCCGGAGTAAAATGCACTTTAGATCAATTTACGGATGATTGGGAGTACATACGTTGAGTTGACATCAAAATCATGAAATACTGGACTATGTTTTTTTTTATTTTTTAAACGGCGACGAAATTGTGAATTTCCAGAGCGTGTTACTCCACACTTGGCAATCGACTCCTACGGACTTTCCCCTAAAGATGGCAGCAAGGATGGCAACATTTCCGGAAAGGTACTGGCTTGATGAAATTCATTCTGGACTCTCTATCCGACCACATAAAGACCTCGGGATACTTCGGTTTGGCTTTAGGGACCCTCTACTCACTACCACGTAAGTGTAATGTTGTTTGGAACTGTAGAAGAGGTATAAAAATAGCGTTTTGTAGAGGCAAAATAATATGCCCTTCTCACTTCCACGCTAACGAGTTTTGACTAAAAACTGTAAAATCGAACTTTCTCAAAACACATCCGAATGACATGATTTTGATGTCAACTCAACGTATGTACTCCCAATCATCCGTAAATTGATCTAAAGTGCATTTTACTCCGGATAATTCCTTTAATAGAACCCGACGGACAATGCGGTATCTAGCGTTCTAATAAGATGTAGCCTATAGGTCTACAGTAGAGCTTAGATCGGGCCCAAAAAATCAAGCCCGACCCTACCCGAGCCCGTGCACATTGTGCCCGAGCCCGACCCGGCCCGACACATTAACTGTAATTATGAGCCCGAGCCTGGTTTAAACCCGACATTTTTTAAATACGTGGGCCATTATAACTGATGTTCTCAACTACAATTTCGAGTTGTTTGAGCTACAGAAATCCGTTTAGAATTATATTAATGAATAATACAACGGAGGATGAATAATGTAAACTATGTTTGTTTATTCAGAATGGAATGGATCGCAAATGAATCCGAATGAAGAAACGTAAGCCACTTACAACCTAAAATTATGTCCCTGCAGCAAATCTCAACGCATTTCTCTGTGAGGGCTTGCCTCGCTCTCAGGTGTATGCTTGGAGAAGTGACAAAAGAGGACATTGAAGGCTGGCTATCATTATTTCTGCCATGGCAAGCTGCTTCATGTTCATCTTAAAGTCTTTTTTTTGCTGTCATGGGTGAACATTAATGCGCGCAATAATGCACGCAACAAAGCATACCTGACAAATGCATACCTCCGACTTTTCTCCAAACTTGCTCCAAGTTATTTCTCATGTTTTCATTTTTTTCTTTAAATCGTCAAGCTTCACGTTGCACTTAAGCTCCACAATACAGCACAGCAGGCCCGGTGTGATGCGTGCGAGTGGAGAAGCTGCGCATGACACGTGTTGCGCAGATGACATTACAAATGACATTTTGTAACTCTGAGCCTAACTTGTATAACTTTGTACACACACTTGTTACATAGGCCTACTTTGTTAAATATATAATATTTCTGACTATGGCATAGCTTTAGCTCCCCACTCAAGTAGGCTAATGATAAAAAAAAAAATGCTTGATCAAGGACCCGGCCCGGCCCGCGGGCTCGGGCAGAGAATCTAAACTCTAGTATATTGACTCAGCCAGTTAGATAGCAAGCAAAGTCTACTTCCAGACAGGTGACACATTTTTAAGTTTTCATTTAATTTCTTTTCCTGCTATTAAGAAACACAATTTTGTCTGTTAAAACCAGGGACGTGCACAGGGGGGTTGCTCAGGTTGCCCGGGCAACTGCCCATATGCCCTTCTCGACTCACGTTGCCCTTCCAAGGGGGGAAATAAATAAATAAATTAACCATACAATGGATACAGAATTTCACGTAGGCCTAGATAAAAAAAATTTGCAAAGCCTCATTCACTTCCATTCGGGCACCGAAAGTGAAAGTCAGTAGGAGAAGGGCAAACTCTGTTTACGTGGCTGCAGCACTGCACGCGACCGGCACCTGAGCTGAGCTTGCATGAGCGGCCCTAGAACCATCTCTAAATGATAAAAAAGTAAAAAATTTTTTTTAGTATATTCATATAATATGTCATTTGCCGATGTGAAGTGCTGGAAAAGCTTGAAAATTGACATTGAAAGTGTTTGAAAAGTGCTTGAATTTGATCTTGGAATAGGTGTATGAACCCTGATTTTGGCTTGTAACTGTTGATGTGTTTGGAATTAAAATCACAGATTATGGCCGATTGGCATGAAACTTTGCACAGATAATATTCAGATTAAGCCTTACATAGGTCTTGAATTTTTGAAGCCATATTCGAAAGCATTCGCCTATCACAGCCAATCAAACTCAGCGGCAAAGCTGCCAAACAGGAACTGACCCTATATCTCAGCCAATCTTTGGTTGCCAGACATGAAATGTGCTGTGACTGCTTACAATCATATGTCTGATGTAACAGCATTGAGTTGCCATGGCAACTCCAGTTTCTCAGCTTGGCCCCCTCATTGCTGCTTGCAGTTATATTTATTACTATTATTATTATTACACACTCCCAAAACATCAAATGTCCAGGTCAAAACCAAACTTTCCCCTCAAAACCATTCAACCTAGCTGAAAAAAATATAATACATTTTCTTCCGACACAGCACACAAGCCCTCAACAGCACAAATACTACAGCATAGTCTTACACACTGGCAGGGTTGGGTAGTAATGGATTACATGTAACCTGGATTACGTAATCTGATTACAAAAAAGTAACTATAATCAGCCCAGATTACAGCAAAAAATGTGTTATCAGATTAGTTACAATTATTGGGGAATACTTGAATACATTTTATCATGCAAACAATGCAAACAACTTGTTTATGATAGTGTAACTAATGTTTTAATTTGACAAGCGGCCCATTCGTTTGTCCACTAGATGTCACTATCATCCAATTGCATGTGTAGTTTTTTTGTCCAGAAAAGGGTTCACATCATAACCCAAGATGGAGGAGCCGTCAACGTTGACCGATACACCTGTTCCAGTCGGGAAAAATGCTATCAGTACTTGGCCATTCTTTCACACAAGCTTACATCACAGACCACTTGGAGGTGCAAACGGATGTATTCAAAAAATGTCTGTCTAGGAGCGCTTCCTGGACTCAAATTTGTTTGTTTGAGGTGCTCTTTGGATGGGAAAATGTAGATGAGAAAAAAACAGGGGATTCCAAGGCACTCTCAATTGTCAAAGGTTAAAAAGCCTTTATTTTGTTGGCTTGGTTACATTTAAACCTTTAAAAAACATTTGAACCTTTTAGAAGCTTTTTAATCTTTGACAATTGAGAGTGCCTTGGAATCCCCTGTTTTTTTCTCATCTACAATATCGGATGTATGTTGTGTGCAAGTGTAAAAAGTATTCTTACTTAGTAATCAGATTACATTACATTTTTGGGTAATCATGTTATTATGTTACTGATTACAAAAAATGCCATGTAATCTGTACACCTTGCAAAAACCTGTCATCATGTTACTTGATACTTGACACACTTGACTTACCTGACACAATATAAAGAACATCATTTCACACTTCAGTATGAAAAAAACTAACTGAAATTCAGTGAAAATGTTATAAACGTAAACACAGTTGAGCGGAAGACAGATACTGGCTTCCACTCTGAGGCAACAATCAAACATGGGAAAGGTCAGAGTTCGGGAAAGTTGTGGATAGTCAAGCTTTTGTTGGTTAGATTATTGACTGATAGTCAGTGCTTGAGTTAAGAGACACACACACACACACTCAATCAAAAAAATAAGAATAGAGATTCTCAGATTCTCTGTTGTCGTAGAACAGGTAATTGATGAGTCGTCCAGGCAGAGGAAGGCTGGTCATTCTCCTCAGTCTCTGCCATCCCACCAGCTGGCGGATCCTCAGTCGGCACAGATGCATGAGGCAGAAGGATGGCTCTGAGGGTTTTAAGGACATTTTAAGATCACCTGGCCTCATTCACCAATATCTTCCTAAGAATTTTCTTAAATTTGCTCTTAAGAAGGTCCTACAAGAAAACCACTACAAAATGAAAGTAAATTGACACATACATGATCATTGCAACACACAATAGAAGTCAAACTCCAGTAGAACTGAGTTGATATCAAATCAGAGTACGTCTACAGCATTTCAGTTTTCTTGATGTACAGTACGCAACAAGCTCCGTGACATCCTAACAGTCACTTTTAGCAGTTAGTTTTACACTGTATTTTATTGAGCGACACTTGTCACCTGGACTATAAATTGGCTTTTAATATGGTGCAATTAATCTCATATATAGTATCAAAGTATCTGGAAGGTAACTCATTGTACTCACTTGATTTTTCTTTGATGTATACCCACTCCTTGTTGCTCTCAAGAAGTTCTGTGATTCTAGAACACAGTTTCACAGGACCAGTGTAATCAAGGAGAAGGTCAAGTATAGGTCCTGCCCAATAGGTGTAAAAGGGATCCGCTATAATCTCACAGAACTGTACAGAAAGGATAAAAGATCAGTTAGGAAGAACAAAAATCCACTTTTTCACCCAAATACAATAAACGACTAAAGATATGCTCATTGGCCACTCAACAGGTACACCTGTTGAACTGTTCATTAACACAAATATCTAATTAACCAATCGCATGGCTGCAATTCAATGCATTTAGGCATGTGCTGAAGCAATCAAGTCCATCAAACTTCAGCAATCAAGTCCATAGGCGTTCCTGTGCACAAGCCTTTAAAGGAACACGCCACCCAATGTCAGTAGTAATATATGTTCTTACCATTGTAGATCCTATCCACCACAGAGTTTAGAATCCATGCTTGATCGACCCCTCAGCCTCCCCCTCCCCTCTGAGCGAGAGAGAGGCACACACACTAGAGATGCGCTGATGGGCTATTATTTCAACCATAACTGCATAGCAAAACTTATCATCCATCAGCCATCCATCAGCACCAGTTTTTTGACCAATTTTCAAAACCGCACCCGCCCACCATCTGCTGTTTAATGTATATGGGCGATGCAGCGCTGCTGACGTGAGTCTAGAAAGCTCTTCTGGTTCTAGAAAGACTGATCCAATGCAGCAAATATATTAAAAGGCTAAAGTCCTACATTGGCTATGTTGTAGCCTATCCCCAGATTATCAGCAGCAAACTCAATCTCTGTCTCGCAAAACAGTCTCCAAATAAAACGCACATCGGCATGTTGCCTATTCTGCCAGTGCCAATATATCGTCCAAAATGCTTGATTGCATTGCATTCTCCAAATTTTTAGCTAAATTTTCATGTACCACATCAGCATTTTTGTTCAGTGAATCTTTTGTAAATTGCTTTACAATTACCGTTGGGCCTATAGGCCTATTGCCTGGCTTGCCTCAGCTTCGGTCACATCCTTTTACAATTTTATCATTGTAATAAAAAATGCAATTTGCCACATAATTTCAACATGCTGCTGGCCTACTATGCCTATTTTACTTTATTTTTTGCAAAAAGAAAGACATCCTTGATAAAATAAGTCATTCACATTATAGGCTACTTTACGCACTGTCCTGTCAGGGTGTCACTATGACAAGCCTGTTCTGAAGACTCCCATTCATTTTGACTGCAGGGGAAGAGAGCGCATCTTTTTCAGACAGACAGCGCAATTCATTTTATAGGCTACCAGCAGGCCGATCGGACAAACTATGGCGCCTTGTTATTAAAGAAACGCCGATTCCATTCATTCTGAAAGTCCACTGCACAACAGTGCAAAGTGCATGTTCACATTTTTAGTAACAAACGCCAAACTTGCTTGCTTGCCTTACACATCTAAGTTTTCTGACTATTTTTCTTACCTTCTTTTTCCGCTGTGGATGTTATTGAGTTTGTAGAAGTTTTAGCTCTTACGTTCTGAACATCTTGCACTGCCATCGCCCGATGTCATTTCTGAGTCATATCACTCTCTGTCTCTCTTTTAAATGCCTATTCCCTGAATGATAGGCTACAATTACTATGTGTTTTATATATAGGCTAATATCGAAACAAAATAACCCAGGCAGTCTCATCTAGGACAGGGGTGGGCAACTAATTTCCCCAAGGGGCCACATGACAAACTGGGACTGTTGAGGAGGGCCGGACCCAAAATACCGAACTCAAGTCTGAACTTAATTCTGTCCAATTCTGTCCAATTCTATTCTGTTCTTGTATAACATTAAGTAAATCATATGGTTTTGTTTACTACTCGTAAGAACAGATGAAAATGTGAGGTAGACAAAGGAAAAACAGAAATAGGCTATTTAATCTATGTCCAGTATTTAATCCTCATTCTCGAAAATTATTTTTTGACATTGACATTTTTTTCAGTTTTCAAAGACTGATATAAAAAAGTAGGCCTACTACAATATCTATATAATTAGGCTAGGCCATGAAAATGTGAAGGAGTCAGTACAACCATAGGCCTTTCATCAACACTCAGCAATATTTTATCATTAAATCATTATCATCATTAAATTAACTCTATGCAGAATTAGACTATGAAAATGTGAAGCAGACAATAGTAGGCTGTCATTAGTTAATCAACATGCACAAAGAAAACTATTTTAAAAATGTAGGCCATGTTTTTGCTTTAACTTTATGCACAAAACTGTGATTGGTCAACTCACCCTGTGTGTTGAGCCGGCTGCTTCAAGCAACCTGTGGGTAGTAGCATACTAGTTCTCTAACATAAGCTTTGCAAATAAACTCAGACATATTTTGACAATGACGGGGTTATCTGAATGTAAACTATCTATCTGCCAGTAACGTTTTGAAATTAACACTTCGTATCGCCAACAAACAGCAGGAGTTCGATCTGACAACCTTTGCGGTGGTGAGCGACGCAGACATAAGAGACACAAAACTTTGAAAGGTTTACGCCGACTTAAAGGCAACTGCATTGTGTCGACGCAGAAGCATACATTCTATTCACCAGCACATCAGTGAGGGTGTTTACATCGTATGCATCCACGCACAAATGTATGGGCGTACAAATAGCAGTCGCTTTCAAAATAAAAGCAACGATATTGATTTGCGTGCATTATCTCTGTGCTAGGCTCTTGACTATTGTTCTTTCACGGAGCTTACGCGGGCCGGTCAGGGAAAGCCCACGGGCCGGATGTGGCCCGCGGGCCGTATGTTGCCCATGTATGATCTAGGATATAACACAGGTTGAAGTCAACATCAAGTTGGTTCTGTTTAGGGTGATGAATGTGTGTAAACATCTGTAGATGACTCAGAAATGAAGATAAGGAAGTGAATAGTGGCAAGAGGCAAGCCGAAGGCTGCTGACAAGGGCCCGACGCTATTGTAAAGCAATTTACAAAAGATTCACTGAACAAAAATGCTGATGTGGTACATGAAAATTTAGCTAAAAATGTGGACAATGCAATCAAGCATTTTGGACGATATATTGGCACAAGCTGGCAGAATAGGCAACATGGCGATGTGTGTTTTATTTGGAGACTGTTTTGCGAGACAGAGACTGAGTTTGCTGCTCATATTCTGGGGATAGGCTACAACACAGCCAATCCGATCAAGCATGGATTCTAAACTCTGTGGTGGATAGGATCTACAATTAGGTGTTAATTAATATTACTACGCTAGGTCAAAGTACTCCCAAGTGCTATTGCGCCACACATTGTAGTTCTCCTGTTTATTCGCTTGGAAAATCGCCACGTTTCATGTTGTGTGACCGTAGACATTTTTATCAACTACTCGTGCAACTGTATTTAAGTCGGGAAAACGTGGATGTTTTTGATTACTTCTACGTCTGAGCCTGCTAGCATAGCAACATGCTAACACATTTGCGCTGCGCACCAGAGAGTTTAAGTGCACGTACCGACACGGGAGAGGTATGACTCAACTCGTGAAAGTTAAGGTAAGAACATATATTACTACTGACATTGAGTGGCATGTTCCTTTAATGATGCAGCTGCATGTGAGGCAGGTAAGTATAATCCAAAAGTGACAGATCAAAGTCACCGCACACTGATCACTATTGTATAGTTTTTTTATTTGGAGCAAAAAACGCGTTTTGCACAGCACTCTGCAGAGCGAACCTGATGAAGTGCTTAGTGAAATGTGTTGTTTGCTCCAAATAAAACAAAATATAAAATAGTGATCAGTGTGCAGACTTTGATCTTTAACTTTTTGTTCAAACTTAAGCACTTTGAACCTGGCGTGGTTATTGGTATTAGGCGGGCTGGTCTGAGTATTTCAGAAACTCCTGATCTACTGCGAACACACAACTATGTTTTTTTATGGTTCACAAAGAATGGTCCGAAAAAGAGAAAATATCCAGTGAGCGTCCGTTCTGTGGGTGAAAATGCCTTGTTCAAGTTGGCCGTGTGTCCGTAAGAAAGTCTTTATCACTTTTCCTAAAAATAACGTATTAAAAAGTATGAAATTGTCTTCAATTCAGATTGGATGGCTCTTACATATTTTGTCAACCATTCCCGGGACACTGAAAGACCGGGGTGCAAGAAACTTGGTGGGCTTGAAGCCCCACAAGGATGACACGGAACCATTGTTTTTCATTTTGATCCATCGCCCCCACTACCCACCCCACTGAATGGAGGGTAGGGCAGACACAGTTTTCTGTGAATATCTTTAGATTGGTAGGGGCTAGGAGGACCACATTGTTTTTGTATGTTGGTTTTAAGGGGCCATGTCAATGAAAAAGCAAAAATGAGGTGTTGTAGGCATCTCTGGCTGACATGGTCAAAACGGTACGAAATTGGAGGTGTAGGATCATTATGACCCTCCGAATGCATGCCACGTTTCATGGAATTCCGTTCCCATGGGGGGGCCACACAATAAATTAATTTATGTGTACATTTAGAGCGCTTTTATACCTTTTTTGTTCCGAATCGATACATTTTTTCTCCATTGTCCCATGGGTTTGTTTGTGTTCACATTGCAGAAATCGGAACAGATGATATGACAAACCCACGTGGGATTAAACGTTGGTCTACAAACAAACCCACTCGCGATTAAACTGTTACCTGATTGGTCACATTTGACAGCTGATGATAGGCCTACTATCCTGACCTGCAGTCACCTAACCCCACATTTCACATGGGCTATTAAGAGCTCCATGTGTGCGTTCAAAGTCTTCTCCCACTCCCGTTTTCGCACGTAACTCCAGTAAAGTTGGCCTAAGACATTCTCTTGAAATTCAAAACATAGGTTGGCTAGATATATACTCTGTTAAAAGTGGAATAAAATTGTAGCCTTATGTGTAGGCTTACAGAAATGTAGCCTAAGCACCAGCCTAACAACGCTCCACGGCTGAAGTGCCCTTGAGCATAAGAGCTCAATGCAGAGATAAATGCATTGGGATAAATGCAGAGACCAAATTTCCCTCACGGGATCAAAAGAGCATATACCTACCTACCTACCTACCTACACGTACATGTATGCACACACACACAAACATGCACACACACATAAAAACACACATGCAGGCAAGCAGGCACACACACACATAAACACACAGTAGACATGGAGGCATATGTACACACTAAAAAAAAAAATGCAAAAAAACCTGCATAGTATCCCTTTAAAGGGACACTAGGCAAGCCTGATGCTTTTTCTCTACGAAACTCCCCCTCGCTCGGTCTGAAGCTCTTTACCTTTTCTTTGCAACAATCGCTAGGGTTTCGTTAGCCTGCCTCTGTGCTGTGGATGCAGGATGTAAACTGATCCTGCTTCGGTCGGTGGTTACGATACACTGAACTTGCAAGCTAACATACCTTATGTGCGATTTTGGGAACTCTATGATTAATAGAACTAAAATAGATGACGATTGAAAACTCATGAAGACGCACGATCTGGACATTTTATCGTAACTCGGCTTTTGATTGTTTCCGCTTTGGGTCAAATCGGTGACGCTTGCACGTCAGGTTTTTGTCGCAATTTATTTTCGTGTGTTTATCACTAGGATTTTGATGAAAACTAGCCACTGTTTACCTTGGGATTTCTCAGAAACAGAGGCATGTAGAAATAAACGGGTTGTACCTACTGAGAGCTTAAAGTCTCACCTTTTAAACAAGCCATAGTATGTGTCCATATCTATAACATGGAATATGCTGTGGATCTACAAAAACTGTCAACAATAATCTAGATTGCTGGCACTCTGGGCCAAAGCTTCGGAAAACAGTGCAGCATTCAAAGTGTTAAAAGGTCTTTCCACATTTGACTACGCCAACCAAAAATTAGTCAATCTTTGATCTTATAGGAAGACAGTGTTAGTTTACTGAACATAAAATCAAGCTTCTGTCATGGCTGTCTCAGTTCCCTCATCTTAAACCCCTGTGAAAACCTTTGGGATGAGCAAAACATGAGACTGCACAACAAAGTAAATAGCACACATCGCTACCTACACCAGGGTATAAATAGCATTCACTTCTAATTAGGCTATACACTGGTACAAATACCCTATTGATGATATTTGTACCGGGGTGAAAATAGCCTTTGCCAAAAAAGAAAATACTCTGTATAACCTGTACAGCTTCGCTCTGAGGAATTTCATCAAGGTCCAGCTCATTCCTAGTAGTAAGCCGGCTCTTGATTGGAGGATGTGGGCTGCCTCCATAAACACATGAGAAACAGGCGTTGGCATCACATCCATTGTCCAGCAGGAACTTGAACATCAGTGTGTGCTTCATACAAAAGAGCAGAGCTCCAGGAAAGGTAGTGGGGAGTGTTGGCACGCAGGCATTCACATTGGCACCGTACTCCACCAGCAAAGACACCATCTCTGTATTTCCCTTTCTCACGGCTAAAAGAAGAGGGTTGAAAAAATCCAGATTGGGGTCAGCGCCTGCCTCCAGCAGCATGGAGGCTGTGTCTATGTTGCTGTTGCGTACAGTGAAGTGGAGGGCTGAGCAGCACCAGTTGTCATAAATCTGGGAGTGGTTATACTTAAGCACAGTGTTGAAGTCAAAGCCCGCATTGATGAGAATCTCCAAGATATCCTCTCTGTTATGCTCTGCTGCAAGGTGGAGTGGGCTAATGCCACTCTCTAGCATGATCACTTTGTCCGTATGTGGAATCAATAAGGACACGATTCTGCCCAAAGACAGAATGAAAGTTAAGAAACATGCAAAGTTATGCAGTATTAGATCAGATAATTTACCTTAAATACTTGGTTGCACTGGTACTAGTTTTTGGGAAAATGGTTTGATTGAAGCTATTCAAGTTCCGAATTCAAAATTACCAACCTAGCATGTCCATTCTTTGAAGCGATGTGTAGAGGAGTTAGTCCTGCTTTGATTGTTTTGTTCACATTTGCTCTTTTAGACAGAAGCAGCCTCACCACCTCTTCATGGCCATTCTTGGATGCTTCAAATAAAGGTGTTGCTCCATCCCTAGTTTGACAGTCAGTATAGGCTCCTTAGAAATGTAAATGAAAAAAAAAAAAGTTGTTATAATACATTTGAAAGGCAATACTGTATTTCACTTGTCTATTTGAGAAAAAGCCCGACCAATTTTATCATGAACAGCCTGTGTTCTTATTTGACCAGTGTGATCTAAATACTGATGAAACTAACCATGTTCAATTAGGAGGTTCAATACTTCTGTGCCTCCTCCCTGGGCAGCCATGAATAGTGGTTCAATGCCGTAAGTGTTTCTGGCTCTTATGTTTGCTCCAGCCTTCACTAGAAGCTTGCACATGCCAAGACTTTTGTGTCGCACCGCTTCATGTAATGGTGTCATTCCTATCGCATTGGCCTGTGAGGCTTTGGCTCCAAACCTCAGTAGAAGCTCCACTATTTCCTCAGTTGCATTTTCACAAGCTGGAAAGAGTGGATTTGTTCATAGATAAGTACAGATTTATCAAGTCTTTCTTGGTATAGGACTGATTAGCTTCTCAATATTCCTCTCTAATATAAGGGATACCTGTGTAGAGAGGTGATTCTCCTACATTATCGGCTGTATTGGGATCTGCTCCTGCCTCAAGAAGATACTGGACACACAACGGGTTTTTGCCGGCAGCAGCCAACATCAGAGGTGTCTGGCGCTTGTTGGTACGTTTGTCGATTAGTTTAGGAAAGGCTTTAGTTGGTATGGATATAATAGAAACATAATTATTAATGGCAAATCAGATAGAACAGTAGACATGGCTGTCTCTCAAACACAAGGAAATATCCTTCAAAGCTTCTTTTTCAAGAAAGTTAAGTCATCGAGTCTTGCCGACACACTGTTCCAATATTAAGCATCCTTTAAATTCTACCAAGGACAAAGTCCTTAATTTCACATAATTTTTTAAGGATGCCTCTGTGTATCCTCAGCTTGCTTGAAAACACCCATAATCCTGTGCCCACATTTATGTAGGACTTGAAAACAGTGCTAAACAAGGCCATTCACGAACTGTTTCTTTGTAGATGTATTGTTACTCAGTCCCTCCAGGAATTCGCAATGTTGCGATCGCAACAATTAACGCAAATTCAGCAAATCCTCGTGAATTCTGGGCGACCTCGCAATTTTGTCCAAACACTGCAACTTTTTCGCAAATTTGACCAATCATCATGGTTTCCCCGTGAAATTTCACCTACCACAACAGCCCCTCGCGCAGAATATTGACTCAGATGCCACACTCACTTCTGCAGAGACTGCCCTATAACTTGTTCACTCCTCTGTAGTTTTGATGACAATAAATAGAAGGCTAATGAATAAAAGAACGTTAATGATCTGCTTTACTTGCATCTGTCATCTCAACCTAGTGTTGCTAACCTGCCTAAGCTATGAAAGTAAGTTCATTAAGGCCTACTTGGTTTACTGACATTTGAGTAGGCTACAATATGCAACCCATTGGCAAACGTTTACACCTGCAGATGTCCTTTTAGCTCGTGTCATGTTTGCTAGCTTGTGGGCTCAGTTTGTGTAGTGCTACCAAAATCATAGAAATTAATAACATTGTAAGACATTTACCTCTTCTATGATCCAAGAATGATTTCATACGAGTTATTTTTTAACATTTATTTTAACTAATGACATAGAAAACATCCCGAATTCTATCCACATATCGTAATGCACTATGCAAAAAGTTATTTCCAGTCGTAGCCGAACACAGTGAAAAGCGTTCCAATCCACTTAGATATGTTATTACGCTACTCTCACGTCCTTAAAGTGGCAGGCAGTCAATTAGACATAGGCTACACACCACCAATGTAATAACATTAAAGAAAAGTGTAGTCTAATAGTTTAAATCAATATGAAATTACTAGATTCTTAGTTGGCTATTAGTAATTATGCAAGTCACAGAATATAAATTATTAAAAAGATATGAACTTAATATGAATTACAACATATGAATGTATTGAGACATATGACATTATGCCATCTCATAGGGGGCTGTCTTTTTTGGACAGTTCTACGAAAGGTTATACTGCTTTGTGAATTACCCTAGTCAAAGTATTTACACAAATAAAGTAGGCCTACTTTGATTTTCTGTAACCCTTACTATTTACCTTTACTTATCCTTTTTAATAAGCATCAAGATGATCAGTGTAATTTTGGTCTTACTAACCTTAATTACCCTCAATTAAAAAATAATTTTTAAAAAATCGCAACTATTTTTGCAATTTTCACTTCCTCTCGCAATTTTTTCGCAACAAACAGCTAAAAACACCGCAACTTCCATCGCAATTTTTTAGAAAAGTTGTCGAGAAATCAGGCATTTTAGATCGCAACAATCTCAAAAAATCCTCGCGAAATCCTGGAGGGACTGGTTACTGTGTCATGCAAGTCGTAAGGTGGTGGTAGTTTAATGGTTAAGGAGTTGAGCTAGCATGTAGAAGCCTAAAAAGTTGTGGCTTAATTTCCCGGCTTCCACAGTGGCCCTTGTAAAGCGTCTGCTAAATTAAAAGAATAAATGTAAGAGAATTAAGGGCTCAGGTCATTTTGACAAGGAACTTTCACACCGTAATTGTGTGAAGAAGGCAGAGGTATTTAGCAGGGAATTCTCTTAGAGTGGATTGTCAGACAGCGATAACACTTTTTCTATAAGGCTTTGCTTAATGGTTACTGCCATGTGCAGTTCTACTGTAGCAAACGGATCAAAGTGCATAATTACTTTTAATGATGCACATTCATTGAAGAAGTGGGGCATGAGGTATGAATTTCAATAATGCACACATACTGTACGGTTTCCTGCACACTCAATAGTCTGCCCGAATGCTAGCAAGAAGCCTTGCCTTTAAAAAATTTGATTCAGCAGGACTCCGCTCTACCAATGAAGGAGCCTTGACGATCCTTGACTTTGAGAAACAACATTTATGTCACTGTTGCACATGTACTAACATATTATTTCACTCATACAGAACAAGCATCCCAGAAACTGATCATTTTATATGTGTAGCCTCAAAAATGGTCTCTCACTCGTACCTTTCACTAGCACTCTCAAACATTCCTCATAACCATAGTATGCAGCATCATGCAAATGTATCCAGCCGTTTTTGTTTGGTGTACTCAGAGTGTCAGAAGGCTGTTCCTGCAATACTTCAAGGAGTTTTGGGGCATCATTCCTCCAGATGGCTGATTGTATAGCAGACATGTCCCTGTAAGACCAAACATAAATTCTAGTACATAAATTCTAGTAATGTTTAAATTGTTTTTGGAAAATATGTAAGATATAGAAGGGTCATAATGATAACAGTCATAGTATAACATAGTATATCCTTTACCAAGCCCCTGATTGCGAGTGTCATATTGCTTTTATTCAACAGTTGTACTACCAACTAATCAAGATTGAAGACATTAAATTGTGTTTTCTATGTATTGTTTTTCTTTGTTTATCCTCTGCCCTAAAACATAGTTCCAATTTTGTTCTTGGTGTCCACTGTTGCCAAAACAATGCAGCATATAGAGCCAACTAGTTCAGTGAGGTTTTACGAGCCTGAACACAATAGTTTGTTAAGTCTTTTTTGTCATATCCACATCCATTTTACACTCCATTTTCTCATTCAATAATTGTCAAATGTGAGGTTATGAGGTAACTCACGTTGAAGTGATTTACTAGAGGAGAAAAGTCCCTCTCAATGCCTCTTGTCCAATCAGAAATTAATTCTGTAGTTTGACCGGACCTAACAGGATGTGATGTAGTGCTATTACAACACTCTCCTCATTGAATATTATGGATTATATTAATAATGGAAATTATGCAGGTGTCCTTACTCCATTGGTTTGAGTCTAACTTGCAAACCTCCATTGTTGTTTTTCGTCCAAGAACACACCCTCACTCCGTCTCCAGCACAGTTATGTGAACTCTCCGGCCGGTTTTGGCTAAACAGAAATAACAGATGTGCCAAAGATATTGTAAATTGTAAACTAGGTTTATTGGCCAAGTATACTTGCAAGGAATGTGTGCTCTGCATTTTACCCATGTGTACAATATAAAGTCAGCATTGACGATAGGAATTGTGCAATCCAATCTCTAAGCTGTTAAAGGGGAACTATGCAGTTTGTTCAGCTTAGTTTAACTTAACTTCACAGCTTCGGAGTCATTGCAATGGTTATATGAGTTTTTCTGGGGCGAATGTAACAAATTGCTTTACTGCACTACACACATACACACCAGGCACCGGCAATGGAGTTTCTCAGACATTCGTCATGGCAGAGCCAGCAAAAAGAAGCAGAAAGTGAGTAAACTTGTTGGAGAAACAGGGAAAGAGGAAACAGCAGACTGACCGATTGAGGAGTGTCGCAAAATATATACTCTGAAGCTGTAGGAGGAGCTCTGCAGGGAAACCTGCGAGCAAAAAGCGACGCAGCGAAGAAATTGCCAAAACGGCATAGTTTCTCTTTAAAGGTATCCAATGCGGTTTTGGGTTGTAGGGCTCCCCCTAGAGTTACAGAGTATTTATTTTACCTTGCCATTGTAAATACTTGTCAAAGTTTTCGCCTCTCCTCTCAGACACCGGTACATGGGCATTTGTTTTGGAGCCAAAGTCAATTCAGCCAAATTGCAAACTGGTTCTCCGCATGTGGGGCGTTGCCAGCTATGCTAGGTGTGTGATTCTCCATGTTTTTTGTATGTATTCTCCACTATTTTGTTTAAAACTTTGAAGCTGTATAATAACTCATTGAGTGCCAAAAACGTAACATTACGTTTTTCCTTCCCATGCGTTGAGTGCCAAAAACGTAATATTACGTTTTTAGCTTTTTAAAAAAAAAATACGAAACTAGACACTCTAACACACCTTATATGTGATTTTGGGAACTCTGTGATGAATGGAAATTAAATATATGACGATCGAAAACTCATGAAAACGCACAATCTGGACATTTTATCATAACTCGGTTGCCGCTTTGGGTCGAATCAGTGACGCATGCACGTCAGGTCAAAACCAGGCCATTTCCGTGGGTCTATCACTAGGTGGCAGTCTCGCCAGGTCTCGCTGATCACTTCCCGGAAAGTTTACACAAGTAAGTAACAGGCAACATTTCATATTTCATGAAAGACATTATATCTCCATTTCTAGAAAAAAAACAGCGATTTTGATGAAAACTAGCCACTGTTTAGCTTGGGATTTCTCAGGAACAGAGGCGTGTAGAAATACACGGTTTGCACCCAGCGAGAGCTTAAAGTCTCACCTTTTAATCAAGCCATTGTATGTGTTCATAGCTATAACACAGAATATGCTGTAGCTGTACAAAAATCATCAACAATGGTAGATTGCTGGCACTCTAGGACAAAGCTCCCGAAAACAGCTTGGCATTCAATGAGTTAAGGTAAAACAACTTGCATAGGATGCCTTTAAAATCTATAGCATTTTGTTGTAGAGTTATGCATATGGAACAGTTGTACTGTATATCTTTGATTGAGTATCACCTGGGTAGATTGGCGGTTTGATGTGGGTTGGCAGCGGGAGGGATGTTCCGAGTGTGTAAAGCTGTTTGTCTCAGAGCTCTGTGATTCTCCTGCTGCAGCTCTAGTAATGTTGGCATGGTTTCATGCTCAAAGGGCATAGGTTGGCTTGCTGTAGCTAGTGAATAAGATGACCTCTCTGAGGGCTCTGAGGAAGGTATATCACTCAGACTGCATTCAATGGCCAGCTGAATCAGTTCAGCATCAGACAAGCCACTGTAGATGCTGTAGTCCTCGAAAGCTTGATCAGCTGTAGTTGCTGCTGCCATGGTGGTCATGATGAATCTGGCAAAACTAAAGAGATTAGGTGGGCTCTCTGTCCAACAGTGAATGAAAGGGCATGCAATCATATTCTGTAGCCAGGTCTAGAAGCTCAACATTTCCCATGGTCTATACAGACAGAAAACATTTGACCTTACTGGCATAAATGCTGATATTTGTGAATGAACTGGCGATTCACTTGTATAAATTTACCACCATGTTAAGCAGACATTTTGATTTCTGTCCAAATGTAATGCAGTACAGAATAATGCAATGTAGTTATAAGAAGCACATCACCCCATTGTTTACATTTAGTCAGAACTTAAGTATAGCTATGGGTTGCACTGTTTTCTATGTTTGTTGTACTATGTTTGTTGTACTTAGTTCCAAATCAAGCTAATTCAACTTATTTGTATATTTGTATGTCAACTTATTATTTGCAATTATCTGTTGTTCATAGAGAAATAAAAGTTATCAACAAGGGGCATTATCAATATCTATGTTTTGTGATTGTACTGTTACTGCACAGCAAATGGTCTGCCATAGTCAACCTTGATACAGTTATTTGAAGTATACAGCTACAGGTGATACAGGACAGTATTACATTGTACAATCTCAACTTCCAAAAAGTGTAGAAATATCCAAAAAGCTGAAATATTAACTTACATTTGATGGAACCTTCTCCCTCCTCCACAGTTGCTGTCTGTCTGAAGTCTGAGTGTCTCTGGGAGTCTTGAGTGTGTTCAATCCATAAGGCCATTTGATATGGGATTTTTAGTTGATGACCTAGTTTATTTATTTTGCTGCCATCTAAAAATAAGGCTGACATTTGATGGAATATTCTCCCTCCCCCACAGTTGCTTTCTGTCTTATGCCTGGGTGTTTAATGAGTCTTGAGTGTGTTATTAAATCCTTTAAGGACCATTTGATATGAGATTTATTGTTGATGACCTAGTCCATTTGTTTTGCTGCCAGCTGAAAAGAAAGCTGTCTTGACATCAATATTTGAATTTTCATCGTAAAACATTTAACTTGACAGATATAGGATTCATAACTGCTGTAGGCCTATTTAGTAAAAGGCAAAACATAGAGGAGTGAATATAGGCTACAGCAACAAGCTTATCCTGAAACTCAGCAATATAAAACATGTGTTTTGTACATTACACCATAAATTAAGGGTTCAATTGGAGCTTATATCTATTTCACCAGCTAATACTTGTGCTGCTGTTTTGTCTCTTTGATTTTGTTTTGTTTTATTTCGCATGTCGCCCGTCTGTGACGTGATGCCATTAGCGGTTGGCCTAGTCTACGCTACCATGCATGCAGGCATAGTCATCTAACGCTAATCAACACTGCTTGTGTGTGCATGCGGTAGGGCTGGGCGATAAAACGATAGCGATATGTATCGCAATAGACATGTAATCGATATCAATAAAAAATACGTTCGATAGAACATTCGATAATTAAAAGCAACACACCCCAGATAGCAGTAGACTCCGGACAGACTCCGCCTTCAAACTGGCAAATCCGTGTAACTGTCACCTCTGTTTTACTGTCGTGATGGAGACATTGACCCGGATCAGACACCAGGGGGCGGGAAGCACAGTCACAACTGATACGCCAGCCAGTCGTGGAAACGCAAGTGAAAATTTTAGTTCACGATTTCGCCGACTGCCTTACGCCGCCAGAGCTGAGTTAGACGTTAACGGAGGCGGTTGGTGAAACACGAGCTAGTGAAAAGAAGAGTTCCTTTGATTTGTTTCAGGTAAGCCTATTTGCTTCAACTATATTAGAATGAAATACATTATTTATGCTTTCATATAATGTTAATGGATCCTTTTGACGCGTTTACGCTTACTTTAAACTGGTCTTGGACAATTAGCTAACGTTAGCTTTTTGGGGTAAGCAAGGGTTAATGAAATGTTAATTTTATCCATGTACAAATTAATTTAGCAACGCTTTTATCCGAAGTTTAACTTAATTTGGTCAATTTACTTGTTACTTCAGGGCTAGTCTCCCTTAGAGCAACTTAGGCTGAGATTTTAACTCACAATTTCCAGGCTAGCATGCTAGCCTGATTCCTTAACCGCTACCGCATCCTCTGTAAGCCAGAAAATAATTGAGATGTGTTCTATGTAGTGAGATACGTGTTTGTATGTTAAAATAATGATTTTATACAGTTAGCAGTCTAGGCGTGTATCCAAGTATCAAATGAATCATGCCTTCTCCCTCCGCCCCCGTCTCTTCAGCCCCAGGACTGAGGCGTTCAGGTGGCGTGACTGGCGTGCCCTGTCTGCAATCCTCCCTTTCAGTAAGGCAAGTGATAAGTCTTGTAGCACTGCTTAGCCTATGTTTCTGACATTTAAAACTCAAAAACCAAAATATATTACATAAAGGTGTTATCAGGATTAAAATTCTCGTTTGTATGACGGACAATCGTCATTTGGAAATTCGAGTCCCCGGTGGTGCACTCATAATCAAAGATAACTGTCTCTCTAAAAACTGAATGTGGAACGCTGTTTTTTTGCTTAAATTGTTTGAACAGGGATAGAAATAGACATTCCACTTTGTCTTCTAATTTGTACCCTCCATTTTCAAATTTTTCAAATTTTCTTGTTCCAAGACTAAGACTTGTCATCTTTCTCAAACAAGATTTTTACATTTCCAATCTAGTGGAAGCATTACACACTGCATCACAAATCATTCATTCTCAAATTCAACTCAAATCATTAACTATCTTGATAATGTTGAGTAATGTCATTTTTGTACAGGAAGCATTGGCCAAGGATTGTCTTGTGTGCTGATTTGCCTTTCTTGTCTCAACAGGGGCAGTAAGGACAAGATCCACCCACCACCCAGCGCATGCTACATATGTGTGTGTAATAAATTGAGAGGGAAAGTGTGTGTGATAAATGAAATTTAATAAAGTAAGTAAAATTTTGAATTTGTGCTTCTTTTCTGAAATACATTAGTACAAGGTTTTGATTTTTAGATAATTTATTCCAAGATGTTGATAATTTAACACTCAATATACATGATCAAACTACTTGCTACTGAGTTCAACTAGGGGTATTGGATGTTACTGTAAAAAAAAAGTTTTTATTAGTAATCCTTTATACATTTGACAATGTATAATGACAATAATTTGCACATTTGGCCCAGATCCGCCAAATAAAAAACACATCCGGTTCAGAGCCGTCCCAGAGCTGGGCCAGATCATGAAAACGGATGCGGAACGGTATTGGCCCGTTGTGCCAAAAGACACCGGCCCAGGTCCGTTTTGCGAGTCATTTGTTGCACGCGTACCAAAAATCTTTCTGTGCAATGGAAGATTTACCAACGTTACACCAGTCTGATACAGTTTTGCCTATACATGCGTGAGACTGAGACGCCTGTTTATTTTGTTTTAAGTTCGTGCAGGGTGTGAGAGGGGAATCGATGTGCTTTGATTCCAGCTTGGTAGTTGTAGTCTGTGAAATTAAAAAGCACGTATGTGTTAAGTATCCAATGACACCTTCATTTCATTATGGCTGCTTTAGCAACACACTTTAAGCTACTGTGTAGTGGGTCCCATTTAGAAGTGGCTACTTCATTCGCGCTTTCCTTGACTCATGGAGCTGCGTGAATTTTATTACAACTTTCGCTTGATTTGTTTCAGGTAAGCCTATTTGCTTCAACTATATTCGAATGAAATACATTATTTATGCTTTCATATAATGTTAATGGATCCTTTTGACATTTACGCTACTTTAAACTGGTCTTGGACAATTAGCTAACGTTAGCTTTTGGGGTAAGCAAGGGTTAATGAAATGTTAATTTTATCCATGTACAAATTAATTTAGCAACGCTTTTATCCCAAGCTTAATTTAATTTGGTCAATTTACTTGTTACTTCAGGCTAGTCTCCCTTAGAGCAACTTAGGCTGAGATTTTAACTCATTAATTTCCAGGCTAGCATGCTAGCCTGATTCCTTAACCGCTACCGCGATCCCTCTGTGCCAGAAAATAATTGAGATGTGTTCTATGTAGTGAGATAATGTGTTTGTATGTTAAAATAATGATTTTATACAGTTAGCAGTCTAGGCGTGTATCCAAGTATCAAATGAATCATGCCTTCTCCCTCCGGGCCCCGTCTCTTCAGCCCCAGGACTGAGGCGCTCAGGTGTATGGACTGGCGGTTCTGTCTGCAATCCTCCCTTTCAGTAAGGCAAGTGATAAGTCTTGTAGCACTGCTTAGCCTATGTTTCTGACATTTAAAACTCAAAACCAAAATATATTACATAAAGGTGTTATCAGGATTAAAATTCTCGCTTGTATGACGGACAATCGTCATTTGAAATTCGAGTCCCCGTGGTGCACTCATAATCAAAGATAACTGTCTCTAAAAACTGAATGTGGAACGCTGTTTTTGCTTAAATTGTTTGAACAGGGATAGAAATAGACATTCCACTTTGTCTTCTAATTTGTACCCTCCATTTTCAAATTTTTCAAATTTTCTTGTTCCAAGACTAAGACTTGTCATCTTTCTCAAAACAAGATTTTTACATTTCCAATCTAGTGGAAGCATTACACACTGCATCACAAATCATTCATTCTCAAATTCAACTCAAATCATTAACTATCTTGATAATGTTGAGTAATGTCATTTTGTACAGGAAGCATTGGCCAAGGATTGTCTTGTGTGCTGATTTGCCTTTCTTGTCTCAACAGGGCAGTAAGGACAAGATCCACCCACCACCCAGCGATGCTACATATGTGTGTGTAATAAATTGAGAGGGAAAGTGTGTGTGATAAATGAAATTTAATAAAGTAAGTAAAATTTTGAATTTGTGCTTCTTTTCTGAAATACATTAGTACAAGGTTTTGATTTTTAGATAATTTATTCCAAGATGTTGATAATTTAACACTCAATATACATGATCAAACTACTTGCTACTGAGTTCAACTAGGGGTATTGGATGTTACTGTTTAAAAAGCTTTATTAGTAATCCTTTATACATTTGACAATGTATAATGACAATAATTTGCACATTTGGCCCAGATCCGCCAAATAAAAAACACATCCGGTTCAGAGCCGTCCCAGAGCTGGGCCAGATCATGAAAACGGATGCGGAACGGTATTGGCCCGTTGTGCCAAAAGACACCGGCCCAGGTCCGTTTTGCGAGTCATTTGTTGCACGTGCTACAAAAATCTTTCTGTGCAATGGAAGATTTACCAACGTTACACCAGTCTGATACAGTTTTGCCTATACATGCGTGAGACTGAGACGCCTGTTTATTTTGTTTTAAGTTCGTGCAGGGTGTGAGAGGGGAATCGATGTGCTTTGATTCCAGCTTGGTAGTTGTAGTCTGTGAAATTAAAAAGCACGTATGTGTTAAGTATCCAATGACACCTTCATTTCATTATGGCTGCTTTAGCAACACACTTTAAGCTACTGTGTAGTGGGTCCCATTTAGAAGTGGCTACTTCATTCGCGCTTTCCTTGACTCATGGAGCTGCGTGAATTTTATTACAACTTTTCGTTTGATTTGTTTCAGGTAAGCCTATTTGCTTCAACTATATTCGAATGAAATACATTATTTATGCTTTCATATAATGTTAATGGATCCTTTTGACATTTACGCTACTTTAAACTGGTCTTGGACAATTAGCTAACGTTAGCTTTTGGGGTAAGCAAGGGTTAATGAAATGTTAATTTTATCCATGTACAAATTAATTTAGCAACGCTTTTTATCCGAAGCGACTTAATTTGGTCAATTTACTTGTTACTTGTTACACGCCTAGTTGTGCCAAAAGACACCGGCCCAGGTCCGTTTTGCGAATCCGGCCCAGATCTGAAGGTGGATCTGGGCCGGATCCGGGCCAAATACATTTTGCTATCTGGGACACCTCCCGCCTTACGTTGTCCATAAATAAATAGGCTAAATATATCTTGCATTGTAGCTAGTATGTGCAACTCTACCAGAGTGGGCGATAGAAGTATACCTCAACACAGACTCTCAATGAGTCCTTGCCCCGTGCACTCTCTCTCTGTCTCTCCCTCTCAACAGGCGCATCCCTCCTCAGCATGCACATGTAGGCTAATCCAAACATTCACAATCGTGCAGGACGACTGGCTAAATTGCTATTACGAATTTGTTCAAAACTGTTGCATTCAAATTGACTGCTAAATTCTAATCATCTCAATCCCAATGCAAATGGAAAAGTATTTTCCAAGACTCAACCGGGCCTGTCCCAAGGAGAAAAAGTATTCATTTGAAACACACATGGAGAAACTGAACGGTCTCGTAACCAGTAGACAATGATAAACTAGCAAATTAAGCTACTTTGTTTACAATATTTTCAGGCTTCAACCAGTGCTGCTTTTTATTCAGACTTATGTGCACATTTGTTATGACCGCCGCTAGCGAAGCGGTCATATAGGGATTGTCAAAGGTTTTTTTTTTTTTTTTTTTTTTCCCCTCATCTACTTCCTGAATGTTTGGTCAATGATACCCGGGACACCGAACCACCGGGGCACATGCAATTTGGTGGGTATGTAGCCCCACTAGACTTTTACGGAAAATTTCCGAACCGCAAAAACTAAATAACTACCTGAACCGTGGCACTGAGGATGAAGAATCTTTTATGGTATGTTGGTCTCAAGGGCCCACATCAACCTGGCCCATAATCACTCATTTGTGATTTGCACCCCCCCGGTAAAAAATGAAAATGCAATATTATTCTGCTTTAATCGCCCCTATCTTCAGTTAAGATGTTCAGAACTGCACCAAATTGTATGTGTATGATTGACCTGGCATTCTCTGGGGGTATGCCAAGTTTCGTAGAATTTCATCCATGGGGTCTAAAAAAATTAGGTTATGTGTACATTTAGTGACTGTACACTCATTGGCCTGTAGATGGCGGTGCACACATATACACATGCACACACACAGGCGCCCACATATTATGGGTATTAGAACGGCCGATACATAATTACAAATTCAGTAGGATTAAAACAAAGCCAAAATAAATATTCATCATCATCATCATCATGGCTGCATTTCCAGTATTGGCGATAAGTAGTCGTTTGTCCACTAGATGGCGCATCGTTGCAGTGAGTAATTTTGTTGGAAGTTAAAAGTGGGTTGGAAAAACAATGGACGCTTCCTACAAGGACTATAGTTTACCGCAGAGAACGTCTAATAAGGATAGGACGATGTTCATATGAAATGTAATTCCCATTTCTTCTTGAAGCCGAAATAAATCTGAGGATGTTTATCGGACATGCTTGGTTTTACTGCAGAATACGTTAATCTTATAATATCAATAAGGACCTAGGTAATGTTACCGTTAAGCGTTGGTTGAGTGATGGAGGCCAATTTGATTGATTGCATTTGTAGAAAACTATAAATCTTGGTTATACCAAGCAAATTGATAGCAGCACTGTAATTGTATCTTCGACTGTCATTTGTTGCACGTGCTACAAAAAAATCTTTCTGTGCAATGGAAGATTTACCAACGTTACACCGGTCTGATACAGTTTTGCCATGCGTGAGACTGAGACACCTGTTTATTTTGTTTTAAGTTCGTGCAGGGTGTGAGAGGGGAATCGATGTGCTTTGATTCCAGCTTGGTAGTTGTAGTCTGTGAAATTAAAAAGCACGTATGTGTTAAGTATCCAATGACACCTTCATTTCATTATGGCTGCTTTAGCAACACACTTTAAGCTACTGTGTAGTGGGTCCCATTTAGAAGTGGCTACTTCATTCGCGCTTTCCTTGACTCATGGAGCTGCGTGAATTTTATTACAACTTTTCGCCACGATATGGCAGTTTAAGTCCGCTTGATACTGTAAGGCGTAACCCGACAAACACGGGACGTCCCCCGGACCTTATGCCGACATTCACGACGTCCCCGATTGGTCCAGAATGTCATGTTCTCTAGCGGACGTTCCGGTGACCTTATTGACGTCCGGAGCAAGTTATCGTTTGGTTATTGCGTGACGTCCGGTGCAGGACTTTCTGGGGACGTCACCGTCAGGTCCCTCGGATGACATTTGCATTTGGTCATTTCAAATACCTCCTAAGGACCCGACAATAACGTTATACCGGGGACATGGGGGGGACGTTTGTTTATTCACACATGGCAGCGGAGTTGAGAGCGCTCTGGCTACCTCATGCCATGCTGAATTATGTAGCACATACATTTTGAGTTTAACGTTAATGTATAACGTTACAAACTAGGGAAGGGATTTTATCAAAATGTTAGCTGATGTGATGCTTGGTGTAACGTTAGCAAAGTCGCTGTTCTTAGCTTCTAGTTAGCCTACAATGCACATTTCTTCAGATAACTGTCATTACGTGATGTATGTAACATGCTCTAAATAGGCAGTGGTTTATTTAACGGGGTCACATACTTAATTATCTGTTTTATTTTCAGAAACACACACAGGGCCGAATTGGGACTGAACCGGCTTTTGGAGCTGAATACGATGCAATAAAACTAAATGTTAAAAATAGACCACGTAGCATTTGTTTAGGGTTGTCTAGTAACAGAAGTGACTACTTAATTTGTAAAGCAAAACGATCTAGCTCTACATTGAAGAAGAATTAAGGATACTGCTTCTTCATGACTTGTTTAAATGTCATTGTAATTTATTTGACGCATGCTCGCGTTTAAAAGTGTCACGCATAGGCCTAGCTGTCCCGATGTTACAGCAGCTCCTTGTGGAAACAGCAAAGAGTGCACATATCCGATGAGAACGAGGAGCAAAAGCTCTCACCAGAGCCTTACTATTTATTAATAAAACAATGATATAGAATAGAAACATCTGGAATCTATTTATTTCATCTTAAAGTTGGCTACAAAGAGCATTCATAGCCTAGAGAAAACGATAGCCTACATTTTTCTTTATCTGCAATGTTCCAGGAAGATAGGCTTACATTTATAGGCTGTCCCTGTTTGATCACAGGTCCAAGAAAACGAGTGGATATAACGTCAATGCATTCTAGTTATGTTTCATGTACTTTATTTCATGTTGAGTTTTGCTTCCCAGCATGCATTGCGATTCATTTAGTATTTTTGGCTATTATTAGTTTTTAATATTTTGAAACAATATGGTTTGAACAATTTATCTTAGGCTAGCCTAGGCCTACTCTGATGATGTTTTGAACAATATGCTACGGGATATGCCCATTAAAACGTCGTATTAGTTTATTAAGAAAATGACACCGTAGATGTGAAAGCAGCACATCCTAGCCCGGTATAAATGTCCATGTCTACTCATCATTAGTGTAATGTATTCGGAGGATGTGATTTCATACATGCGTGAAAATATGAGGTGAGTGAAGTTGATTGTGCAGTTGTAGAACAAGTCATTAATGCGTGTTCCGTCTACCTACACTTACAGGATGTAATACCATACCAAATCGCGCTTCGTGTTTTTTTGTTTTTTTACCATTAACGTCGCGGTGACCATTACAGGACGTCCTCTCAAAGTCTCGTGGACGTCTTTTAGACCTCCCGAACAGAGGTCCGCGGGACGTAAAGGGAACCCTACACAATGTCGAGGAGGTGACGTTCGCCAGGGGACCTTTAGGGGACGTCGCCAGGACTTTATTTTGTTTACTGGGTAAGCCATTGGTTACCAAAGGAGATTTTATTTGTGTCGCCAGCATAGCCTATTGACAATTTATGTTGTAAATAGGCCTACCTGTAACTTAGGGAAGCTAACAGCTTTCTAGGATCTAGTTTGTTAGTTACAGTGCATTTAAAATAGCCAGAGCGTGGATATCTCAATCGGAAAATTAAACAATATCGGGTGCCTATGGACTAGGCTGGGTGAACCCAGCCTGATCTGCCCGCTATTTATTTTTTGATTTCTTAAAAGATTGAGCTTGGTCTGGTGAAAGCCAAACTAGCCATGGACCTCAGTGACACAATGCAAGGGAACATGAATCAGCCTATATTTGCACGAACAATAACATCAGGGAGTTATGACAAAACTGTAACTAACAAACTAGATCCTAATAGAAAGCTGTTAGCTTCCCTAAGCTACAGGTAGGCTTATAAGGTAGGCCTATTTACAACATAAATTGTCAATAGGCTATGCTGGCGACACAAATAAAATCTCCTTTGGAAACCAATGGCTTACGCCTTACAGTATCAAGTGGAAAATTCATAGTTTCGCCATTTCGTCAAATTACAACATATCAAAAAAAGCTTCACAACTTAGAATCAGAAGCATATTGGCATCATGTATACCGACTTTCACATGAATCGGATCAACCGTCTAGGAGGAGTACATTAAAATTGGTCATGTCCACAACGCACAAAATCCCAATTACCTCACTTCCTGTGGGCGTGGCTAATGGCATGTTAATACAAAAGTTGATTGTTTTTGGGAGTTACATGCACCCACCAAATTTGGTGTGTGTATTTAAAACTATATGCCAGTGGTTCTCAAACTTTTTACACCAAGTACTACCTCAGAAAATACTTGGCTCTCCAAGTACCACCATAATGACCAACACTATACAGTAGCGTAGTAGGCCTAAGTATTCATCAAAAACAAGGCAGGTTTTATTGAATTTATTCAACACTATACAGTAGCGTAGTAGGCCTAAGTATTCATCAAAAACAAGGAGGTTTTATTCCTAAAGAGGTATATTTAATATTGTCAGCCATTGTAACATTTTACACAGTTTCTGTGTACTTAAATAATGATTAAATTAAAATGTATTGCACATAAAAGTTAAATAAACATTGTACTAAAATAAATGTAAAAAACTGTTCTTAAAGATTAAATAAAACTGTACTGTACTTAAATGTTTAGTAAAAAAGTACTGTACTTGATTTAAGAAACAGGCTGTATGCATAGCTGCAAGTAACAGTTCTTGCTGTCTCAACTTCACACACTGCTGTATGGCTGCTTTCTGAAACAAAAACACAAACACAGAGGAAGAACAATAAGATTAAGAATAAAACAAAAAGAGAATTAAGAATAACAGCTCTAATTAAACATACACAGACTATTAATGACCACTTACATGAGCTTAATGTGATGGGTGTGCATGCCTCTGTGAACACAGTCCTGCAATGTCTGGGTCAATGGAGGTCAGCTTCAGTCTCAGGTTTGGCTCAGCATCCACCCTGCTTCTGTACTTTGTTTTTATGACAACAAGTGAAGAGAAGCCTTTCTCGCACAGATAGGTGATTGCAAAAGGAAGGAGAAAGCGCACGGCCTTGTCAGAAAGCACAGGGTATTCACTGTACTGCTTCATCCAAAAGTCCAACAAAGTGTGCTTTCTGAAAGATGCCTTCAGTGTTTCGTCACAAGACAGCTCTATTAAATTCTCCTGCTCAACAACAGTTAAGTCCATTGAGGCCACATGAGAGGTGTCGATGTTGAAAGGGTTTCTCATCCAGCTTCTAGCTTCAGCTCCAGGCATCACTGGGAAATAATTGCAGAACTGTTGTCTGAGTGATGCGAGGTGTGCAGCGATGTTCTCCCTGACTCCACCATCAAGCATCAGGTCATTATCAGACAGAAAACTCTCCAAAGCAGGGAAAGCTGAAACATCACCTGTCTTGACTTTCATTTCAAATAACTCCAACTTTTTCAGCAGTGCATTGATTTTGTCCTGCACATCAAAAACATTGATGGAGAGTCCCTGCAGTCCCAAATTCAGTTCATTTAAACGTGAAAAATGTCAGACAAGTATGCCAGCTGACTGAGCCAGACAGCATCCTCAAAAATGTCTGACAAAGGGAAATTTGTGCCCTGCAAGAACATCTGGACCTCTGTGCAATTCGAAAAGCCTCAAAGTAACTTTCCTCTTGAAAGCCACCTTACTTCAGTATGAAGCAAGAGTTGGACATGCTCACTACCCATCTCCTCGCAGAGCACATGAAATAAGCGAGCATTCATCGTTCTGGCCTTTATGAAGTTCACAGTTTTTACATCAGAGTCCAGCACAGACTTCAGGTCATCAGGCATCTTCTTCACTGCCAGCGCCTCACGGTGGATACTGCAGTGAGTCCAGCGCATCTCAGGTGCCACCTCTCTGATGCGAGTTGCTACCCCGCTGTTAAGACCTGTCATAGCCCTTGTGCCGTCTGTACACACACCCACACACTTTTTCATGTCCAGTCCGTTCTCTTGGATAAACGCGTTCAGTAGCTGGAATATATGCTCTGCCGTAGTTCTGGTTTCAAGTGACTGATAGAACATAAAATCCTCCTGAGCTGCACCATTATATTCATATCTCACATAAACTAATAAATTGGCCAAATCTGCTACATCTGTACTCGCATCGAGCTGTATGGCAAAATATCGACTGTTCTTAATGCGCTCAATCAGTGTGTTTTTAACATCGTCAGCCATGTCTTTTATTCTCCTTGACACAGTGTAATTTGAAAGTGGCACCAAGTTTAACTCTCTGGCAGCTTTCTCTCTACACATGATCCGTGTCATCTCTTTGGCTAAAGGTAAACACAACTGTTCCCCGATTGTGTGCGGCTTACCGGTGTTGCACCAAATTCTGTGACCTGTCGAATTTTGTGACTCTAGAGGGCGCTGTTTTATTGGAGTCTATGAATGTACTGAGCTGTACTGACACACTGATGAGGCAATTCTGTTATGTGTATAATTCTTCTAATAAACTTTGTACATTTTTGAAACATGAAACATTGTCTGGGTGTGGGTGTATTACTCCACAGGCCTGCATGTGTATCTTCCTCTCTATACTATCTCTATAGAGTATGTCTACGTGCGCACCTGAGGCTACTCAGCTACAAGAGAAAGAATTTCCCTTGTTTGTATGTTCACTGCAAGTTGGCCTACCATAACTTACCAACTCTGCACTGTAGACCCTAACTGGCTATTTTTCTGTGAAATAAGCAAATGTATTTGTTCAACTTTATGAAGCAGAATTACGCATAGGCTACTTAGAACATAATACATTTGACAAAGGACAGATGTATGTTGCTAGTGACAAAATATTAACTTTCAGTGTTTTACGATGTCTTTGTCATGGGAAAGTGTTTTTCCCCATGCATTTATTCTAGGTTACTGTCAGTGACTGCCGTGAGAGAAGCGGGTTCTGTGTTTCGTTCATGTCAGTGACTGACGCGAGAGAAGCGGGGTCTGTGTTGTGTTGCGTTGCGTTAATTTATTTTCAATGGGCATAACGTGCCGTGCCGTCCACAGCTCTTCAGTTCTGACAAAGCCAAAATTACTCCTTTTGAAACAATGAGTGCAGGAAGCGCGTTTGTATGGTTATATTGCTTGAGGGGGGGGATCCCAAGCAGCTTTCAGCCATAAGGCTACTTTGAGAACATTTCAATTCACCCGACACTAATATTCAAAATGTTGAAAACTATTTCGACATAGCCTATAAAGCAGTTTAATTAAATGGAATGTTAGTTGTAAACAAACGAGCTACTTGGCAGACCTCTCAAGTCTCATGCATTGAGCGTGAGACACACGCATTTCAATGACTTCACACGCTCACACGCCACACATGGCATTTCTCACTCCGAAAAATTATTAACTTGCCCGCACAGAAATTTCTATAAAAAGGGGTATATTTTACAAACATGTCACACAACGTTGCTGTCTGTGCGCTCACTCAGTTCAGAGAGCTGCTGTTCAGTTACTAACCTATCGGCCAATCAGAAAATAGGATTTCTCAACCAATCAGGAAATAGTTTTGTTTTGATGTGGGTCCGCAACGTGGAGACTGCTGGTCTGCGGAGTCGTGGAGTGAAATTAGGCCCGGCGCTTTGTCTGATAATGTGCTGCGCAGTTAATCAAGATACCGCGGACCGGCAAAAAAAGAAAACAAACGTTTCTGCTATCGATGTCATTAAACATACAGCCATACAATAAAGTGGTGGTAGGCTATGAGCGTTCATTCAATGCAGGCGTCTGCGCGAGAGAAACTGAAACTAATCGATAACGTTGGTATCAAAGCTCCGTTTCAACCTGTTGAATGCTATTTAATTGTTTAACGACACTTAATAGAACAACGTTGATTTTTGGAACTTCCATAGAAATAGAGCAGAGACTGTATAATACACTGTATAGCACTGAGTATTGTATAGTCAAATTTGAATATAACGTGGCCAAAAGCTAGCCTTCTCTGTTAAAGATAAAACAGATCAGTGATCAGATCTGCTCGCCAAAAAAGCTGGTATTGTGTTTCCTGAATCCTTACATTCAGGCATTCAAATTAAACTTCATTAAAAAAAAAATAAAAAATTCTCCATTTCCTACCAAATATATGATGCTTGCATGAGGGAAACATCCCAAAACAATAGCACCCATATAATTATTGCTGTTTTGAGAAGTATTTATTTTCTTATGCAAGCATCATGCAACCATGCAAAAGCAATGAAACTAATTATATCTTACATTAGTAAAGCAGTCCTCTGATGTGCATGTCACAAAACATTTAAGTGAAAGTGCATGTATAACAATATAGGCATAATAATGATTGTGATCATGATAATGACAATTTGATTTGGAGGGAGTGGGGTTGGGTACGTGTAGATGAGCCCTATGACCCCAAAGTCTGCCATGACTGGGCCTCAGGTCAAAGAAGTTTGAGAAAGGCTGGTCTACATAACTTGCATCAGATGAGATCAGATGAGTGATGTGCCTGAAGGCACGGGTTGAGGACCCAGTCAGTTACGTCACAATATGCACATTTGTTTAAATTCATACCTACGTAATCACCATGACCAAAACCTACCCATTGACCTACCTACCGACCCATTTTTTTTACATTTACATTTACATTTACATTTACATACAGCGAAGCGGCGGTCATATAGGTTTAGTCAGATTTTTTTTTTTTCTTTTTCTTTTTCGCATGCCCAAATTTCCGTCAATGATTCCCGGGACACTGAAAGACCGGGGTACACGAAACTTGGTGGGCATGTAACCCCACATGGATAGCATGGAACCATCGTTTTCGTTTTGATCTGTAGCCCCCCGCTGGACTGGACCCCCCGAAAGGAGGGTAGGGCAAACACAGTTTTCTGTGAATATCTCGAAAACTGTAGGGTTTAGGAGGACCATTTTTTTTTGTATGTTGATCTCAAGGGGCCATGTCAACCCATTCCATAACCACTCATTTCATGTATAGCGCCACCTAGTTAAACACAAAAAAGTAAAATGAGGTGTTGTAATTGAAGGTATCTGTGACCTAACATAGTCAAAACTGCACGAAATTGGAATTGTAGGATCATTATGACACCCTCTGTATGCACGCCAAGTTTTGTGGAATTCCGTTCATGGGGGGCCACACAATAAATTAATTTATGTTACTATACACCAACTGGCCTGTAGGTGGCCGGAGACAGTTTTCTGTGAATATCTCGATAACCGTGAGGGCCTAGGAGGTCCACCTTTTTTTTATGTATGTTGGTCTTAAGGGGGCATGTCAACCCATCCCATTACCACTTATTTCATGTATAGCGCCACCTAGTTAAAAATTAAAAAGCAAAAAATTAGGTGTTTTCATCACAATATCTCTGGCTGACAAGGTCAAAACTGCACTTGGTGGGCATGTATCCCCACATGGATAGCATGGAACCGTCATTCTTCGTTTTGATCTGTAGCCCCCCTGCTGGACTGGACCCCCCCGAAAGGAGGGTAGGGCAGACACAGTTCTCTGTGAATATCTTGAGAACTGTAGGGCCTAGGATGACCAATTTTTTCCGTATGTTTTGCCTCCAGGGTCATGTTAACCCATTCCATGTGCACACATGTGCATAAACAGATACACACGCACACACATACATTTACAGTAATCATACGTATGACACATACTCACACAGTAGACATATGTACGCATGCATGCACATGCACAAACACACATACGCAGGCAAACACACAAGCACGCACATACACACACACACCCACACACATAAACATAAATTTGTACACGCACACATGCACACAATTCAAGAATTTTTACCGTCATCTACTCCCTGAATTTTTGGTCATTGATACCCGGGACACCGAACCACCGGGGTACATGAAATTTGGTGGGTATGTAGCCCCACTAGACTTTTACGGAAAAATTTCATTTCGTCCCCGGGTACCACCACCAGCCCCCTGGCTGGGCCCCCCGAACTGCAAAAAAACAAACAGTTTTTCCTAAATAACTACCTGAACCGTGGCACTGAGGATGAAGAATCTTTTATGGTATGTTGGTCTCAAGGGCCCACATCAACCTGGCTCATAATCACTCATTTGTGATTTGCACCCCGGTAAAAATGAAAATGCAATATTATTCTGCTTTAATTGCCCCTATCTTCAGTTAAGATGTTCAGAACTGCACCAAATTTTATGTGTATGATTGACCTGGCATTCTCTGGGGGTATGCCAAGTTTCGTAGAATTTCATCCATGGGGGGGTCTAAAAAAATTAGGTTATGTGTACCATATTGGTTTTCAAAGGAGATTTTATTAGTGTCGCCAGCATAGCCTATTGACAATTTATGTTGTAAATAGGCCTACCTTATAATCCTACCTGTAGCTTAGGGAAGCTAACAGCTTTCTATTAGGATCTAGTTTGTTAGTTACCATTTTGTCATAACTCCCTGATGCATTTTTGCATTTAGAATAGCCAGAGCGTGTATATCTCAATCGGAAAATTAAACAATATCGGGTGCCTATGGACTAGGCTGGGTGAACCCAGCCTGATCTGCCCGCTATTTATTTTTTGATTTCTTAAAAGATTGAGCTTGGTCTGATGAAAGCCAGACTAGCCATGGACCTCAGTTACACAATGCAAGGGAACATGAATCAGCCTATATTTGCACGAACAATAACGGACAAAAGCTCTTCAACTTTGGCCCGTTAAAATGTGTATGAACAGTCTAGCGACGCATTTCATCAAGGCCCATTTGGACATGTCAGTTATTTGCACCACTGGTTAGATGTAAAACAGCATTTCGTTTCAGACTAGGCTACTGTTACTTAATTTGTGCATTAACAATAACGTTTCAGACTACTGTTACTTAATTTGTGCATTGACAATAAAGTATTACATGAACTAAAGATGACTAAAATCTTATGTAGAAGAAGAAACATTCACAAAAAATCCATCCATCCAAAAATGACCTTTGTTTTTGATAGCTGTGGAAAACGGCATGGAACTGACAGAGATGTTTTACACAAAAAATAAATAAATAAATAAATAAATAACATTATGCTGATACACCTGTAGGCTACATTGTATTTGGGAAAAGCAAAAGGTAAGTGACCTTTCATCAATCCAGTTGCAATGGATGAACTGTGATTAACTGCCCTACTTGTGATTGTTTAGAGATTTTAAAGGTTTTATAACAATGCTACATCTTCTTTGGCTATTCTACAATCTATTCACCTTTTCAGCACCAGTAGGCTACTTTCTGTGCAGCCGCACACACACACTCAGGCATGCCAAACAAGCATACACAAAAGTTTCAAGAGTGGGGGATGGAGTAAAATATGGAGACAAATTGAAGTGTGATTTATTTTCGCGGAACGGATGTACAGGACTGAGCGGCGGTCATATTTTGTACCGCTATGCGGTACATCTAGTTCACTCAATACTCATCATGGATATCACAAGTTTTAAACAACGAAAACAGAAAGGATGGAGGCAGCAACGCTAGGAGTTATACAAGAACAAGGTAGGCAATTGGTGTGCTTGTCAGAACGTTAGACTGCACTAAAGCCAGACGTCACGTTACGCTAGAACAAAACTAAAAGGTACCTTTAGCCTATATAGGGCTGTATCAAGTTGTCCAAATGAATAGGTAATTGTAGACGTTGTCGTTGTATTATTGCATGTGGATGTTGTTATGCTATGTAGGCTACTTTTTTGCTGACTGACCAATGCACGGACCTAAAACGGACAAATATTGTTCACGAGTGAATTATTTCTTTTGCGGGGGTGTGCGTACCATAGCATTAATTCCTGCAGGCGCCCCTGAGGAGAACGTCTCTTCTGCCAAAGTGCACCACATACAACACCCCAAATATCACATTAAAATAGCCTGTAGAATAAAGATCGTCATGCACCTCTGTCGTGCACTTGACAGGTGTGAGCGTTCGTCTCGGGATAAACATTTCGGACGTCATCCCCTTCAATTAATGGGCTATGGGTGCCTTGAAAGCAATGCATTTGGGTTGTATATCACGAACTTTTGCCCAAAGAAAAAGTTCCATTCTGTCAAAATCAAGCCCAACATGCATTGCTTGGAAGCCCCCTCAAACGAGGTCAGGTTTATTTACTGCGCATGTGATTCAATAGTAAATCACGATATATTGAAACTGAGCTGATCGAAATGTCCTCCTGGGTTGCGGGAGATGATGACACACTGAAGAGTTTCCACTTCTTGTCCCTGCTCTGCCCTTTTTTTTTCTCTAAATAAACTTCTAATATCCATTTGTCCTTATACACTTATTTCGCTAAGGCTAGTTAGTAGAAGCACGAAACAGCAATGCGTAATAGCGTAGAGGAGAATTGAAATTGCAACATTTTGCAACAAATGATTCTAAACCTGCCCAGATCACGTCAGATCGTCTTGCGCTGCTGTTAATGCACACAATGGACACAAAACACAAACGTCTCTTCTACGGGGCTATTTATTTCATTCACGATTAGAGTTTTTGTTGTTGTTGACGGCCCATAGATCCGGGGCTATCCCCAGAGGATCCGGGGCTATAGCCCCGAATGCCCAGGTCTAACGACGCCACTGCTCCTTACTCACAGACCTATTCACAAACCTGCGGCATTTTGCCGTGTTTTGAAATCCTATGCAGCTACAGGAGCTTCCAATCGTGAGGAAGCAATTTTGCATTGTAGGCATAACTAACATGCAATAACGCCGCCAACAACAACCAAAACTAGGCTAATCATTGTCAACACGTAAATTAAATGTAACATTATTGTGAATCAAATTAAAATGTTCTCTTTTGCAAACGTAGGCATAGTAACATAATAATTTACAATGTTACAAAGATACTACATCAATCCGTATGTTTCATTATAGGCTACTAGGCTATTTGTTTTGCCTTGATTCATTTAGGCTAGGCCTTTTTATTCAGGGGCCGTATTCACAAAGAATTTTAAGGCTAAAAGTAGCTCCTAACAGGCGAATTTAGGAGCAACTCCTAAAAATAATGGGCGTGTCACTCCTAACTGTAGGACTCCTAGTTTTTTCACCAAAAGTAATTCACGAAGCATTTTAGACCTAAAAGTAGCACCTAAGTCAGGGACAGCTTAAGTCGAGAGGACTCCTAACTCACTAAGACCTCTTCATAAACAGCTTTTTTGTGGCATTTTACGTTGCGATGTTTTGAAATGCGTAGCCTATGCGCAACAGGAGCTTCCAATCGCGAGGGAACAATTTATTTTTTATTTTGGGCAAGCCTGCATTCATTCATTCATTCATTCATTCATTCAACCTTTATTTATTCTCGGAGTGTCATTGAGGGAAGCCCTCATTTTCAATGAAGCCGAGATTACAGAAGCGAATCAAAGCGTTCCACAAACAAGACAACATTCGAGGCCTTCTGTTGAAGAAATTTATATAAAGCCTGCGCTAACAGTAATCCTCCTGCCCTTGATAGGCCTACCACAGCTGTGGATAGTGTGGAATGTTCAAGTAATAACACAATACAATGTGTGTCTCAATTGTCCCCCGCTGACCACCTCACACATTTCTCTAGATTTTGCAACGAACTTACATGACACAATGCCATAAAATATGCCTGTTTTAGGACACAGAATAATGTTTGTAATGATACCAGGTAGGCCTACGTTTAACAGTAACAAGTGTAATGAGCTATTCATTGTCAAAGGTGCATGGTGAAGTGAAATTCTTACTTTGGAAAACAAACATTTGCCGATATCATCGCCGATCATCAGAATATTGCAACAAATTCTGTGTTCTGGACTGCAGGTAACTTGTTAAGCCAGTGGTTCTCAAACTTTTATTTAATTCCCCACTTTGATCAAGGGGCATGACTGATGATAGTGGAGATAACGTGTTATCCCGAGGCTTTTGCAAATCAGCATCTTCGACGGTAGTCTATTAAAAATATTTTCTATGTCCCAAACGGAGAGCCATACTTTATTGTTTTTAACGATCTCTATGCTACTCACAAAAATGTAGGCATGGGGACATGATGAAGTAGGCTATCCAACTGTGTTAAATTATTGTGATTACGAGCCAGTGGTTTTCAAACATTATGCGTGACTCTGACATCTAACTAAATGCAACAGGCTCATATCGTCCTCGCATTCGCAAAATGAGGACCAGTGTTTTGTCAAATTGCAAATAGCTATTCGTTTTAACGATTTTTTTATGATAGTATGAAGTGCTTTTTGTATAGGCTACTATCTTAATCTTGGAATATGGGGAGGGAAGTGGCGCGTCTGCAGTCAGCCAAATATGAATGTAATTCTGCGGCATAAAGCAGATTTATTTGTTTATTGTACAGAAAAATAAAAATGACATGTCAAGCAGTCAATTGACTAGTCAAGAAGTAGGGCAAATTAAGACACTGTTTTGATTTGCGTAGTTGCGTTACCCCCAACACTGACAATAACATAGACAGCAAATTAAGATATTTTTTCGTTTTGTGGAGCGGCACCGGTAGGCTATCAAAAGCAGATTTTGATTTTCGCTACCACCGTGTAGTCAAGCCTTAAGCCATACCCAAGTAGCCTTAATCGAGGTAATGTTTAATTACGATTTATTTTGTTATTGAATTCGTAGGCTGGGATTCCTCTCGGTAACAATTATGTTTAAAGGTAGCCTAGCCTCCTGCTTTTTCAGAAGGGGCGGCAGTCAGGCTACTGACAGAGCGACGCACAGTGGCTGAAAGTGGTACTAAAGCTTCACGCAGCTTCATGCCTCGTAATGTGCGACTGAAGTGGCCATTTGAAAGCCATGCCCACTGTAATGTGTGTAAATTTAAAAGATAATTTTTCACACCAAGAAAGTACTGTTGTTCGATAGACTTCAAAAGTTATGTTGGTTTTGTGCGAATCCGCTCAGTGGACTACATCTCTCGTCCAGAACGATGTACGTCACCAACGTAATGAAACGATTAGATTAGCTGTTATGCTAGTTAACGGTTGCATCTTGCTGCGGCTATGTCACTTAACAGTATCTAATGTACAGTCTATGGACGAATACAACTTACCTGATGTGTTTAATCCTCTGACTCATGGTATTTTCATCGGTAAGGAAAGCCCAATTAAGACCTGTTGCTGGTATGCTTGTAGTGTGGCTGTGAATGAGCGAACGTCACTAGCGCGACTGATGGGTTTGTAGTCGTTGGAATTACGATCTTTCACAATGTTGTAATTCAATAGTTACGAAACAAACTGCAAATGTCTTTACATGAAAGAATTCTTTAAAATTGACAAACATCATATGGGTAATTCAAGGCACAAGTCAACCGGGACCAGAAAATAATTTCTTTTTCGCCATAGACTGGTGTTAATTTTTTTTTGAAAGATAGGTCCCATGGAGGCAAACGGAAGGGACGGGACTTTGGCTCTCAATAGAGCTGCACAGTCCCGCCCACAGCCGATGCCGGATGTAAAAATTCAATGCAATTTCTCCATTGACAATTGCGGTAAAAGCCATAAAAACTTAACTGCACGTGGTAGACTTAAAACCAGCTACGGCTGTACTAAGCGATATCTGCTCCTATAGACACCAAGAGTTCATGGGGCACTAACCTTGTTTTGAGATAAATGCCTTTTATTCGCAATCTCTTGGATAAGTACTTCATTACCCACAATCCTGAACAATCCCACAATCCCACAGTGATGCCTCTGATTGGTGGAAAGGCCGTTATGGTCATAGGGAGGGAAAGTGAAAACCAGCGCCCCAAGTGGTTGCGTTCCTATCGAAGAGCAGCTCCAATGTTAAGTCCCATAGACCTATTTTTTTTAAAAATACTGTGAAGCCAAATCAGCGATCTTATCCACCAAAAATATTTTTCAGTGTCTATACAGTAATAATCTTCTAACTGTGAAAATTTCAGACCATATTTTGCCTTATTTAAAAAAATCGAAATTGCTCCTTTTGTTTCATAAACGAACTACAAAAAAGCCACGTGACTTTACCCTTCGACGTTACTCACGGTAGCATGGTTTGTTTATTAGCCTGGTTAGCATTGCCACTTAACACTTACTGCTAGCTCTTCATGTGAGTAGAAGCACAACACCAGTTATCCAGACATAAAGGTTATCACCACGTGGTTTACATCACCTTCCGTTATTACAAAAATATGTAAGCCAGTTAAGCAAATTGCTGTATTGATCAGTTAGAGATTAAGCGCCCAAACCTGTGACGTCACATGCAACTGTAGTTTGTTATCACCATGTTACGACAAAAACTCAAAACAATTCAACTGATCCTAAAAATAAGGTATGACCACTTGAAGCAATAGAGGTGACCCCAGTGCCTAACATATGGAAGGCATTAAATTAAGATCCCAATGTGCACCGAGATATATTTTTTCTAAAAAAAAATCCCATCCCCTCCGCTAAACTCTAGGAACGCAACCACTAGATGGCGATGAGATTACTTTCCCTCCCTATAGCAGAGCCCGTCTACGGATTATTAGACATTCTCTGGTCATAGTTTGAAACTTTCTCAGCGAAAAATATTGACAAAGATGACGGAGTCTTTTACTGCCTATGGTGAAAATCTTAATGTGATTAAAAACTTTCTTGACGAATATTGGCACTTGTATCAACAAGGATTGGGGTTTATACATCACACGAACTTAGTCAGGGCCAATACACTATCAAATAGACCACTGTAAATGTTAGTTAAAACACTCAAACTTTTCAGGTAGCCGACAGGCTAACCTTTAGCATTTCCGACATTGTATGTCATTACATAATGCAGCTAACATTAGCCTACATGCTGCAACACAGGTATGAAATATATTATGTTTTAGTGAGTGTCCAAAGGGGTGAAAGCCACTTTAAATCGGGTCACATTATTGACTGTTGTGTGTCCGAGAGTCCGTTTGTGGGTTTTGTAAGGGCCAGCATGAGGGACAAGACCTACAAAGTTGTGGTGAGTTAAGCAGGGAGGTTGGTAACGTTAATGCTGCTAGCAGTGCTAGTTAACATTAGCTAGGCTACTGTAGCCTTCATACTGTATGATTCATATCAATCATTAACCTTGGAATACTTTGTGCATTTAATGAACATTTTGTGTAATAATTCACGGCAAATTAATAAACTGAATATGGTGGTCCAAGAGCAAACCATGCACCAGTCCATGCATCAGCCCGACTGAGCAGTATTGAGAGCATAGGATGAGTCAGGTAATGTTACGAAGCACTGCCGTTAACGTTAACCGCTTTCACATACACACGATATAAAATACACGATGATAAATATAAAATTCAATATCAAAACACTATTATTTACACGATTACTCCTGAAATAACTGCTATTAACTGCACAATCACTATATAAAAATCGCTGTTTGGAGGAAAGAGTTCGCGTGCTGTCGCCGGTTGGAAAATGGCAAAATAAATCGCGCCGATTTTGCCTATATTATTCAGTGAGGCGCGGTGGTTTATGGGATGAGTAGTTCCTTCGCTCGGAAATGAAAATATGTACACAGTCTTGTACCTTTGACTTTTTTTGGATTTTCTCTTCGTTTTTTCACTCGAAATAATATGTTGAATGCTTATGAGTTATGCCGTAGCTGGTTAGCCAGCTGGTTAGACATGCTGTAAAACTCTTTAGATACGGATTTTTCCAAATGTCAATGGGACAAATGAATGGGAATCTTACATCCGGCACCTAACCGCATTTTGGCTGTGGGCGGGACTGTGCAGCTCTAGGTGTACCATAGGACTGAATGTTGGACTTTGACTGCTTCAGTTCATCACGTTTTCGTAAAAAAAAATTTGACTGGTTTGTCGTCAAGTGTCCTGTGTTTGGTTGTAAGATGTCATTTGAGATGCGATGGTTTCATGCATTCATTGCTCAAAACGTCACCACATACCACACACTGCGGCTTGGGCTCTTCCTCTCTCCCACTCCAAATAAATCCAAATTTGATATAATTTTCGTCATATTTCCTCACTGTTTTGTGCCGGTTGTTGCTAGCAGCTGCTCTGGGGGCTTCACTGGCGCCACCAAAGTAGCCGCTGTGTGCACCTGCACCTCGTCCTCTTCAGTTCTCGCTTCCTCCTGGTCCACACTTCCCTTCACAGACTGAAGCCACGACAGTAGTTTTGAAGTCTTCATTATTAAAAAACTCCACCTCTTGCCATCACCTCTTGCCTGTAACAGCTACCGTCAGCTAGCCTAACTCGGCGTCAACGGCAGTTTCAAATGCTACATAGGCCTAGGCTACTGCTACCCAGAAGCACTTGCAAACTTGTTAAAAGTTAATTAAGTATCTCTTTTTATTTTCTTGCCATCGGTTGATAAAATATTTTCATCCATTCTAATATGTTTGATAGTATTTCATGTTTTAAATGTTTTTTTTTATTTATATTTATTTCAGTGATTCTTTGGCATACTACTAGAGGGAGCGTACCACACTTTGAGAATCACTGTTCTAGAACAGAGCTCCGCTCTAGAATCTTTAGTATAGAGTACTAAAGTGAAAAAGTCACATTGTCCTGACAACCGGATTTTCAGTTCTAAACAACCGAACGAGATTTTCCATTGCTTTGCGGTGTTCTTTCTTTTGGAATTTATTTACAAACCTGAAAAAAAATCAGCAAGTATGAGACTCTGACTGATACCTGCATGCAGGGGCGAAGCACTGCACCATACTGACAGCAGTTTACACAATGTTTAGTTTTTTTTTTTTTAATGAAGACAATCTATTCTCAATATTACTTACATCATTGGTAAAGCAAATCGCTCGCAAATCATTTAGCAAAAAAATCGTTCCTTTTCCATAAAACGTTCGTGTGACATAGGATTTTCCCTTGTTTTTTGGTTTGTTTAGAACTGAAAATCCGGTTGCCAGGACAGCGTGACGTCACACTTGAGTACTCTATATCTTATACACATCATACACAGACATATGACATCCACGCACACATACATACAAAAAAAATACAAAGGAAGATATCAATAGTGTGCCCTTACAGTAAAGTTGGATTGTAACATGTTAAAGGAGCAATGTAGAAAAAAATGCAGGAAGGTGCAACGGTATCATAGTGCAAGAAGAGTGTTAGTGCAAGTAAATTGCCAGTGCAAATTCTATATCTGTTTAAGTACAACAGGCTACACAATATGTATAAAAATAGAATAATCATTACTTAACTATATAGACAAAAGTAAAAGTAGCAGTCAAGTAATGACAAAAAAAAAAAAACGTTTCAAAAGGAAACCGTTTCATACACTTTTATTTTCTTCAGCAACTGTGTTATGATTTTATTGCAAATCAGTTTTTATATAACCTTAGAGCAGCCGAAGTCTCAAGCCCGCTTTGTGATCTTTGGTCTAGGAGACATGCTTTCACAGTCACACTAAATAGAGTAAACACAGAGAGGTGTTTTCTGTCTCGTTTGCAGGGCAATATGACTATTGCATAAATAGTAGTCCATGTTTGTTTAAAAAGTTATTACTTCCTTAAATCTACAAACTGTGTCACCAGGTTGGCAACACAGCAACAGCACGCTACTGTATTTGAGTGAAAGCTCAACAGCAAGCACTTCCTGTGTCTGGTTACCTATCCTCTTCTCTCACACTTGGCACACTGAAACCAATGTAAAAATGTTTCACATCTTCTAAATTATTTTTTTATGTTTGTAATTTTGTTTTCTGATTGTTAACTTGTTCTGCCAATGGTAAAAGTATTTCTCATCTTGTACATTTGTGTTCAGTTTTGTCATGTGTTTTCCGTGATTTTCTCAGTTGCTAAAACACTAAAACCCATTGGCTGAAGAAAGTTCTCAGTTGCTTGAACTCATTAAGCTAATTGTTCAGTCTGTTGTCAATACCTTAAAACCATTTCACATGGTAAAACACAATTTGCAGATCTCAATTTTAAGCAACACATTCTCACTTCACATTCTCATTCTCAAAACACATTCTGCAATCTAATGTGCATGCATTCATACTGGTAAACACAAGTGGCAAAAATAAAATAGAAATAGACATACACACATAATTGATTAAACACAACCACACAAATTGATTTCACTTGTTTCAAATGATGTGACAAAACCCATATAAGCCAGTTCAGAGAGCAAACAGGTTGTTGAAGGTGGAAATGAGAATGGATAAAAGTGTCTTTAAACGGTAGAGTATACCGCAGCCACCACGCCTGGCAGGAGTTGAGTCCTGCTCCCTCTGTGTGGTGGCTAGCATTGAAGTCGCTCCCCTCAGACGTCTTCCATTAAGGGCAGAGCTGCACGGCATGGACCTGTCAACATCATCGGGTTTTCAAGTGGGCACCCCACTTCACTGATGTTTCGTCAACAAGCCCACGACACCTCAGTGGGGCTTGACAGCAGAACCAGCGTCCTGGAACTGCTCCCTCTGCCGATCTGGGACCTACCGTGCAACTCCCTTCCTCTCTGCCCGCCTGGCTTTGCCAACGTTCACTCCGCTTCAGCCACAGCCACCTGGATGACTGCTCTGCCTGCTTTGAAATGCTGTTCACTAGGCTCTTGCGGGTTGCACCTCTAACCCCAAGACTCCCTAGTGCTCTCCAGAGGGACTGTCCTGGGAATCCCCTGCACCCCACCTCCACTGGTAGGTTCCAGGCTCTCCAGCCCCTTTGCTAGCTCTCTGCTATGTGAGAGGACAAGGACGAGTGCATATGCGAGGTGGGGGACGAGGAGGAAGGGGAGGATGACAAGAAAGAGGATTTTTATTGGACACTGTAGTACAGTGCATTGTAGGCTGTATACTGTACAATACTGTAAACAAATCGTATGGCCCTGAACATTGTGCTTTCCATTTTGTTTACAGTACTGACTACTCAATAGATTTTGACTGGTTGCAAGGTCATATCAACAAAAGAACTAGAATCTAAGGAGAAGTTTGTAAAAATAGGGGTACAAGGAGAAGGAAGAACAAGAAAATGCAAAGAGCAAAGCAAAGTAGTACTTGACGAAAAAATATGAAATTTGGTGCAGCCCTATCCTCATTACTGAAGCTAATAAGAGGATTCAAGGGAGCGAGAGGGGGGGGGGTGTATGTACTTCTCCCTGAGAACTATATGTTTTGAACAATGTGTTTTCTATTTTCTGATGTATTGTTTACTGACTGCTTGGTAGTGTATATCATTTTGATCTCTTTGTTTATGATTTGAGAGCAGTGTTGATTTTAAGCACAAGTAAAACTGTTTTGAGGCGTAAGTTTGATTTTGCAAGAGGAGTCAGAGGTTTTGTAAATAGTGCTTGAAGCTAAGATTTTTGTTTAATGTTTTAAGGAAACGGAGCAAGGTTTAAGAAATTGTGTTTTAGCAATTGAGAAAAACTGTAATTTTTTGTTTGACCCTTCTGGGCCACTGTTGGGAGCTGTGTCTTCAAGGAAATTCACATCAGACACTAGAGGGCGTATTTAGTCCAATCTCGAAACTGAAGTGGTTTAGGACAGACTAAACCATAGTTTGCAGGATGAGACTATAGCCGACACACACACACACACTCTGTTGGCTAGTATTTTTTATATATACTCTTTTGATCCTGTGAGGGAAATTTGGTCTCTGCATTTATCCCAATCTGTGAATTAGTAAAACACACTCTGCACACAGTGAGGTGAAGCACACACTAAAGCGTCCTACATACTCGCCACTCCCGACCGGTAGCGTGACAATGTGACGTCAAAATTGCGTCATTTCCTCTGTCGCATGAGAAATTTCAGCCTCGCGCAGGCAGGTAGTGCACAGGAGATTATTTTTCAGATGCGCGCGACAAGCAGGATGAGCTTGAAGCCAAGATCAGGGACCATGCGTGCCTCTATACAGACATCAACCACATTCAGGCATTTTTGCCTAGCCCAGTGGTTTTCAAAGTGGGGGCCGCGAGGGGGTCCCAGGGGGGCCTCAGCAAGTTGGAATAAAAGCAACAAATAAATACATTTGAAAAATGTAAAATATACCTATTGGGTTGTTATACAATGCCATTATAATAATTTGTTGCATATCTGAACATTATATTCTCCATGATAATGACTGGGAATAATAGTAGAGTGATAGCTCTCATATAGCAGAAAGTCCCAAATGCAATTTTTACACACTGTATGCTCCATCACGAAGTGCTTGTGGCTAAAATAATTATTAGGATTAGCTTAATGTATTTTTACATTTGCCGTAGTATTGTCGATGGGTTTAATAACACATCAAGGGGGTCCTTGGCCAGAACCTAGTGGTATTTGGGGGGCCTTGTCGTGGAAAAGTTTGGGAACCCCTGGCCTAGCCCACATCTTAAATAAACATGATGTTTGAATAGTCAGTTTGAGAAGAGAGGGAAATTAACCTGTCTAGGTTACCAGCGAGAGTTTGTGATTTTTAAATAGTTTTTAATTAGTTTGCCGGATAAGTTGAAGCTACCAGAGAGATGTAACAACAATTAAATGAAAGAACTAGGACCCAGGGACATACCAATAATCCAGCAAAAGGATATCTGCAAAGACCTGAAAAAAACTTCTACCTTAGGAAATTACACAAACTCATCTCTCAGCACCAGCCAGCTAGATTCCCTCGGGATGAATAAAGTAGCCTATCTATCTTTCTATCTAGCTGCACACACCTTGGAAACTAAATGGTAATGATGGTACAGTAGTTGTGAATAGCAGCAACCGAAGTCTGAAGTATCATCACAGAGAGTAGTTTTTACTGCCATTGAGACCAGTGCCAATTCAAGAGAATATTGCAACTAGTGTCGGGAGGGGTTAGGTGCCTTGCTCAAGGGCACTTCAGCCGTTCCTACTGGTCGGGGTTCGAACCGGCAAACCCTCCGGTTGCAAGTCCAAAGCCCTAGGTCACGGCTGCCCCCATTATTATAAGGGCAATTCCATGCAAAGGTCATCCTTACCATGGAAAAACAGTTGTGCACACATTCATTTAGGTCTGTATTTTATTGTTTGTAACTAGAGATGCACCGATTGCAATTTTTTGGGCCGATACCGATTTCCGATTTTTCATAGAGTTTGACCTGCCGATTCCGATTTCATTTCTTCTAACCATTTTACAGCACACACACAAATAGTTATTTTCTATCTTTTCTTTGATAGAACATGTTAATATAGACGTGTAATCAACTTATCAATGATGAAATGGCTGTTAAAAAAAAAATGGAACCGGTGAGCAGACAGATTCTTTTTCAAGTCTAACTTCAGATGCAGTAGGCTATCAAATTATAGATTAAGTTAAGTTATGGAACACCCATTTTATGCTTCTCACATCCAATATCCAACTAAAGATTTAAGAACAATTTTCATGATACATTTGAACATATTACCATGTAACATATTTTCATATGCATTGATGAATTTATGGGAGGGCCACGGAAAAGTGGTAGCAGCCTAGGCTATCACGCAAACACAGGTAGAGAAGTGCTAATAGCGATTAGGTGCTCCACCATATGAAAACAGTGCACGTCTGTTTTGCGGTGAAAAAATTAAATCCAAATTCCGGTTAAATGCATCAATTAGGCTATAGAAACTTTCAGAGTCGACTGATTCAGTATTCAGAGCATCAGTTTTGTTCATTGTAGGCTACTATGTCAAAAGCAACTTTAACGTTTGTTTGCCTTTCTAATAGGCTATTGTTTGTTCACTTTCACGACATCCACTTCTCAATCTGCTAGACTAGGGTATTTTAAGGCAGCCACAGTCTACGTGCAGTAAATAGTTAGAGTATTGGGCACGCAATTAGGCAGTGACGGGCGGTGATGAGCGATGTTTACGTAGCCTAATGAAGTGACAGCTTAGTAAATTCCACGCAGTAGGCCAATGGTAAAGCACAGCGTTTGCTGCATAGAAAAACTCACTAGCCTATTAGTGCTTTCTTTGTAGCCCTACATCCAGCCCAACATGGCAAACCGTTTTAATGTTTAATGGCTAAACAGCAATTAGAATTATGCCTCGAAGCAATTTCGCAGCTTAGGCTACTAGACAGGGATTGAGAATGGTTTGATTTGGGAGATATATCAGTGTATGGCGGGAGAGAGACTCTACGCATATTAATTCAATGGCATTATTTATGCTACTATTTGTGTGTGATCGTTTAAGCTTACCTCATGTCATCATCTTATTGGGCAATCATCCAATCATGATAGCTACGTCCTCCACCGCAATAATTCGAGAAATAACCAGCTGGATATTTATACCGAGTTAGACCTAGTACTTTCATGTTTACGGTGTCTTTCTCCACAATAAACTAGCCTAACTAAGCGGTTTTCAATATTCATATTGAAATTCAATAGTCATATTATTGTTCAAAACACCAGCAACAGAAGGCTAAACTGTTTCAGCCATATTGTTTAAAATAAAAAAAAAAACAATAATAAACTGACTTTCAATGCATGCTGGGAGGCAAATAGGCCTAAAGCTAAATTATGAAGTGTTGCAATCTCAGCATGAAAGACTTTGCCAAGTCAGCACAGCTTCGGTGCTTTATTGAATCCGTGGTTGAACCAGACGGAGAGCTAAAAGTATAATGCTAGGTTGAACCTTTGGGTCGAAGTTTATTGTTACAAGGCAACCCCCACAACAAGTCTCTCTCTCTTTCTCTCTCTCTCTCTCTCTCTCTCTCACACACACATACACAGGCACTAGCGTCCCCAGGCGGAAAACCAACCTTGCAACATTAAGACTTACCTTCCCGGAAAGAGAAGTGAGAAACAAGAAACTCGTTTTAAATCGTGTTTCTTACCTTGTAACATCCACATAGTTCTGCCAAACTTATGCTAACCGTTCGCTAGCTTGTAAACAAATCCATGTGCTTTATCGTTACCTTTTCCCTCAGTTTGAAATAGCATAATGCACAATTTCTCCAGCAGAGGGGGAAATCCTGCCAAGTTTCCCTTTAAGGGTGCGTAAGTCAAAAAAAGCACATAACCACACACATTTTTACTCTGCGCAAATTCTCCCCTTGGCTCAAATCTGTAATTTACGTGTGATAGAGGGAGTTACGCGTTGCGCAACCCTAAAATCTGGGTGTTTCTTATACAACTCTTGCACACATTTTGCCATGGCTTAAGCACCTTTCCAGCTATGCGCTCTCGAGGGTTGTATTAAGGTTGAGCGCCACTACAAGGTGAAACAGCATATTGCTCCATGTCGGCAGTAGGCCTAGTTCTAAATACATGTAGGCTATACAGAACGTTACAAATTAACATTACAGTATCAAATTTGGTGCTGGTACAGCTTCATGTTTTCCCCCATTACAGTGTCACAGGGTGGCACATTTCCCGACATAACCTTATCCATGAGGCAACATTGTTTAATAGTGAAAACCTTGTTAAAATCACCCACTTTGGATATTGGAGCTTACCGACTGTGCATCTTCAGTTTTAACTTGACGTGATATGAAGTCATAATCCCAGAGCCTACTTTGTTCGAATCAGTCAATTTCTTTCTAATTGGAGCGAGGTCATCCATACATTTGCACAGACGTCTGGACTATAAGCAGCGAATATATTCGCCTGTCTCTGGATTTGTTTGTAGAGACTTCAAACTGTGGGTGTCAGTCTACTTCGTTAGCATAGATAAATTGATATTATGAGAAGCAGCTGCCATTGACACTTTCTTTCTCAACAGTGAGTTTGTAAATTATGGATCTACACACCTCAAGCATGTTTTGACTCTTTATAAACAAACCTCAAAGCAAAAGTGAAATTTCGTGAAGTCAATTGTTTGTTATGCTATGTGATTAATAACATTTTACTGTAGGCCTTCCCTATTCAGTTCACCATGCTTACGTTTTCAAAATCAAAGACTTGGTTTGTGTTCTTTCTGGATTTAAATGGCATTCAGAAGGTCAATGGGAAAGTCCACGTTCCACGTTTTCATATCAACCCGTATCAACCAAACGTCTGTATTTGTTGTGTATTTGAAGGACCTTTAAATCCTCTGGGGGGTATTCCAGAAAGCAGGTTTACTGGCTTAACTGGGTATGTTAACCCAGAGTTAGCGGTAAACCTGGGATTTCAGTTCCAGAAAGCTCAAAAATGATCAGGCTATGTAAGTAACTATGGTAACATAGGCTCTGAACTGAACTGGGTAAACCCAGAGTAAACGATAAACCTGGGATTTCAGTTCCAGAAAGCTCAAAAATGATCAGGCTATGTAAGTAACTATGGTAACATAGCCTCTGAACTTAACCTGGTAGGGGGTAGGTTTTGTTCAGGTTATGTTCAATTATGTTCGGTTATTTCAGTGTATGTTCAATCAGGCCGCTATTTTTACACTTGTCACACAATGGCGTTTCATTTTGACGAAGGTCCGATTGACAAAGAAGCACAAAATAATGTAATTTTCACCGTTAGAGGGCGATAAGACCACGACATCACATGATAGCCTATCCATTCTTTTCCAAACGAATTTTTCAAGAGCGCTAGAGTTTTTCAGCTGAATCCTAATATAGGCTACTTGAAAAGCATTCTCCATCCCTACATTACGCATGGACAAACAACATCTCAGACACATTGAAGATATAATTAAAACAAGTACAGTACAAAAAGGGGAAACATAGCCTATAGAAAATGAATAAATAAGTTTAAATATAGCTGTACAGCTCAGTCGGGTATGCATGTTGTCACTAAGTTTGGCTAAGAATGCTGATGGCATTTGGGATAAAATATTTTTTAATAGGCTACACACGCTCTCCGACTGGGAGTTTTTGTAGTGTTGGAGACGCAGAGCATATCGGCAAGCTGTCGGTCGGTGCGTAAAGTTTGCCTTGCGCTAAAGCAGTTCCTGCGCAACTTCATTCGTTTTCCTGGACACAAACCCACGAGGATCATTAAAGTGTAGTTTCACCAACTGGCAGGTCAGCATCACTTATTACATTTTCCAAATGTGCACCGAAATGTGTCCAATACCATGCCTTCCGACATTCACCCTTCCGATGATGGAGCGCAAAAGTTTAACTTGGCCCACAGCTGCAGGACCCGCGTTAAAATAGAAAATTACATTTGGGATTCTCAAAGAATTCTATGGCCCACTCAATCTGTTACAACTAGGCTAGTTTAAGAAAGCATCATTCAGCATGATGTCCAGTGAATTATTTAATTGTTCTTTTGACATTAAATAGGCTATCTTAAACATGCGCATTTACACGGTCAGTTAGGCTATTCTCTGCCAAGCAAGGTCTCGGACGCAGGCGCTTAAGTATTGCTCTTTTTCAGTGGCGCAAAAAGTGGGTATGCGCTATATGCTGCGCATAGGGGCGCAGCACCGTGGGGGCGCCAAAGCGATGGTAAAAATAAAAATAATAATAATAATATATTTGGTATATTCTATATGTAGATACTGTTATACGTTTCTAAATCATTTCTGCATTTCCTCAATGTTAAATAACATTTTAGAGGACTAACAGGCTAGAGTAGGCGCCCTATCTCATAAGATTCCATCATAGAATTCTGACATAGAAAAGGGAGTGGGGGCGCCGTGAGCGCTGAGTGAGCAGGGAGCAGTGAGTTTTCGTCTATGGAAAAAGATGGATACAGCAAAAAAAGCTGTCGGGGGCTAAACATAGAAAAAGAAAGAGGGAAAATTAGATGGCATGTCAAGCGATGCAACAGTAGTTAAATAAGTGGATGGTGAAAAGCAACAGGTAGGATTTAAAAGGTGACGTCTGCGCTTGGAGGCTTGCAAATATTCATGTTAACAGACTAGCGTTTGCTAAACATATGCCGATTGAGCTAGGTGGCTACCATGCTCATACTGAACTTTTAATGGCAAACTGCAAACAGAAATGTCACTCTAGCAACAACTCATTACATTTTTCCATTTCCTAACAATCCTAATATTAATTGCTTAATATTGTGCTGATAATGTGGCAAACAAAGGCTAGAGTAGGATCAGCCTTATCCTTGTGAACAACTGGCAAAAGGACGTTATGAGAACCGTTTAGACTCTCTTAAAATGACAATGCACCATTTAACAATACTTCAAGCAAAGATTGTTAAGGCGGAGCTCCACCTTAACAATCTTTGCTTCAAGTTCAAATTGGCAGAATTTTTAAAAAAAAGTTTAGTTTTAGCTTAGTTGATTGTTTTTTTTTTTTTTTTTTTTTTTGGGGGCAATTTGTTGTTGCATACCTCTCAAAAAATGGGTACCTGCGCCCCTGCTCTTTTTTTGTTATTACAGTTCTCTCCTCCTCGTAAGCCTCGACTACTCCGCCTCTGAAAAATACGGTGCTCTTCCTTTCGCCGGTTTCACTCATGGTTTCGACTCTCAATAGATGATGCCTTTATAAGTTCACCGTGAACGCGCACAACTCTAGGTTATCTAACACAGGGTTGATTTAACTAACTGGTAACCGGTGTTTTGGAACCGACAGCTCGGGTTTAGTCGCCACAGGTTCAGACAACCCAGAGGTTAAGTTTTATCTCAGTGTTTGTTAAACCTCCTTTCTGGAATACCCCTCTGATGTTACAGTTAAAAGAACAAAAGTTGAAATCCAAGAATTACACCAATATATTTCAAATTATAACTGAAACAAATGATTAAACAACAGATTTTCAATTTAATTGTTTTAAATGAATTTAGAAATATATCTAAAAACTTTTATATACACTTGCACCAAAAATATTATTGATTTTCAATGCTTTCTGAAAAATGCACTTCACATTGTTTCCTTCAGTAAACTTTGTATGAGTACGAAACAGAAAATATTAAGAACAAGATCCATCAAATGTTTATCATCTTAACAGGTGTCTAGTATGCCTAAGACATGTAGGTATGACATATTATAGCAACTTAAAAGTTTCTGTTGTTTCCATTTCCCAAAACACATCCAGGACTATTTCTCACCTTTAAAGCCCTCCATGACCTTCCCCCATCCCTCTGTGACCTTCTGATTCCTTACACTCAATCCCGCTCGTCCAGTGTAATTCTCTCCCTCAACCCCTCTGTAATTGCCCCTCCTTCCCTTTCTTTAAAGCTCATCAAGACCTTTCAGTTTCATTAACACTTATCCTCCTCCACAACTGCAAAGACTTACCACATTTTATTACCCTCCACTCTTGTTTTGCTTTGACTCTGTAAAGCGACCTTGAGTTTGAGAAAGGCGCTATATAAAAATAAAACCTATTATTATTATTATTATTATTATTATTATTATTATGACACACTCAACTCCCAAAACCAAACTTTCCCCTCAAAACCATTCAACCTTGCTGAAAAAAAAGAATGTCTTCAGACACAACACACAAGCCCTCAGCCCTCAACAGCACAAATACTACAACATAGTCACTGGTGAGATGAATCTAAAACACTACTGCAAAAACCTGTGACAGCAATGTTACTTATGTTTTTCCCCACAACAACCTCTTTACCTCATGAACACAATATAAAGGACATGACAAATGTAAACATTTTTATATTTCATAATTCCTCACTTCAGTGTAAAAACTGAAATTGCACCTCAGTACTGTAAATGTACTATAAAAGTATGTAACTGATACTTAAAGAATGTGCAAATTTAGTAGAACAAAATTCGCGAGGTGTTTTGTTGTGTGGAAAGCTTCCGTAAGACTGACACAAGGATATGTTTAGTCAAAACCACGAGAAAGGAAGTCTTCAGACTCTCCGTTGTCGTAGAACAGGTACTTGATGAGTCGTCCAGGCAGAGGAAGGCTGGTCATTCTCCTCAGTCTCTGCCATCCCACCAGCTGGCGGGTCCTCAGTCGGCACAGATGCATCAGGCAAAAGGATGGCTCTGAGGGTTTCAAGGACATTTGTGAGCTCATTGGATATTTAAGTATTTGTGAAGATTGAGCTTAGGCTGTACATATCAAATATGGAGTAACACCCGGCCCTGTATCACGTTATTATACTTTGAATACATCAAACCATTAAGTAAATACCTGATTACATAAAAAGCAAGTATATTTATGTGGTTCAAAGTTAAGCATAAATTAATCTACAATGGATAAACAGTCAAATAAAAGCTATTTGAAAAGTAAACAGCGAAATTGTTCTCACTTGATTTTTCTATGATGTATACCCAGTCCTGGTTGTGCTCAAGAAGTTCTGTGATTCTAGAACACAGTTTCACAGGTCCAGTGTAATCAAGGAGACGGTCAAGTATAGGTCCTGCCCAATAGGTGTAAAGGGGATCCGCTATAATCTCACAGAACTGTACAGAAAGGATAAAAGATAAGTTAGGAAGAACAAATATCTACTTATTCGCAAATACAATAAACTGTGAGCGTTATAATGAGCTGTAGCCAGTGCAATACATTTTATCATAACCTGTGTTGCTTCGCTATGAGGATCCAAGTCCAGTTCATCCGTAGCCTGCCTTCTTTTGACTGGAGGATGTGTGTTGTTTCCATAAATACATGAGAAACAGGCGTTGGCATCACATCCATTCTCCAGCAGGAACTTGAACATCAGCGTGTGCTTCATACAAAAGAGCAAAGCCCCAGGAAAGGTAGTGGGGTGTGTTGGCACGCAGGCATTCACATTGGCACCGTACTCCACCAGCAAAGACACCATCTCTGTATTTCCCTGTCTCACGGCTACCAAAAGAGGGTTGAAAACATCCAGATTGGGGTCAGCGCCTGCCTCCAGCAGCATGGAGGCTGTGTCTATGTTGCTGTTGCGTATAGTGAAGTGGAGGGCTGAGCAGCACCGATCGTCATAAATCTGGGAGTGGTCAGTCTTCAGCACAGTGTTGACATCAAAGCCCGCATCGATGAGAATCTCCAAGATATCCTCTCGGTCATGTTCTGCTGCAAGGTGGAGCGGGCTGATGGCACTCTGTTTCAACATCCTTCTGTCCGTGTGTGGAATCAGTAAAGACACAACTCTGCCCAAAGACAAATATGAAAGTTAAACACATGCAAAACTATACTGTATTGCATCAAATCATTAACCGTTAAGATTTGATTGCACTGAAATATGAACTGCATTGGTGCTGGATTCCGGAAAGTTTTGATTGTCTGAGGATTAAATTTGAGAAAGTCATATTGACTTCAAAACTACTAACCTAGCATGTCCATTCTTTGAAGCAATGTGAAGAGCGGTCAGTCCTGCTTTAGTTCTTGTGTTCACATCTACTCCTTTAGACAGAAGCAGCTTCACCACCTCCTCATGGCCATTCTTGGATGCTTCATACAAAGGTGTTGCTCCATCTTTAGCTTCACAGTTAATATAGGCTCCTTAGAAATGTTAATTAGAGAAGTTGTCAGTACAGTATTTGACTTGGCTATGTAAGTAATAGCTCAACCAATTCAGCATTAACAGCATGTGTTCCTGTTTGACCAGTGCAATCAAAAATACTGATGAAACTAACCATATGTAGCGAGGAGCGTTATTACTTCTGTGCTTCCTACTTGGGCAGCCATGAATAGTGGTTCAACGCCATAAGTGTTCCTGGCTCTTATGTTTGCTCTAGCTCTCACTAGAAGGTTGCATATGTCAAGATTTTTGTTTCGCACTGCTTCATGTAATGGTGTCACTCCCTCAATGCTGGCTTGTGAGACCTTGGCTCCAAACATCAGGAGAAGCTCCACTATTTCCTCAGTTGGTTTTTCACAAGCTGGAAAGGATAGATTTGTTGAGATAGATACATAGAAATCTATTAAATTAAATTAGATTTATTATTAAATCTGTATTAGGGATACCTCTGTACAAAGGTGTTTCTCCTAAATCGTTGGCTATATTGGGATCTGCTCCTGCCTCAAGAAGACACTGGACACATAACAGATGTTTATTTACCACAGCCAGATGCAGAGGGGTGTGGCGGTTGTTGGTATACTTGTTGATTAGTTCAGGAAAGGCTTTAGTTGGTATGGATATAATAAAAATAGAGTTAGGATCAAATATTGCATTACAGACATTACAAGATAACATATTTAGACATTGTATGTTATGCTCTCATTCACACAAACAGTATTCCAGAAACTGAAAATTGGTTGCATGTGGTCTCAAGTCTCACTTTTGTACCGTTTATTAGCACTCTTAAACATTCCATAGAACCACATTGTGCAGCCTCATGTATATGTAGCCAGCCATCCTTGCTTGGTGCACTCGTAATGTGAGATGGCTGTTTCCGCAATATTTCAAGAAGTACTGGGGCATCATTCCTCTTGATGGCTGCGTTTATGGTAGGTATGTCCCTGGAAGACCAAACGTAAAAACCAGTAAATTTAACTAAATAAAATCTTGGAAATAAGATGTATGGAGAGATAGTGGGGTCAACATGACAATTGTCTGTCCGAGGACTTTGTTTACATTTTTTATGTGTATAATTTGGATATACCATTTCCTCATTGTGTAAATCAAGACTTAGTTTCTCGGAGCATGTACTGTAGCTTCAATCACAGTTATGTCGCTATATACCATAGTCAGATGATCCGACCTTATCTCACACAATATTCTACAGAACTACTTCTGCAGGCCATGGTTCTAGGTTATTTTTATGCAATGTTAGCTGACCTACCTGCATGTGTAGTGAGATCATAGATGACTGAAAATGCAATGATGTGTTTGGTCTTTAATCAGCCAAAGAGAACATATGTAAATACTATTACTCTTCATTGACTTCCTATAGCAGCCAGAATTCAACTCAAATCCCTCACTTTGGTTTATAGAACACTAAGTGGATCTGCACATTCTTATATTAAAGGAGAATTCCGGTGTGAAATTGACCTAAAGTGTATTGAAACATGATACCGAGTGTGAACGTATGTCTCATAGCCCATCTTGGCTTGTCCCCTGCACTCCAAAATCTGGCGCTAGTTAGCCGATGCTACCAACAGCTTTTTCAATAGTGGTGCTTCGGCATCGGGCTAGCCATGCAAATAAATCACTGTTTTACACCCATTTACGAGGCTCAATGTATCTCCACACTTCATTGGTAGACTTCCGAGGGCCCTGACATTTAAAACGAGACATTGAGAACTTTGAAAAAGCACTGGTAGTTTACTTACAAGACGATTTATACAGACAGTATCTTCACGAAGTTTAGCGTTTGCAGCCATCTTGAATTTAGTATGATAAGGGATCAGATTCCAAAAATAATTCAGTGGAAATGCATGGATTCCAGTTGCTGCTACTGGAAGAAACTGGAATCCATGCATTTCCACTTAATTTTTTTGGAATCTGATCCCTTATCATACCTGTTCATTCTTACTCGTTGCTCGACTTATCGTGACTAAATTCAAGATGGCTGCAAACGCTAAACTTCGTGTAAACTAATATGAACTCTTCATATGTTTATGTTCTTTATGAAGACTTCTTATTATCATCATCATCATAATCATTTTAAACATAGGCTATTTTACTGTAATTTTAACTACTGCTGTACAAATGTGTCAACTAAGAAACAACCATAAACATAAATATGCAATTTTATTTAAATAATGGAAATTGTGCATGTGACCTTACTCTATACGTGTCACTGTTACTTCCAGTCCTGAACCAATTCCTTTTGTCCAAGAGAGCGCTCTCATTTCATCCTCTTCATTGCAGACAAGGAAACTTCTCTCATTTCGGCCTTCACTATTAAAAACAACAAAAGCAACAGAAATAGCAGAGGTGCTAAGAACATGAATGAATTCAGCTGTTCAATTATCTGTAGTGAGCATGTTACAAAGATTATGAGGAAATATATTTAATTTTCTCTGCTTATTAACAAAGTATCTTCATACAGTGAAGCCACAATGCTATAATTTCTTATGGCTATTGTAAATTCTTTATTGGTGAATCCATGGAAGAAAAGTTAGTTTTGCATATGGAACTGGTGTGAATCTGAATGTTACCTGGGGAGACTGACAGCCTGCAATGAGTTGGCAAAGGGAGGGATGTTTTGAGCAGGCAAAGCTGCTTGTGTCCGAAGCCTGTAACTGTCTTGCAACTGTCGAAACGCTGGCACGACTTCCTCAGAGGACACCGATTGACTTGCTGCAGGATGTGAATAGGATGACCTCTGTGTTGCAAGTTGTGAAAAGGCTGATGAAGCACTGCAGATATCACTCAGGCTGCGTTCAATGGCCAGCTGGACCAGGTCATCATCAGACATGTTATTGTAGATGCTGTAGTCCTCCATGGCCTGGTAATCTCTAGTGCACACTGCCATGGAGCCACTAGTAGCAGCCATGATGAACATGATGAAAAAAAGGACTGTTATATTCAATTGTCTGTCCAATATTGAATATATTGTATTCAATACACACATGTATTGTTATTTATTCTCAGTAAGTCCCCTTCAGCAGGGGACTTTTGAACATTCTAACAGAAGATTTCATTCCACAACAATAGTCTTTTTTCCATCAAACAGATAATTGGCTTAAAAAACAATGCACATCAAAAAGTTAGTGCGACACGTGACGGAAAAGGACTTATATTGCTGTAATGTCGGTTTTGTCATGCTAAGTTAATTCGCTCGCCAGAGGATTAACGATTTTTAATTCAACATTAATGTGATGAAAAGGGTTGGAGCAATGTGAGTTACTGTGACGTCTGCTCAGAGTGTTAATAAAGTTAGCGTGAAAATCTGAATTTTTTGTCGCGCATACCAAGACGTTCACCTACCATTCGCTACCTTTGATACATTTGCTAGAAGTGTTCCAGTCAATATGATGATGGAAAACGCAGTCAAAAAATGCACATTAACAGGGGCATTTTGACATAATTTTAATACGCTAGAATCAGTCTGTTGAATGGAAAACCATTTTGGGGCTTCTAATATCGTTCAAAATGACATTAAATTATCAATTAATTTTGTGTATGTAAATGAGTGTGTGTTTGTTTATATATATGTGTGTGTGTGTGTGTGTGTGTATGTGTGTGTGTGTTTGCTTGTGAGTGTGTATGTGCGGGTAATAGGGTACAAATGGAAAGCAGCATAAGTCCCGAAAGGGCGAACAGGACTGCCAGTTTATGTGTGTGCGTACCTGTTTGTGTGTGTGTGTTTATGTGCATGTGTGTGCATGTATCTTTATGTGTGTGTTTGCATGTGTTTATGAGTGTGTGTCTGTGCGTGTGTAGTGTACAGTCACTAAATGTATACAATATATTCATTTATTGTATGGCCCCCCATGAGCAGAATTCCACAAAACTTGGTGGTACTATACCTCAAATGAGCAGATATGGGATGGGTTGACATGGCCCCTTGCATGACATATGAAACCTACCGGTATAGATTAAAAATATAGTTTGTTGACTCCTAATACACACTCTGAATATGTGACTTATAGTGACAGACTAGTTACATTTTAAGACAATGTATTGGAAGGCTATAGTTTCTATTTTGATCTATACTATATGTCATTATCCTTAAAGGAAAACTCTTTATTATCCTTATATATTAGTTATGTATTATTGTCTAACAAGGGTTCCCTAAAGTGTAACTGCAAACACTATTCTGGACCAAGGTCAACATTTCTCATGGTTAAAGAAACTTGACCTAGCTAAGGTGAAGTCTGTGATATTTATAGGAGACAACTGTCCTTATGCTTGCGTCAGCAATAATATTTCACTTGTAGGAATGTAATACCACCACCATTGAGCAGATAGCCTGATTGGTGTCAAATATGTAATTTTGAGCACTTCACAAAATATAATGTCAAGGATACAGTATATCAATTAATATGGTAAGGAGGGTTACACATAAAATTACTTTTTCTTTTGAGAACAGTGATATTGGCAGAAAAAGTGATAAAAAAGAATAAAAAAGTGATAGCCACAAGAAGCACATCATCCCCTTAGTATTCCGTTTGGATTGGATAGATTTTGTTGTTAATTTGTTGCAATATGTTTGTATTTCAGTTACTCCAACTAATCAGAAAGAGTAAATCTAGGTGCAGATTTTAAAACATATTATTAGATTAAATTAAATTAAATTAAATTAAAAAAAAGGATTTAAAGTTTTTAGTGCTACTGCAGTTCAAATGTATTTTCAGTATGATGGGCTAGTTGCAAATAAGCTCAAATATTAAATTAAATATGGTCTTGATTAAAATATGCACTATAGCTCACACACAACACCACCACCACCAACAACAACAATGTTGTTGTTTTGCTATGCATTAAAAGATGAGAAGAAATTTAAAATCTTGCCCCAATCATGTAACACCTTCTGTTTGGGGTGCAGTGAAGGGGACATTTCACCTGTTTGATGTTGTGGGTCTGAGGGCTTTGTCTGAATGATCTGAGACATAGAAAAAAGTTAAATAAAAATGAGTTCTAACAGAGAAGGTTGGTTTCCTTTAATAAATGGACTGACACTGAATATCAGATTATCAAAGCAGAATTCAGTTCATAGAAACATACAGTTAAATACATTAAGGATATAGTGAGCAATAATTCAGTATTCATAGAGAAATATAAGACTTCAATAAGGGTTATCATAATTCATATCCATTTTCAATGGTGTTCATTTCACTGCAGTTATTCCACAAAGCTCTGAATTTGTCCTGTTCAACTTTGATAAAGTTGTTTCAAGTATTACAGTCATGCAGGACAATTCAGTGGTAAAGCAATAACATTGTGCAAAGCTTAACTTCAATCACTTCCAAAAAGTATATGAAAGTGAACAGCTAAAATGTTAACTTACATAAGATGAAACTTTCTCCCTTTGTAATAGTTGTTTTCTGTGTTAAGTCTGGCTGTCTAATGACTCTGTGTCCCTCAAACCTATAAGGATGCCCACACTCATTTGTTGTTATGCTGACAGCTGAGGGCATTTGGCCTATATTCAAGGAGACTAACTTAGCATCAAGATTGGAATTCTTACAGCAGAAAGCATTGCTAGGCAGATATAAGGCAATTGATAACTGCAGTGTTTGGGGAAATTTTTACATCAAAAAAAGGACAAAAAGTAGGAAGGGAGTATACATTAATGTTAAATTAACATGTGGTGGTGTTTTGTTAACCCAAGTAAGAGATGTATCAACTACACCTGGGTTTATTTTTATCCAAGGAAGAATTGAGTCCATTAAAAGATCCACCCTCACCCAGTAAAGATAATGGGGGGAAAAACACTCATGTTAGCTCAAGGCAAGAGATGTGGATCCTTATATCTCCCATGTTCTATTTGACTAGGTAAACAGTTGCATGTTGAAAAGTGGTAGCTACTGTATGACTAAACATCCGTATCACTAAAGCCACAAAACAGTAAGCCAAGAAGGAAACAATCTATATACTCACAAACATACTGTAGATTCATACAAGATGAGGATCAAGTAATCTTTGAGGGGCACAGGATGGTGAATACTGCCTCTAGGGGGAACCAGCCTCCACACATTGAGCACTTATCCTCTGCTGGAGATAAGCAAAGAGGGTGGTGATATAATTAGTAACACAACCAAACAAACAAACAAATAGACTAAAAGGCATACAAATGTGCATTGCTTACCCACATCAGATGATAAGAACTGTCCCACTGATGATAAAGCAGACCCTGAAAGACTATTTCAGTTACACTTAGGAAAATAATGTCACGTTCCTTGTGCTACTGGTTGGGGACGTTCCACAGTGGTCAACTGACCACCAAGCCAAATAAATATAATACAAAATGACACAGGATACAACAATGCACCGTTGGCTGCAGACAAAGGGCCAAGCCAAAGTCTGGCCAAGTGCGCCAAGAACTTGAAGCAAGAGGCTCATTCAAAGCGATTATTATCCCAGCTGTTGTGACTGATCAACAGCTCATCTCTTAAAGTTGCAGTCAGTGTAGATAGATAGATAGATAGATAGATAGATACTTTATTGATTCCCAGGGGAAATTCAATGTATGTATGATTCTTACTGTACACATGCTATTTGTGTGCAGCTGTGTGTTTGTGTGGCTGTGCAGTCCAAAAAAATAAACACCTATGGTGGTCATACACAATTCTAGCTGGGACTGAACCATACCCTATTCCAGCCTCAGAGAATTACTGAGGTATTCACAAACATTCTATCACCAAAGTGTATGTAGCCAACTTGTTTACTTACAGGTATACAGTATTTCTGGGCAGTATTTATAATAATAAAAAATAATAATAATACATTTTATTTAAAACGCCTTTCAGGACATCCAAGGTCGCTTCACAGATTAAACAAATAGAAGGAAAAATATATTTTGAAAAATATATATAGCCCATTTAGCCATATCATAGTCCATAGGCTAGTCTGTAATTGACGCCTAGAAGCATGGTTTAAAAGGCCAGACTAGATCTTCCCAGTGTTGCATGCTATCCCACAGTAAAAATTCTTGTCTTGAAAATGTCAACATAACAGTAATACCCAATTGGCGTAAAGCAACACCATGCAAGTTTTTTACCTTAATATATCCTAATATAATAAAATAGTAGCCTTGCAATTTGGCTGTTGGCAGCCTGGTGATATCTTGTGGGAATTGTGAAACATTACCTGGTCAGTAGATATGGCTCTTTGGAGATTGTCTTCGCCTGTTGCTAATAATTCCGCTTCAAAATGCACATGTACCATGTCCAGGGGGGAACGGCTCAAGCCGTGAAAAGTGTTTACAAGGGCAAGGCAAAAGATAAGTACTCTGCGACTCACTCTGCGACAACATTGGATGCCTTTAAGACAGTGTTATGTCTGTCTGACAGTTTTACGACAGCCAGCTTTCGGACTGTCGAATGACGTACATCCAGTTTTGTATTTGTTTTACGTTAGTGAAATAAATGAATGGTTATGGTGGACATGTGTCTCTCTGATGCTGTCTGAAAACACACATAACATTGGCGACGAGGATGGAGCTTTCAATCCCACCACCTACACAGTTCCTCGCACTACCGGGCAAGCCTTCAGTATCGTGGGTTCATTGGCTGGAGTCATTTGAGACGTACCTCGCAGCTCTCGGACTAGAGGAAGCTAACAATGGGCGACGGAGATCGCTCCTCATCCACTGCCTAGGCACCGAGGGACAACACATATTCAGGACATTGGGTCAAGCGAAGTAGTACAAGGACGCTACTACATTGCTTAAGGCACACTTCGCAGGATTGTTTTCCGACAGCGCAAACAAACCGCAGGTGAGTCGATCCAGCACTATGTAGCCGACCTCCGTGGCTTAGCCTCCTCTGTAAATTCGGGACAATGGCCACTGAGTTATCCACAAAACTATCTTCCCGCGCTTCCACACAGCCCGTCTTAACTCAACAGGTCGAGGAGCCTGAGCGCCCACCTAGCCCAACATCGTCTGAGGGAGACGCAGGGATTCTCTACGCAGAACGCACACGTGGCGAGCGGCGCCGCGGCTGTGGTGATTGTGGTTCTTCCTCGCACTCCACCAAAGGCCACGAGTGCCCCGCCAGAGGACAGGTGAGTCAACGCTGTGGGAGGAGCAACCATTTTGCCAGGGTTTGCCGCTCTGCACCAGCCACAGCGGGACCGCGGGCTGGTCCACGACACGGGAAAGGTACCACTACAAGCCCCACTCCCATACATCTGCCCATGTACCGTTGAAGACGTGTACCGTTCAAGACGTGCACTGTGGAGTTGGATGGAGTCTGTGTACCGCTGCTGTTGGATACTGGGGCAACATATATCACTTCTCAACTGGCCCACAGTCAAGCGTTTCCTGCCTCACATAACTTTACAGACGCCATCTGCAGTGCTACATGGGTACGGTAATGCAAAAATCTCCCTATTGGCTCCCTGAACTGTGCAGTGCGTCATGGGAGCAAATGCGTCCCGACCTTCACCTTCCAGGTGGCGCAGCACGGTGCTAAACTCATGGGGCTGGACCTCATCACCAGCCTGGGTTTCACATTCCTGGACAGCGGCGGGGCGCCAGTCCTGCAGGTCAGCTCAGCATGGGAACAGCGATGGCCGCAGCTCTTTTCAGGCCTGGGCTGCCTCTCAGCCTTCACGCATCAACCCCTCCTGCACATGGACACGCACCCAGTCATACAGCCCCTTCGACGCATTCCCCTGGCATTGCGCGACCATGTCAAAGCGGAGCTGACAAAGTTGTTAGAAGCAGGCATCATCGAACCAGTCGACCCCTCACCATGGATCTCGAATCTGGTGATTGCCAAAAAGAAAACAGGCGGCTTGCGAGTGTGTGTGGACCTGAGGGTGGTAAACAAGGCTGTGGTACCAGATAAATACCTGCTGCCCACTGCAGAAAAACTGACCTCACAGTTTTATGGCTCCAAGACATTTTCCGCCAGGGCTACCTGCAGGTTCCCCTGCACCCAGATCATCGTAATCTCACTGCATTTGTCACGCATGCAGGTGTCTTCCGCTACACCAGGATGCCTTTTGGCCTTTGCTCCACCACTAGCTGTTTTCAAAAGATAATGTCTACTATCTTTGCTGGCATTCCTGGAGTGGTCGTTTTTCTCGATGACATAGTAGTGCATGGACCAACACCTGCTATCCACGACCAATGCCTGACACAGGTACTGGACACTTTGGCCTCTCATAACCTCACACTGAATGGGGAGAAATGCATCTTCTCTGCATCTGAGGTGGAGTTTGTGGGGTTTCGCCTGACCCCAGAAGCCATCCAACGGGTGCCCATGCCATCCAGTCCTGCCCACCTCGCCTCCTTTTTGGGTATGACTGCGTATTATCTGCGCTTCCTACCCCAGTATTCTGCCACTAAGCCTCTGACACATGTCTCTGCTGTGTGTACTTCCAAGCCTCGTTCCCTTGCTTCCACCACCAGCTCAGCATACTGTAATTTAACTTCTTCCTTTCAATTGACTGAGTTTCTGTAGACTGGGAAAAACCTCATAAATGGCTCCAACAATTAATTTAATTCAGCTAGTATCCGTGACTCTCAGCTCTCTCCAGCTGATTTTCCTCTTCTCAACATCACACCAGTTCATCCATTGCCCTTGTTTTACTGGAGACACCTCCAGTCATCATCTGGCTTTTTCTTCTTGCTCACAGACAAAGCAGGTTCACATCTCCCCCCTCTCCTGTGCTGTAGCATTACCCCTGTACTGTATGTATGTGAAACAAGAATTACACTCCTTCCCTGTTTTCACCATTGGAGCAGTGTTTTTGACGACTGGATCCTTAGACTGCGATAGTCATTTCCAGACTGGTCTTAGCAAATTTGAAGTCCTCCAACAAGCTGGTCATTGGTTACCACAACATCATGGCACCCCAAACCATTTTCTAACTGCTTTATTGGCAATTCTATCAAATTTCTCCATCTCTGAGATTGCAATGTCATATACAAAGGCCACCTACATGTAGTGTGTGGCAAAAGCCCAAACTGTAAGCACCACATGCTCAACTTCAGTTTACCAGGCAAGAAGGTTCTTTCAATGGTAATGCTAGCCTCGACAAGTCCTTGGTCACTCAAAGTGGAATTGTACCACTTGCGTAAGCTCACTACTGTCTTTTCCACAATTTATTTTACAGCAGTTTTCCCTTTCTAACAGATGCACTTCTGCATTATCTAGGTTTCACCTTCATCCTTGCCCATTCAGCTTGGTTAATGAGTACACGGTATAAATGCTGTCAGCGTTGCCATGTCTTCCATGTAGGCTTGATTGGGAGGTAACCGGGTTCCTTCCTGCAGTATCTTGCCTCCAACTAGTAGTGGTAATTGGGAGGGTTGGAAAAATTCCAGGCAGGCTGGAGGTGTTTTGTGGCCGGGATGATTATTGTGAGTTTATTGTTTTCTTTGCTGTGCCCTCCAGCAGCCTGGACTACTGTGCGGCTTCAGCCACTGTAACTCCTCACAGCCCTGGAAATTACTATAATGACCTGACATGTAGGCTACAGAGCTGGATTGCCCTATTCCTCCATAGGGGTGTGGCACAAGATCCTGGGCCCTATGCATAATGTAACGTAACTAATCTCAATTGTAGTTTAAATTGACAGATTGAATTGTCTCTGGGGTGCCAGGCAGTATTTGCTGCCAATTCAAGGTTAGCCACATTTACAGTGAAACTATCACATAAATAAAAAAACAAAGAAGTTTTATACATTTCAAATCATAGATTGTGATATTTTAAATCAAACAAAAATATTCATACACAACTTAAAACGTAACTCTAGCCAAAATTCAACCTAGTGAATCTCAAACGCTCAAAAGTTTCAAGCTTACGGTCAAATGTGACTGATTGACTAGTGGTTAGGGCCCGTATTCACAAAGCATTTAATCTTACCACCAGGAGTACTCCTAAATCACCCTAAAAGATTCTAGGTAAGGGGTTTTCTCTTAAATATTATTCACAAAGCCTTTCAGACCTTGCCCGGTTGAAACCAGACCCTTCTCAGTCGTAACTGAAAGTGGGTCTGGGGAATGTTCGTTCACAGCCCATTTCCAAAGGGCGTTCCCAAACGGACGCCGATCAAAATGCCTCGGACGCAATAGGAGAGGCCAAAAACCAATCAAGAGCAACAAAAGAGATAGAGTGACGTAAACACACAATTTACAACACTGTCTGGTTGTAGGGAGAAGCAGGAAGAATTAACCACTTTTTAATTAAAAGTAGGCTAATTTACAAGACATCGTGTCACACTGAAAGCTAATATTTTGTCACAAGCAATTTACATCTACCCTCTGTCAAACACAATTGCATTTTCAGCTCTGAACAAAACCGTTCACGTTCAAACGAGCATTTTGTTTAATTCGTCCTTTCTGGCTGACCGGAATATAATAAAGCAGGAAGGGGGGACGAGAGACTGAAACGTTCAAAGCCGGAATTGTTTCAAGGCAAACACTGAAGTGTAGCATTCGAGTACACCAATTCAAAAGTAGCCTATGTGTTTTCTGTCGGCTACGTGTCCAGCTACTGTAGGCCTATAAATGAACAGAAAATCAAATCGTTTTCAGTAACCACTGTTGCAGATATCACATAGGTATCCCTTACCTGTTTGTACAATGTTGCATATTCCAACATAAGGAAGCAGTTGCGAAATTTCTAACTCCCTGTCTTAAACTAACGTGATAGCCGCTTCAAACAAGCGGCAGCAGCCATCGTTGATGGTTTTTTTTTTTTAACTCCGGCTTCTTCAACAGGGTGCTCTATCGTCATAGTGTAAAATCCGCCTCAAGGGTTCTGATCGGTGCCTAGATCTAGGAAAATTGGAAATGGGCTAGAATGGGTTCTTGGCCAGACGGACTTTCAGAGCGAATCTAAACTAAGAGTGAGTCTTCGTTGCTAAGATTGACGTCACTCATGCACAAGCTTCATTGAAGTGACCAAGTAAATAGCCTAGTATTAATCTGTATGCAGACACGTAGCCTACATTCACAAAGAGAAGAAACAAAAATATAATTTAGGCTACAATAAGGCGTTACATCTAGTTTACATGCAATTATGGTTTTGGTTGTTGATGGCGTTATTGCATCTCTTAGTTACAATGCACAATTATTCCCAGATCTCTGCTCAGTTGAGTGCTCCTGTAACTGCATATTTCAAAACATTGTGACGTGAAAAGTGGCTTAGGATTGTGAATTTATGAATAGGTCTTAGTGAGTTAGGGGTCCTCTCAAGTTATTTTAAGCTGTCCCAGACTTAGCTGCTACTTTTAGGGTTAAAATGCTTTGTGAATTACTCTTAGTCAAAAACTTAGCAGTCCTAAAGTTACGAGTGACATGCCCATTATTATGACCGCCGCTATAGCGAAGCGGTCATATAATGATTGTCAAAGTTTTTTTTTTTTCCGTCATCTACTTCCTGAATTTTTGGTCAACGATACCCGGGACACCGAAACACCGGGGCACATGAAATTTGGTGAGTATGTAGCCCCACTAGACTTTTACATTTTTATGGTATGTTGGTCTCAAGGGCCCACATCAACCTAGCCCATAATCACTCATTTGTGATTTGCACCTCCCCGGTAAAAAATGAAAATGCAATATCATTCTGCTTTATTCGCCCCTCTCTTCAGTTAAGATGTTCAGAACTGCACCAAATTTTATGTGTATGATTAACCTGGCATTCTCTGGGGGTATGCCAAGTTTCCTAGAATTTCATCCATGAGGGGGTCTAAAAAAATTTAAGTTATGTGTACATTTAGTGACTGTACACTCATTGGCCTGTAGTTGGTGGTGCACACATATACACACGCACACACACACAGCCAGCCTAGACATACTCATCGGTATCGGCAATTAGAACGGCCGATACATAATTACAAATTCAGTAGGATTAAAGGAAAACCAAATATTCATCTTCATCATCATGGCTGCATTTCCAGTATTGGCGATGCGTAGTCGTTTGTCCACCAGATGGCGCATTGTTGCAGTTAGATGTAATTTTGTTGGAAGTTAATCTAAAGTGGGTTGGAAAAACAATGGACGCTTCCTACAAGGACTGTAGTTTACCGCAGAGAACGTATAATAAGGATAGGACGATTTTCACATAAAATGTAATTCCCATTTCTTCTTGAAGCCGAAATAAATCTGAGAATGTTTATCGGACATGCTTGGTTTTTACTGCAGGTATGTTAATCTTATAATATCAATAGCTATAGGACCTAGGTAGCATACAATAATGTTACCGTTAGCATTGGTTGAGTGATGGAGGCCAATTTGATTGCATTTGTAGTAAACTATGCGGTTATACCAAGCAAATTGATAGCAGCACTAATTGTATCTTTCGACTGTCATCTCATTTGCTTATGACCATAACCTACTAACAGGCCCAGCCGGCACACGACCAACCTTCAACGTTGAAATATAGGGGAAATAACGTCAGTTGTTGCGTCAATGTTGAAACAATGTTGAAACGATGTTTAATGCTAAATGGTTGTAAAAGGGTATGTAGACAAACATTGAAACAACGTTGGTTGTAAAAAGGTTAAGAAAATCAATGTTGAATTATAGGTGAAATAATGTCAGTTGTTGTGTCAATGTTGAAACACTGTTTTAATGCTAATTGTAAAATGTTGACAAATGGTTGTAAAATAAGAAATCAAGGAAATCAGCACCAATGTTGAAATAATGTTGCGATATCAACGTTGATTCAATTTGCAAATCCAACACATAATTCAACGTTGATTCACCCGTTATAATGTTTTTTTTTAAAACGTTTATCACGTTTATTTACCGTTGAATCAATGTTGAAATGCCAGCAGGGGGAGCTAAGTGATTAGCCACAACACGTTCGCTACGTGATGTTTTTTTAATGGAAAATATATAGGCTACCTGAAAGATAACCTGTCTATGATGCATCCTAAACACCGGGCTGGGACATTTCTGCTCAAAGTCTCAAAAAGCATCTGAGTCAACGTTCATTCCCAAACACCCATATAGGCTACTTCAATCCACTATTTTCAAAGGTGATTCAAGTAAGGAAGAGCATGGCCCAAAGTAAAGTAGGCCTAACTAGGACTGAAACTACATAAATTTGTCAAAGTGAATAATTTGTGTCAACTCGCCGCAATGTAGATTTATTAACGCACCCGTGATGATCTACATCTCCATTTAAACCAAATGTTTTAGAGCGCACGTTGAGAGATGTATCCAAGGCAGGGCTGTACCTACACATATTTGTTGCACGTGCTACAAAAATCATTCTTTGCGATGGATGATTTAGTACCAACGCTACACCGTCCGATACAGTTTTGCCTATGGCTACCGTGGGAGACTGAGATGCTTTTGTTTGTTCGGCGCGGTTTAGGGTGTGAGAGGGGAGTCGATGTGCTTTGATTCCAGCTTGGTAGTTGTAGTCTATGCGATTAAAAAACACGTGTGTGTGAAGTATCCAAACAATGATAACGCTTTCATTATGGCTGCTTTAGCCACAGACCTTGAGCTACTGTATAGTGGGTTGGGTTCCATTTAGAAGTGTCCACTTCCAACCATGTTGGGCTACAGACAGGAGCAGGTAAGGCTTGTCCTAGAGCTGAGGGAATCATCAGACCCATCTGTTCAGAACACTGTGGTAGAGAATACAGTCCACTTCCTATCCGACACTTGGTCACACCCGACGTGAAGTAAAAAGAAAAAGACAAACAAAAAAATTAACAGATAAGAATATTTAAAGGTCTCTTATGGCTAGGCTACATGCCACTATATAAAGAAGACCTGACCGCCGGACTGACACCAGCCCCTTACCGTGTGTTACAAAACATCAAACTCCTGCATAGAGAAAAGCCGGCATTTAAATGACCAATTGACTAATTACTTCCGCCGACACCGGCAATGTCTAAACACCCAAAACGGGCACACCGCCCCAACCTGGCGGACATCTAAAGCAAACATCATAACATCAAAAAGACCATAGCACACCCCCAAAAACACATGATCAAATATTAAGCATTAAACATTCCTCGCGCGCAAAGGAATGTACCCAACACATTGAACACGCCCAAATCATAATTCATGAAATTAACATAACATACATCATTAATTAAATAATAATCAAAGAATCATAGTGTGATATGCTGCTGTTTCCCCAGTCGGAACAGGTCGCAAGTGGAGGGCAGAACTAGCAGTCGACCAGGCTATCAGCAGGCTAAAACACCAAGAGATTGTTGGCAGGACACAGTCAGGGAGAACTGGCCTGGGGTGGGGAACTGCTCCAAAGATGTGGTCCAAAGTCACAAGGAAGGAGAGGAAAGCGCTGATGATTTCCGAGGTGGTCAGGATAGAGGAGGAGAACTATTACACACCAAGATGGCGTAAAGCGCAGCACACGCAGTTTACCTCTCTGTCCCAACCGCACGGTGTTTTGTTCGCTTAAAAAGTGTTTGTCCGAAAGTTTTACGCGGTTCGCCTGGCCATACTACGCTATACTACAAGTACAGCAGGCAGTTTCTATTTGACATCTGCAAAAGCAAGTTTTGCAGCGCTCTGGACTTTGCAACAGAGAGACGCTTAAAGGAACTCGACTACTCCGCCTGCAACAACACCGATTCCGGCCTGCTACTCCTCCCCCGGAAAGAAAGCGTTGGAAGCGGTGTGCGTGGAAGCAGAAGAGGGGCAAGCGCGGAGGCGTCCGGGCCAGGCTAGCGGCCAGCCCAACTCGCCCAGCCATACCATCTGTAGGAGCCATAAATGTTTTCTTTATATTTTGCTTTATGGGTATTGGTTTACTTTGATTTGTGTTTTTGTTTATTGGTTATTATGGGACATGGGTGTGGCGCTGAAGTCTTAATTAGTCCTACCTGACACCTGCGCTGGAGTTCAGTTTGGCGTGGGGTGAGCACAGGGGAAGGCTATTCTTTTGTGTACCGCACTTCGCACATCGCATGGACTCATTGAAAGGCCTTGTATCTGAACGTTTTGCTCTGCCTTGCATACGAAAGACTATTGGAGTCTAAAAGGACTATTGGAGTCTGGATTGAGATGGAGAGCAATAAACTGAAGAAACGGGAGCAAGTGTGTGGACATTGGATTAATTAATGCGTGTAAGACAAGTTGATTTCCCCCTGCTTAGCCCACCGCGGCTTCTGAACAAGTTAGTTAGTTGGATCTGGTAGCCGCAATACCATCCATTCTCCTGGCAAATGTACGATCACTGGACAACAAAATGGATTACATATGACTGCTGAGATCAACGAACCGGACAGTGAGTAACTGCTGTGTGCTCGTCTTCACTGAGACTTGGTTAAATGAGAACATTCCGGACTCTGCTGTACAACTGGAGCAGCTAGCATGCTGTCGAGCAGACAGGGCCATTGTAAAGGGAGGAAAATCACGAGGAGGAGGAATCTGTGTGTACATCCGTGACGAATGGTGCCGGGACACTGTAGTAGTATGCAAATACTGCTCATCACTGGCGGAGTTTATGATCATAAAGTGCCGTCCTTTTTACCTGCCAAGGGAAATTACTGTGATTCTGCTAGTCGCAGTATACATCCCGCCTACCAACAATAACAGCGATAGGAACGCGGCTCTTAGTGAACTGTACCAGGCTGTCAGTGAACAACAGATGGCACACCCAGACGGTTTCACCATCTTCGCTGGAGATTTTAACCATGCTGATCTTAAAACTGTACTTCCAAAGCTACACCAGCATGTTGATTTTCCAACAAGAGGAGATAACATCCTGGACCTGGTCTACACTACACACAAAGGAGCATACAAAGCCACCCCCCTCCCCCACATTGGACTTTCTGACCATATCACTGTAATGCTAATGCCCGCATACAGACAGTAAAAGCAAACAAACCGGTTCGTAAGCAGGTAAAAGTGTGGCCTGAGGGAGCCTCCGATGCTCTTCAAGACTGCTTTGACACAACAGACTGGGAAAAGCAGGCAGCCACTTACAACAACCAGACAGACATAGAGGAGTATACATACACTGTAACCTCTTACATCACCAAGTGCATCGATGATGTGACCCACACAAAAGACATCATCACTCGGGCTAACTGGAAGCCATGGCTGACAGGGGATGTCAGGCTGCTGAGGGCCAGAGACAAAGCCTACAGAGCTGGGGATGAAGCTGGCATGAGAACAGCGAGAGCCAACCTGTCCCATGGCATCAAGGAAGCAAAAAAGGAATACACTCACAAGATAACCACCCACTTCAAAGACAGCAGGAATGCATAAAGCCTATGGCAGGGCATTCAGGCCCTCACGGACTACAAGCCCGCACCACAGAGCTGTGAGAGCAACATCCCTCTGCTCAACAATCTGAATCGCTTCTTTGCTCGCTTTGAAGCACAAAACAGCACTTGCCCACAGAAGACCCCTCCCCCTCTACACGAGCAGCCCCTGTGCCTCTCTGCCGACAGCGTGAAGAGGACACTTGCTGCTATCAACACCCGTAAGGCAGCAGGCCCAGACAACGGCTTGAGCGGCTTGTCATGTCACACATCAAATCCATTCTCCCCCCCACCCTGGACCCCTTCCAGTTTGCATACCGAGCCAAATGGTCCACAGAGGATGCAATCTGCTCTGCCCTCCACCCAGCCCTCACCCACCTGGAAAAAAGAGATTGCTGTTTATAGACTTCAGTTCTGCATTCAAAACCATAATACCACAACAACTCATCTGCAAACTTGACAAACTGGGACTCAGTACCTACCTCTGCAACTGGCTACTGGACTTCCTCTGTCAGAGGCCTCAAGTAGTACGTATTGGCAACAACATCTCAAGCAGCATCACACTGAGCAAGGGGGCCCCCCAAGGCTGCGTGCTCAATCCGCTGCTCTTCACCCTGCTGACGCATGACTGCACTGCAACCTACAGCAACAATCACATAGTGAAATTTGCTGATGACACAACTCTGGTGGGTCTCATCATCAAGGGCGACGAGACTCAATACAGGTTGGAGGTCGACCTTCTGACCACGTGGTGCAGGGACAACAACCTCCTGCTGAACGTCAGCAAGACCAAGGAGATTGTTGTTGACTTCCGGAGAGGTCACACCCAACACCTGCCACTGACCATCGACGGTGCTGTGGTGGAGAGAGTGAGCAGCACCAAATTCCTGGGGGTGCACATCAGTGAAGACCTCTCCTGGACCACCAACACTGCATCACTGGCGAAGAAAGTTCCGCGCCGCCTGTACTTCCTGCGGAAACTCAGGCGAGCAAGTGCTCCACCAGCCATCGTGACCACATTCTACCGAGGCACCATTGAGAGCATCCTCTCCAGCTGTATCACTGTGTGGGGCGGAAGCTGCACTGAATACAACAGGAAAGCCCTGAAGCGCATAGTGAACACAGCTGGAAGGATTATTGGTGCTTTACTCCCCTCCCTGAAGGACATTTATACCACCCACCTCACCCACAAGGCGACCAAAATTGTGAGTGATGCAAGTCACCCCGCTCACAATTTGTTTGATCTACTGCCCTCTGGGAAGAGGTACAGAAGCCTGCACTCCCGCACCACCAGACTCACCAACAGCTTCATACACCAGGCTGTTAGGATGCTGAACTCTCTCCCCCCTCCACCCTCAGCTACATAACATCCTGGACTTTTGACCCACAATGACTGCCTTGCACTACTTGCACTACTCCACTTGCACTACTCCACTTGTACGCTTGCACACTTTGCAACTTGTTGTTGTTGTCCTGTTGTCCTGAAAACACAACACTTCTGCTGCTCTTACATAACTTGCACCACTATGCCACTTGCTTACTTAGGTCAAACAGAACTACCTCAGCCATTTATTGGCCTGACTTTGCACTATTATATTGACTGTCTATGCACAATTTCAACCCAATTTTGCTGCTCTTATTTCTTCATCGTATGTGCCTTCTTATTTACTCATTTATTGTTTACTTGAATGTTATGTTTGTCTGTGGACTTAATTGGTAAAATATGTCTTGTCTTCACCGTGGGATAGTGAGAAACGTAATTTCGATCTCTTTGTATGTCTGGGCATGTGAAGAAATTGACAATAAAGCAGATTTTGACTTTGACTTTTTGACTTATTAGATCAAAGCCCTTAGCCAGTGCCAGCAAGGATGCTAGACAACCTGGGAAGGAGTAATAAGCAGGACCATAAGTTGGGCCAACATGTGGAAGATCCCCCTCATAAGATTCACCTACAACACCCTCATCCTCATAAGGTTCACCTACAACACCCTTCCAAGCCCCAGCAACCTCTGTCTGTGGTATGGCTCAGAGGAGAGTTGCCAACTCTGCAATGCCCCAAATCCGAGCCTGCAGCACATCCTGTCAAGCTGCAAAACAGCACTGACCCAGGGTCGGTACAGGCGGAGATCTTGGTGGTAGACAGGGCGGAAATAGCCAGGGAGTGCCTATCACAGACATCAAGGTGGCCGATCCATTTTGCCAGAGAGGGAGGATGAGGAGGGGCCCCTAACATCATGCAGCCACAGAGATCAGCCCTGTCAGGCAGTTGTGAGTGGAACCTGAGAGTGGACCTCGATCGGCAGCTCAGGTTTCCAGAGATCACCACAGCCAACCCTTGCCTGGACATCATTCTCTGGTCTGCCACAGCCCGAGCAGTAATCTTGGCAGAGCTCACTGTACCATGGGAGGGAGGAACAGAGGCGGCCTTTGAGAGGAAAAAAGATCGGTACCTTGACCTCACAGCTGAATGCAGAAAGGCTGGGTGGTCAGCTGTCAGCTGCTGTACCTAGTAGTCGGCTGTAGGGGGTTTGTGGGAACATCCACCCAGTGCTTCCTGAAGAACATGGGAGTCACAGGCCCCAAACTCAGAAAAGCTCTGAAAGACCTGGCCGAGGAGGCTGAGCATGGAAGCTTCTGGCTTTGGTTAAGAAGGATGGACCAGCCGTGGGGAAAGCAAGGGCCCTAGGGTCAGCGGCAGGAGGCTCCGTTGCTCCACCACTGTAAGATGGTCTGAGATTAATGGAGCGAAACGTCAATGAAGAGTGGCTCCCGGCTGATGACCCTGCAGCTACCCGCACCGTCGGAGGTGTGGCAAGCAGAAATGCTCAGCAGGCAGTCCTTTGCCTGACAATGCCTGTGCTACCACCTTGTGTTGAAGCACAACTGAATGTCCTCAAAATATGCCCAGACTAATGCCAAAGTCCTCTCAGAGACCTGAAAGTGCATGCCTTCCACAGCGAGGCACAGACCCAAAAGTGTATTCACATTAGATCTCAGCGCAAATTTTGCTCTCCTTTCCATGACGATTGATTCATAGTTCTGTACATGCAGTTGTACATCTGTTTGCTGTGGTCTGTTTTTGTCTGTATTTTTGTTAAGGCACAAAACCCACTCATTGTTTTATTTCTTTATTTTTCCACAATTTCTAGCTCAAATTTCCATACATCCAAGGTGGCTATATAACAGGATACAACTGAAATGTATCTCCATGTATTCTCCTTCAGAATGCCTAGTAGATTTAGCATCTTGTTTTTTGACTTTGAGTACTGTATCAACCAGCTGGAATGCATCAAACAGTTGCATGAAAAACTAAAATACAATGTCTTTAATCTATGGATAACTTTTTTAAAGTGATAAAAACTGGACTGAAACTCAATATTTGCATATCTGCAGATATCCAAGAATTTGCCTTGCCCCATGTACACATTATTCTAACAAGCATTATACGATACCTGACAACTGATAATACAAAACATATATCTAATATTTTCAATAAAGAATAGTTCACATAGCTCCCTTTAATTAACTTCTCACACAGAAGAAAAGGAACAATAAGGTGTATCAAATGCAAAAAAAGCACAAAAAAACATAATCTCAACAGGTGTCTAAAATGCTTAAAACATGTAGGTATGGCATCACATAAGCTTTAACACAAGTTTCTGTTGATTCTATTCCCAATATCAACACGTATTGTTATTAAAGAATTGCTGTATAAGTGTTTAAACAAGAACACATTTAGTCATAACTATAATAAAGGAAGTCTCCAGACTCTCCTCTGTCGTATAACAGGTACTTGATGAGCCGTCCAGGCAGAGGAAGGCTGCTCATTCTCCTCAGTCTCTGACGTCCCACCAACTGATGGATCCTTAGCCGGGACAGATGCATCAGGGAGAAAGGTGGCCCTTAAAGTTTCAAGGACATTTCAAGGTTAGGGTATTGTCCAAAATCCAACAGAATACAGGAGAATTTCAGTATTTGATAAGACAGTGGTTTAGTAGTTAGCTATTGTCGATTGGAACACAGAAGTCAGATCAGTATAGTAAGTAAACAATAGACTAACTAGTTTTCTCCTTAATGTACGCCCACTCCTTGTTGCTGTCCAGAAGTTCAGTGAGTTTAGAGCACAGTTTCACTTGACCCACATAATCGAGGAGGAGGTCAATTATACGCCCTGCCCAGGGAGAGTAAAAGGGATCGGCCAGAGTTTCACAGAACTGTAAAATACAACAGAAAAATCTAGTTGTTTATTAATGCATACATATAGAAAAGGCCACACACAGACACTACTCACTTACTCACTCACTCACTCACTCACAGACACACACACACACAGACACACACACACACAGACACACACACAGACACACACACACACACAGTAACTCCCCACCTGTGCTGCTCTGGGATGTGGAGTCTCATCATCATGCATGTACAGGTTATGTCCTGTTGTGCGTCTACTCTTGAATTGAGGATGTGGGTTGTCTCCATAGATGCAGAAAAAACAGGCCTCAGCATCACAACCATTGTCTAGCAGGAGCTTGAGCATGGATATGTTGTTTATGCAGAAAAGGAGTGCCCCTGGGAAGGTGGTGGGGTGAGTCGGTATGCAGGCGTTCACGTTGGCACCAAACCCTAGCAGCAAACTGACCATACCTCGGTCTCCCCGCCTCACAGCCACCAGAAGAGGATTGAACATATCGAGATTGGGATTGGCGCCAGCTGCCAGCAGCATGGAGGCAGTGTCGTAGTTGTTCTGGCTCACAGTAAAATAGAGTGCCGTGCTTCGGCGGTCCTCATATGATGTTGATTTTTCAGGGGAGAGCAGGGCGTTCACGTCTAATTCAGTGTGGATGAGCATCTCCAAAATCTCCTCCTCATCAAACTCGGCTGCAAGATGGAGCGGACTGATGCCACACCGATAGATACTAGTCAGGTTGGTGTGTGGAATCAGTAAGGACACAACTCTGAACAGAGAGAAAAAAAAACATGTTTATTGAAATCCTGTGATAACTTTTCTAGGTTTAATTATCCTGTCCTGTTAATTAAGTATACCTGCTACTCTTCAAACTTTCCTTCAAATGATGTTGATGTATATTTTTAGATGTGTGTTAATTTAGTAAAAATGAAAGTGTCAAACCTGATGAATTAACAAAAACTTGAAACTACCAACCCAGCATGTCCATTCTTTGCTGCAATGTGAAGGGGGGTCAGTCCTGCTATAGTTCTTTCGTCTGCGTCGGCTTTTTTGGACAGAAGCAGCTTTACCACCTCCTCGTGGCCATTCTTGGACGCTTCATACAATGGTGTTGCTCCATCATTAGCATAACCATTAACACTTGCCCCTTCAGAATACGTAAATAATTTAGTTAATGTGAGAACCAAATTCACATAAAGTTTGTATTGTAGAAAGTCATGTATTTTGTGACACCAGGATTAAGAAGGGCACTCGGAGAGTGCGGCAACGTGTTTGCGAAAGTGAAACTAAATCTGCCTTGTGACTGATCCACTCCAAATTTAAATGGGCCTGGACCCATGCTAAACTTTTCCTCGGAAGAAGTACAGACAGGCATCATTCTTTCATCAATAGAACATTACTGATCCTAACTAAGCTCACCATGTCTAATGAGGTATTTCACTACTTCAGGGCACCCTCCTTGGGCAGCTGTAAACAATGGCTCAACACCATAGGAACTTTTAGCATATATCTTTCCCCCAGCGACCTTTAGTAGCCTGCACATGGCCAGGTTTCTGTTTCGTGCAGCCTCATGTAGTGGAGTCAACCCCTTATTAGTGGTCCTACGGGCGTTGGCTCCAGATTGCAGGAGAAGCTCCACCAGCGTGTCATTGTTCAATTCACAAGCTGTAAACACAACATAACAATGGGACGACGATTACATGGAGGAAATAAAAGCGTAATGTCATTATTTTTTCATGTAGAATTGACAACTCATTCTTTAATATCCCTTAAAATGTCATACCTTTGTAGAGAGGTGATTCTCCTGATATGTCAGGTATGTTAGGATCTGCCCCATTTTTAAGAAGCAACTCTACACATTCCACATTTGACTGAGCTACAGCCAGAAACAGAGGTGTTTGGCAGAGTTTGGTTCGCCTGTTGATATTGTCGGAAAAGACTGCAGTTGGGTTGTGGAATTAAAAGCAATATTGTTAGAGATATAATGACTGAAACATATATTGTCCTGAAATCTATATTGTCCAGAATGTGACAACATAATTGTTTAAACTGGGAGAAAGACTATTGTGGGATAAAACATAGTTATTCAGACATACCGTATACGAGCACCCTCAAACATTCGAAAAATCCATAGTATGCAGCCTGATGCAAATGTATGCAGCCTTCTGCGTTTGGTTTAGACAGATCTTCATAGGACACCTTCTTCAATATATATCGCAGCATATGGACGTCATTTTGCCAGATGACTGTGTTTATATCAGGGAAGGCCCTGTAAGACGAAGCAAGAAAATTATTCAAAGATTATTAAAAACACCTTTCAGGCCCTCAACAAATTTGATTACAATAGCTTAGTTATGCAAGAGGATTCTTACTCCTCAGGTTTTTTTGTAATCTCAAAAGCTGTGCTTCTTTTAGTCATCCAGGCCCGCATCCTCTCTTTGTCTCTAGGAATGGAATGGTGACTCTTGTTTCTTGCTTTGGCATTCACTATGTAAAAAAGGGAGCAAAGATTCTATAAATCAAAAGTAAAGATCATCACTGCACACTAGTGTAATATTATGAATAATTTATTTAGTGCGAATGACGCTTTTCGCTGTTAGCTTCAGATTTATTCTCAAAATTCTATGACATTCTATACATGTTTATTGTGCCATAACATTTCTAAATTCAGTTAACCATAATGTTATTCTAATTAGGACAAAACTTTCTCAAGGTTCTTTTGCAAATATGTCAATCACTCAATAAAAACTTTAGTGCAAATAGACACATTTTTACAGTTGAATGGGTCTTCATGACATTTTGTGCTTTTTGATGTGAAATAATAAATAGCAAATTAAATTCAGAAGTATCCAGATATTGCCATTAATTCTAGGTAGACTATCATAATGAGCTGCACTATTTCATTGACTTTATTATCTATACAAACAGTTTTTTTGAATGGTCAGTAATTTGTTTTGTTGTTGAAAACTACATTGAATTCAAGATTTGCCAAAAATTAATGTTAAAATAACTTCTATATAGTATCGCAAAAGCATATATCGCAAAAGGGTGTGTGTCACAGCTTAAGGACTGGTTCAAAATTCCATGTTTAATGTCATTACTGCGCAGGCTCAATCAAGGGCTAATTTGGCCTTCGCAAAGGAGGACGATGATGTTAAAAACAACCTCTAACTATTAATCAGCTCCATTCCACATCTGTTGGCATACTCAGAGTTATAGAAGATAGGGATTAGTTCGAGTATGTTCTCCTGAGTTCCGATTGCTAGTTAAGCCAAAGTGCTTATAGCTGATTGCTTTCAAAATGTGTCCTCTACAGTGACAGATCTAAACAGAGAGATCTAAAGACAAAAAGAGTTTATACTTACCAAAGATAGAAGATTCCTTGTGAGGAAATGGCTTATTTCCAAGGAATACAGCTTGAAGCCTTTGCTCTAACACCTAACTCCTTGCTGCAGCTATCTCTCTCATTCAAGCCTGTGAAGACATTCCAGGTTAGCAGACTCATGACTGTATTAATTTTTGCTTTGCTGACTGCCATCTGGCCATCTGTCCTAACCTTCTGAAATGACACACTCGACATGAATATCTCCTCTCACAGCAGGAGACATTTAGGGGATGTTAGTATTTTTTTATTTTAATTTAGAAAGAAAGACAATAATACAATTATAATAAAATTAAATAATGTTATGTAATAATAAGAATAATGTAATATAATAAAACATATATTTACTAAAATAAAAACTTAGTATCATACCCTAAACATCCGGTCATATTATGTTGAAGTTCTAAAATGTGTTTTACTATACAGTATATATATATATATATATATATGTAGCTCTCTCTCTCTCTCTCTCTCTCTCTATCTCTCTCTCTATCTCACTAGTCACTATAGTGTGTGTGAGAGAAAGACAGAGGGGGGGGGGGGGACAGCTCCTAACAACATGGAGACACTAAAAGGCTCTCCAAACTATAAACTTTTCGAAATAGATCCACAGTATGGCTAGATTATGGAGTTGTTCAATGTGTTCTTTATAATGAAGAATTGGTGAAGACCAATGCATGGATGCACCGAAGGAGGCATACTCTTCACATGGGTTTGTGGCCATGGGTTATATACTGTCAAGGTTACAACGTGACTCGGTAAACAAAATGCCTAACACTGTATCAGTTACAGCCGGGCTACACCGGGGGCACAACTAAAGTGCTCCGTTTACAGAGCGTAAAAATAGTTTTAGAAGACTGGTCAGGTTTTTTTCCTCATGTCTGGTGTAGCTCCGCTAACAGAATGCTTCAGCTGCTTGTGCCCGGTGTAGCCCCGATATTAGTGAGGTGCTTTGAGAGCACAGACAGAACCACGTTCAGGCAAAATGTTTTTTGCCATGGCGGCCATGATAAAATTGGTAGTTTGATCACATCTGGAGCAGTTCTTTTATAGTTGTAAATTACTGAAACAAACAGATTTAAGGGGCCTTCACACCAGGAATGATGACTACAAAAACTGTTGTTTTTGCAATTGGTTTATGATGTGAAAGTCCTTTTAGACACACCCAAGTACGACCAATACAAATCTGAAAATAAAGTTTAAAAATCTTTAAAGAAGCATAATGAAAGAATTTCCCTTTTTGTAAAATTTCAATATACTGGGCACCAACTCAGTTCTAAGGTTTGGTACCAAATTCGTCTGAAACTGATGAAAAAAGTTAATGCTCCTACACACAACTTTACATAGTACAAAACTACTCCCACAGCCAAAGTGCTTGGGGCACCACAATTTTTCCTTCCTAGGCTGCTAAGTTTTGATGACAATTATTGTAAATTGTAGGTTACACCTTAGTGTATATTAAAGTTTGATTGCAAGAGACTGGACAAGATTCACATTTACGCTTTTACTGTTTGTACTGTCATTTGTTGAAAAGACAGCACTGCATAGCACAAAGAAAAAAAACAAAAGTAGAAATGTGAACATTGGACAATCTCCTTAGGGGAAACTGTACATGCAGTGCTGTAGTAAGTAATTACAGTGCAGTCTTCCTACACCTCCTGACATTATATACTGCTCAAAAAAAATTAAGGGGAACACTTCAATCATACACTGGATCGGTATTCTGACACTGTTTCATCAAAAGAATGAGAAGAAATAAGGGCGATGATGTCATAAAAAAATGACAAGGTATAGTGCTGCAGAGATATCAACCTGAATTAGCAAGCTAAATTACTAGCCACAGCCCAACAGGTGTCATAATACCAGTTTCGGCAACATAACCGCCAGCCAAACTGCAATACACGTGTCTCGGTTATTACTCTAGAGTAGACCAACTCACTTTCTGGAGGTATACTGCCCCCATCTTTTATGGAATGCGGAGTATGAATTGATTTATTGGCAGACATTACACATGGCACCTTTAAAGCGTGAGAATAGCATTAAAGATTGCAAGGTTGCACCAGTAACTAGTTGCTTTCAGACATAGGTGTCTGCATGTTCTGCGGATATCAAGTAGTTGGGCCCCCCTCCCCTACATGCACAACACATTATTTCATCAGGAAGCTTTTCCACACATCCCCAACATACTTGGACACTGCCCCCCCCACCCCCCATACACAGCACATTGTCTCATGAGGAAGCTTCTCCAACACACATATTGCACACTGCCCTCTCCCCACATACACAGCACACTATCCCATCTCCCTTGTCATCCCCCCAACACACACCAAGACCCCTGGCAGTTGGGTTAGCCCCTTGAGCTGTGGATCTGCCCAAGGTTTCTTCCTTGGTAAGGGAGTTTTTCCTTGCCCCTGTTGCTCTTGGGTGCTCCTTGTTGGTGCCCCCCCCCCCAATCCCAATCCTCCCCCACCTTTCTTATGCAGCCCTTGCCACTTAATCTACTAAGCCCCTCTTCTACTGCACCCCCCCCCCCCATAAATGCACAAATAGGCTGACACCAGACATAATTTCACTGCATTTCTTACATCCAGTAACTATATGCCTTTGACAATAAACTTCCTTGTATCCTTGTATCCTTGTATATCTGAACAACATTTGGAACTCCAAACTTATCCGGATCTTACACTACTCTCCTCCTAGTATCTCAGAGGGACATTATGTAAATGAGCTTGTGTCTAAACGAGGCGATGAACATGCGGCGATTCTGTTCATGTGCGTGTTCAACCACGTTCAACCTGTTCAACCATGCGGAGATTCTGTTCATGTGCGTCTGTGTCTTTCACACACGATGTCCGCATGTAAGCATAAAATCTGATTCACGGGATCGGACATCCGTTTGACAAAGACAATGTCTTCAAACAGCTACTGTGTTGTGTGAATGGATATTGGCCCTTGGGGAACTGCCATGAACCACTGACTGCCTGAGACGTGGACCATTTCTATTGCAACCTTTCCACCTTTATGCCATTGTGCTTTAGTTTAACATGACAATGCCATATTCTATTTGTCAGTGATCCTGCTATAGGACAATATAGACAGTGATTAGCTGTCCTTTATATTAGTTACTGATTGAGAATGCAATCTCTACTTCAACAACACCATGCATTCTTGATAAAAGCAATAGTAAGTTACTGTATGCACTTTAGAGTCATGACCACTAGTGTCATATAGACGGTTACAACCAGATACTCCCTAACCAGATACTCCCTATGTCAACAGAATTTAAATAATTAAACACTATCAATACTGTCAATGAAGCAGTGCCATATTAACATCAACAATGTAATGTTTTCTGAATGCAATACATAATAAATGAGATTTTGATAGGCTACTTGGGACTGTTTGATTAATTGAACAGCCACAAAAAATGTTTTATTTACATTTAGTTGAGATTTGATGTGGTATCTTTCATTTTTTTTAAAACTATTTAGAACTAACTCTAACTCTTTCTAACTATGTTAGTTTGTGTGTGTTATTTATTACAATGTAATTATACAAGACTATGTGGGTTTGAATGAATAGATTTGTTTGAATTGTTTACCTTCAAGTGGCACTTGAAAGATAAAACATATTATGGCAATGCCAGTGTAGTAGTGACTGCCATGCCCAGTGCATGCACCTCTGTCAACAGACATGTCAGTGGTGGCTTCCGCATGCCCCCCTGAAGTGTAGAAATGACATATCTTCACTCTTTTCTGACATCTGATTAGTGAAGTAACTGACTATACTTAATGAAGATACTGAAAATATTGCATGACTCTATAGAATAATCTAGAATAATCTTACTAAAGATTAACATTTGTTGTCAACAATTTCGATGTATCTGTAGGCATGCAGACAAGCCTAACACAGCCATTATAGTTTTGGGACTTTCACGAAATGTTTAAAGACTCATCTGTTCACCTTGCACTTCATTCTCCTATAGTTATGGTTTGTGTTTTTATGTTTTTTGTTAATTAAACAACACATTATTCCATTGTTTCTGTGTTTAATGCTTAATGAAAGCTTTTCAATTTTATTTGAAACTATTATTTTTAACTAATGTACTTTAAGTAGTTTTGGAGAAAACATCTATCAAATATAAAAATATTAGAGTGTGTTGACCTAGTCAAATGATCTTGCTACTTTGACTTGGTTAGGTTATGTCAACATGCATGTGTAATAACCTTGACACTACACAATGCATAACTTACTGTAACTCAGTCAAAGCCACAATATGACTTGATTAGGTTAAGTTGATCCAGCAAATGTTTTTTACAGCACTGTTAAACTCTTATTGAGGATACCCACTGTGCAAGACGTAAACATAGAATTGCCCATTAACTCTCCAGTCAATTTCTCTGATTAGCTTATGACATCTCATTGGCGCCTTTGCTTTGCTGTCAGAATCTATGGTTACAAAACTATGTATAATTTGCATGCATAGTCAATGGCAGGCATCCTGTCTTGCTCAGATTCTCCAGATACATCAGTAATGGAATTATTCTCACTGATGGATTTAGTATATCAGATAAGGTTTGTGTGATACAGTTGTTGATGACCATGCTAAAACTTATTCAGACTGTAGCTCTGTAGCACTCCATGTGACTGAATTAAAATATTGTACAACAAAGTTAGATTTTGATGATTTGTAGCTTTGGAGAGTTACGTTAACAATCATCTCTGCACTATGAGGGAAACATGAATTTGGATTTAAAGGAAGTTAACGTCTGGATGCATTTCAAATGCCACAAACAAGCTGAGGAGTCCCTCATAAACACGGTTAATGTCAGGATGAACAGCTGAGTCGCCCCTACCCCACCCCAACCTCCACACAAACTCATCCACACCCTCCACACACACACACACACACACACACACACAAACAAACACACACACACACAAACACCAGAGAGCGTGATTTCAGACAGTAACTGATATTTGTCCTGGTTAATCTGCCAACTCAAGTCAAGTAAATAAACTAGGGCAAAGGCTATTCTGGTTATCATTAAAACTCACGTGGCTCAGTGAGAAAACAGATGTCACCCTCCATGATGCTCATTGAAGTCAATATTGTTATGAAAATAAAAATGATTTGGGGGTTTACTATGAATATTTCTTTCCAGACTTATATGCAGATTTTGCAGTAAAACATTTTGAAATGTGTTTTTATGTAGCTGACATATGGAACATCTTTTTGGACAGATTGGACTACCCATACCATTTTACATTAACGTTTAAAGATTAACATAAAAGGATAAGGGTTCAAACCTGGTAATTTGCTGTTAGTTGCAACTTCCGTTGTCAAGCCATAACAAAATTGAATACTGAAATATTGTATGTAATACATTTGTTTTCAAAAGAAGTAAGTGTGTTTATCAATAAGCATTTGTCTAAATTACAAAAATCTTGGCTGTGCCTTTTATGTCAGTTTTATGATTGTTGGTAGCCTATATGAGCCTGTGAACTATATGGCATGAAACTGTTGATGTGAAATATTGGAGTAGCAAGCATGACCAATATTACAACTGCAACCTATATAACTACAGACCTCACTTTTTTAATTAAACAAATATAATTGGTGCATTGAAAGTATAGCGAACACTGTATACAAGGTATATGTTACATACTGTATACTAGAAAGCTTTTAGAAAGAAAAATATTCTCCATTGACTTACCTGGCATGTTTTGTATTAATTGAAAAACAGTTGAACAGTTGAAGTAAGTCTGCTCTAGCAACCCCTGACATGACTATGGTGACATGTTTTTGTGAGTAAATTTAATGTGAAGAGTAATGTGTTGCCATTGGCTGAGGGGAAGCTTGAAGGGGTGTGATCCTAGGGAGAAATTAACTGGCACTGTATAACTTTCAGAGACCTCCCAATGCCCATACTGGCATCTCTGAAATTTGGCAACAGTAACGTCTACTAAAGAACGACACCACCCCCCCAAACCCAACCCAGACTGCTCAGGTCATCATCTAAGTGGACTGTGAGCGCCTCCTGGTGGCTCATGACAGATGACAGGCATTTGTTGTTTTGGCAATAGTAAACAAAACTAATTATTAATGTTTATGGTATTTCAAATATGTGGTTTAGTGTCAAACTTGGGTAAGTCTACACACACAGACACTGTTAAACCTTCTGAAAGAAGTCTATTGGCTTTGTTTTGTTAAGTAAATGAAACTATATAATAGGGCTCTTTTATTGTAGGCTACCACATTTAATGCAGGTTTGTCACTGAAGAATACTTGTTTGACAGCTTTTGCTTTGTGCTGTCTTTCACTAATAAGTTGTTGATAAGGTTACATCAAATTCCAGATGAAGGGACTTCTTATATGCTATAAATCACAGTTGATGGTGGCCCGATCGAGCAAGCTTGGTGATGAAATCCTGTGTAAAAAGAGCATTGTTGACTCTAAAGACCAGCAGAGGGCAGTCTAGCCTTAACCAGAGCCATTACATAAAATATCTATGGCTCTGTCTGTCACTGCCTCAGGAGCAAAACAATGACCATACCATCAAGAGTCTCTGATGATAGCCTGAAAAGGTGGACAAGAGCTTTGGCTTGGATCCTCAAAAAACTGTCAAAATAAACATATTAATGGAACAAATCAGTGGATGAAAAAAAAAAACTTCAAGGTAAATGCAGGTAATATTGTGTAAATGTTGTGTACATAATGTCGCCAGAATTGTTTTTGTTGTTGACATCTAGACCTCTGGATTTGTATTATGTTTGCTATTGTCAGCCTACAAATCACAAAACCAGTAGGCCTACTACTGAGCATTTCTTTGTATAAGGTGCGTGTCATGCACTCATCTAATATTCTCATTTTAGAATGCAGAAAGCTGCACTCACAATAATTCCACTCATAAATTCAAGAATTGAGAGCAAATATGTAGATGACTAAATCACCGGTGTGCAGTGCTTAGGGTAGGCTATACCTTAAACTAACTGGATTTAAAAATAAAATACAAGCAGAAAATGAAGGGGTGAAAATGGTAGGACCTTTAATACAGTACATAAAAGGCCAGCGCCTACAGGTGCACTGCACTCAATTTTAGCGTCAACCACAAATCCCTCTAAAATGCCCAAGGCCTCTGCAATGACAGTTACCAAGGAAACAATCTTATTCTAACTTGAGCCTTTTTGCTGAGTAAATGAGAGAAGAAGCAAAACTACTGCTTATGTCTGTAGCTGAGATCCTATGAATAGTGGAAGAGCAGGCCTACTACATAGCAAGTATACAGTGCACTCTATGTTATGTCAGCCATACGCCTATATTTTAGACAGTTATGGAAAAATCTTTGAACAGGTCTTGTATGAAGGCTTGCGTTTCATAGAAAAAAAGCCTACCCCACATAGGCTATGCTGCATTAAGTTGTAGGCCTATGTTTTCGATGCGTACCTAACAAAAAAGTAACTTCAATGTTTGACGAATTAATTGCTATAGCTATTTGCATGGGTGCAGTATTTTGGACATAAAAAAGCAATAGGCTAGCAGTTCACTGAAATGCTTAGGCCATGAAACAATGAAGTTGGACTTGAAACAGCATTGTAGCATAGGCTGCTTCAGAAACTGCAGTTACTTTTTTGTAAGAGGTAGACTACAATCAAGGGTAAAAACAGAACGCATAGGCCTAATGTAGCTGACTACACCTTATGATTATCAATGGACCGTATCAGATGGCTCTGGACCGTATGTGCGAGTATATTTTCTGTAGGCCGTACCAAAATGGATAGTAGTCTATTAAAGAGTGCCATCTGCCATGGTATTGAACAATCACTAAAATCATCACTGCAAATAATCAGATTTCCTTCTCAAACAAAACAAATTAGCCTAGGCGACACAAGCGTAATTCCTAGTTTATTTCTGATGACGAACTTGGGGGCGGCATTTCTACTGTAGCATGTCGTCTCCATAGCAACCAGAGGAGTTGCTGCAGTGCGTTTGCGTGGTCTCTTAGTGTGCGTGGATTATATTATTAGAAAAGAGTAGCCTACTTCACGTCGCAGTGGTATTTAAAAAGTCTAGCTGAATATCACGGGATGAAAATATGTTTTGCATCCCTTGTCCATTGTAGACAATCAGTTGATTCCATTCGATAAAGGATGTTATTTCGAGGCACGCAGAGCCCATACCAGGCTAACTCTATCGTTAGTAGCGATAACGACATAACGTTAAACCTACGTGCCAGCTAGTCAAAGCTTATCGTTACAAGTCGCTAACCAGCACTGATGAAAAGCTGCAAGGCGGAATTGGCCCTGAGGCGACCAGATAACGTTAGTTTGCTTACTCTTCGGATAACCTTGTAACGCAATAATTTGTTTGCATTTTTGGTTGGATCTCGTCTCTGCTGTGGACTAACGTTACCGCTCCAGCTGAAGATATCATGCTAAATAGTTTCAGGAGACTGTAAAATAACGAATGCATCAGCTTTGAGGAGCTATAAAACTCATTTTGTCGGAACTATTTTTTTTTTATCTGCGCCGAATTAACCCAAGAAAGTAAGATTAAATTGGTTGGCTCGCTCCAGCCAACTAGTCAAGATCTCAAAGGAGTTTTATCTTTACCATCCAAGATAAGTATTCAAGACGAAGACGAAGAAAGTCATTTGGGGGGTCGGGGATTCCGAGTGTTCTGTGTCGTATCAAGTCACAACCAATCCCTCTTCATTGGAAATACACGACCAGGTTTTGGGAATGTTTGGAGGCGTAGGGAACTCTCTCCATCAGTGCTGCCCGATGAGTTCTGAAGCATCATCGTAGGCTAACCTTCAAGAGACATCTCGTGGGTGGAACAGCATTCTCCCAAATCAAAGGCATCACATCCCTCATTCACAAGTTGGAGTCATGATCACGACAGAGCTTTAACATTTACGAATAGGCTACCATCACTTAAGGGAAAATAACCTAACACAGATGTTCGTCAGCAAAATGACTTTGAATCAGTCCGGTCTGTTTGGACAAATAGATGATCTGCAAGACCTCACATTCATCGAAAGACCAATACGGAGGAGTTTAAAGGTATTTATGAACCAGTGCTTCATGTAGTCTCTGGTGATGCTTTTTTACCAGCTGTTGGTTTAAAGCACAATTGTGTTGATAATTTGACAATTCATCATAACATGTTTAACTGTTCAGACTAACTGAATGGCAAGTCTTAGATTCTGTGTAGGCCTACTGTAATACACTGCTGACGTTATGGTAGGTAGGCAGGATATCCTACTACCTTTACCTTAATTTGATGCGTTGATGTGCATGTGCAATCAGAAGTAAATTGCAGTCTACAGGTTACCAACAGACTCTAACCAATTTTGTAGTGTATTTGTTGGTGATGAGAAATATTGCATCTATGGATTATTTTGTGTTTCTGACGGGATGCGCCATAACGTTACTTTAGGTGCACGAGGTGAGTTGCACCGTGATTTCGCCTATAACCTGTATAGGAGGATGCGCCGGGGGTTGCCCACTTTTCCTGCGTGACGCAGTTTCTGTCAGCTGCAAGCATCACCGGTTCTCCCCCACCCGCTCTCACGCCCCTTCACTGCGGAATGAGGAGGATTTCCACAGAATGTCCAGACCCCCAACACACACACACACACACACACACACACACACACACACAAAAGCACACACACCCTGTCTACCCTCCGTTTTGCGCGTGCACACACACGCACACAGCTACCACTAATCCCACTATCAGTTTTCATTCATACAGTCCACCGGTTGCCTTGCAGCTGTTAACTAAGTGTAACGGATGCCAGCTAGCTTAGCTGTGCTTGTGGAACGTTGGTAAACCTCACTCCCCGACGCTGCATGCGAGCCAGTAGCCTGGGCTATTGGCTCAATTGTTAGCTCGCCTCCCGATCCGAGGTGCTGCTGTTCGCGGGTTCGAGTCCGGGCGTGTGCAGGGCTGAATCGCGCAGGTTCAACACAACGCAGGTTACATAAGCACTGACTTTCTACTGTTAGCCAATGCAAATGTGGTTAGCTCTCATATGTGGTGTCTTCTGCATGCTTTGCATTTCTCCACCAAAGCTTGGCGATCTCCCTGTATAGGTGAGGAAGGGGTTACTCTTAACTTGCTTTGGAGAGGTCCTGATGTATATGCGGGGGATATAGAGCCCACGCAAGAGGAGGTGTTCTGCTCTGCTTCTGTGTTTTTTTCATCCCTCCTCCTCTTATTTTTTCCTTTCATGTGGGGAGGATCCACAGTGAGAAGGTGAGGTGGTGAATAGAGAAGCCCTCAAGTAATAGATAGTGCATGCACCCACCCACACACACACCCCCTCACACACACACACCCACAGCCCCCAGTCCCCCACGCACACTCCTCCTACGCGAATGGTTTGTCGTGCAGTGCTGCAACCTCCTCTCGTTTGGCTGAGTCATCGCCAAGCCGTGATGGAAGCTTGGCCAATTTACTGACCGCCACACCGGCCCTTAGCCAAGCCCAGCCTCCAGCTAACTGCATGGAGTTGCCTCCCTTTGAGTGTATTGTAGAGCTGTTCACATAACCAAGTCACTGAAAAGATGCTGTGTGAATGAAGCTGTATCAAGTGTGCACACACATCTCTCTCTCTCTCTCTCTCTCTCTCTCTCTCTCTCTCTGTGTGTGTGAGTCTCTGTGTATGTTTGAGAGTGTGTGTGCATTGAATTGATTGGTGCTCTTGAAATGGTATTTCAAGTTGTCTTGGGGCAACTCAGAATGAATCTCTCTTTTTATAGACTGCTGAGGAGATTGACAAGCTGACTGTGGATGAAGACTTAAATGACATTGAGCGAGCAGTTTACCTGCTCAGGTAAGCACATGTGGTGATTCAGGGCTGTATTAACTCTTTTTTTTCTTACCACTGGTGCTATAGAAGTAGCACAATCCACAAAATCTCTAGCATCTGTATGTAGTTACAAGCACCTCATCTGTAGGCTACACTCTAGAAAACATTTTAAATTAGGTGTCACTGGTGCTAAGCTCGTAATTCATCCATAGTAGACTGATTGTTTTGTTTTGTAGCATACCCAAGTAAGCAGCAACTACAACATCAACAGAAGAGTTTTTCTGTTTGAAGATGATTTTCCTTTTTTCTCACTTGCACTCACAGAGAAATGTTTATTCAGCTGAAACCTATTTGTTCCAATGTGTCTTGATGCGCACATGCTGCTGTTGTAGGCTCATTTACTGTGGATGAATGTCCATGATCTTACCTGTCAGAGGATTGTGATTGAATGTGATGGACTATGGAGTTACGTGTCTAAATACGTGTCTAAAATAGATGGCAGCACTGCAAGACTGGCAGGCTGGTTGTCAGTCATATGCTTTAAATGAAGAAACCATCCAGGGCTGTGTATTAACATGTTTTGTTCATAGCACTGGTGCTACAGAAGTTGATTGTTTTGTAACACAATCCACAAAATATCTAGCATCGGTATGTAGTTGCAAACACAGAATCTGTAGGCTACACTTTAGAAAACATTTTAAATTAGGTGTCACCGGTGCTAAACTGGTAAATCATCCATGGCACAGATTGATTTTTTTGTAGCATGTGCTACATATAGGCCTGTGTAGCACTACAGCCCTACCATCCCTGAGCACCTGGACTGTGTGCAATCTTAACCAGGGTGTCCTGTCCTCTTTGCTATGATCTCCCCATAGTCTCAGAGGTCTGGTCATAACACACATTTTGGATTTGATTATGGGGCGTGTTTTAACTTATACAGAGGAAAAAATGTCTGCACACAATTGGATAGACCTACAACCAATCAGAGCGACAAAATATCTAAATCCCCTAGGGACTTATTAGTGTTACCGTTACCTTAACTAACAACAATCTAACGTGCTGCAGTAGGCCTACAGTACTGCGGTGGCTGAAATATTCCCAAAACACAAATACAACAAAACAACGGCTGTTATTAAAGGGACACCAGGCAACGTTTTCGTGTTAATTACTCTTCTTCGTAAATCGGTATATGGTTAAATGACTCATTACAGGGCGAATGAAGACTCTCTCGCCCGCCCCTACTGCCTGTAGGAAGAATGTCCCGCTTGCAAGTTCAGTGTATCCTACCCGCCGACCGAAGCAGGATCAATTACATTAGTGGTCCCCAAACTACGGCCCGCCACCTCATTTTGGGTGACCCCCCAAAACATGTCCGTGGTATATAGCATCTGGCCCGCACGGGAGTACGACATCGTCAAACTATAACCTCCGTAATTTCCCCCATTCATTCTCTATGGCGAGTCTTACTGTAACAGTACACATGTAATACTCTTTTTGTCCACTGGTGGTTGTTTTGGCGCTGTTTTGCGTTTGCCATCGAAAACGGAATGAAATGTAGGCCTACCTGCAAACAATGTAAGATGCCTATGCTGACTGCATCAGTGCTCAAAGTATTCTAAAAGTAACTTCTATTTAAGTCATATTTTTGGGACTTTTTGGGATAATTATTTCTATTTTTTATTCACTTGTTCAAATGTTCATACAAATTCACAATTCACAAAGTTCTCATCGGGTGAGTGAAAGTGGTCATTTCAGATGTTTTTGCCAGCACTTCATAAAACTCTCATAGTTTGAGAACTTTAAATTCTTTGTAGGATATTGCTTGTTCACAACTTTAGCTGTGTAGGCAAAGACACAGAGTTCAGAGTTCACACATTTGGAATAAAATATACTTTTGGGACTCCCTGCTAATACTTTTAGGAGTGCTTAAGTCTTTTTTATTAGTATTGTTTCATTTGAGCTACATTTTACACTGATATGGCATGATGGCAATATAAACACAGCTAACAAGGGAATTAGATTGCAGTAGCCTATGATTAAATGTAATGAAATATTCAACTAGGTAGACTGCTGTTATTCACAGTTCTAAGCTATTTATGGTTACTGATATACTCCGAGTCTCTGGCCCTCTCTTAGAGCCAGGCATAGTGAGCTGGCCCTCAGAAGAAAAAGTTTGGGGACCACTGAATTACATCCTCAGAGGCAGGCTACTAAACGCTAGCGATTGTTGCAAACGTGTGTATAATGGCAGAGCCGGCGAAAAAGCAGCGAAAACCCTTGATGGAAGATGCAAAGAAAAGGAAAAGAGCTTCAGACCGAGCAAAGGGGGAGTTTCGTAGAGAAAAAGCATCAGGCTTGCCTGGTGTCCCTTTAAAAATAAAAAGTTAGTTTATTCCATACAACAAAGTAATTGCGGAGGATGTCAATTTGAAAGGCGGTTTCTTCAGCACACACTACCAACATGTGAAGTGCTGTGACATTATCTTTATATATAAAGCCCGCCCAAATGATTGGCCCAAACACATCTTACCCAGGCACACAGTATAGACTTCTCAATGGAGCAACACCAGACCAAATTTCCTGCAGTCAAATTTTGTGGGCAGGGTAAACTCTGGCTGGCTTCCAGGCTAGGAACAATCAAAAGGATGCTTGGGTCTAAACATGGGTCATGAGAAGGCTTTGTGAAAGCTGAGTAGAAAGTGGCTGATCTGATATAGGAAGAAATCATCAGTGGTGAATGGTGCTTGAAGCAATTTGCCGGTAGAGCTTACGGTGATGATACATAGGACAACTTTTTAAACAATGTTGCCAGGCAATAACATGACTTGTTCCAAATGTTCTTGGACGATAAGTTGTCTGCTGATGATTTAAGTCTGCCTGGCAAGAATTAGTTTGGTAACATGAGTGTGAAACCGCCCAAACAACATAGGTCAATAACACGGCCCATTTCTCAAAAAGTTGCCTGGCTATAATCTTTTTCAGGAGGAGAGTGAGTGAGCATTTAGCCTACTGCAATCCAATACCACAATTTCAGCACATTTTCCTCAGATATTAAACAGTTGTCAGCAAATGCTGATACATTACATTAGTGCATTTGGCCCTGTATGAACCTTATTATCTACCCTAACCCCAAAACAGAAAAAGTTGGGACGTTGTGTAAAATGTGAATAAAAACAGAATGTAATCATCTGCAAATATCTTAAACTCATATTTAGTTGAAAAAAGGACACAGACAACATATCAAATGTTGAAAATGACAAATTTGACTATTTCATGGAAAATATATGTTAATTTTTGAATTTGATACCAGCAACATGTTTCAAAAAAAGCTGGGACGGGGGTAACAAAATGCTGGATAAATGTGTAATGATAAAGAAATTAAAAGGAGGAGTATTTCACAACTAATTGGGGAAACTGGCAACACGATTGGGTATGAAAAAGTGCATCCCAGAGAGACAGGGTCTCTTAGAAGTAAAGATGTAGGGGTATTCATCACTCTGTATAAACCTGTGTGCACAAATGATGAAACAATGTAATTTTAATGCTTCTTAACATGAAATTGTGAAGTATTTGGGGAGTTCATTATCAACAGGACATATTTTATTAAAACATTCAGAGAATCCAGAGTAATCTTTGCAAACAAGGAAAAGAGCTGAAAAACAAATTGGATGGCCGTGGTCTTTTGGACCCCAGATGGCACTGCATCAACACCAAACCTCTGATGACCATTCTCTATGTGCACAGTTTGATTCTCAATTCAAAAACTGCAGCAAAAATTGTAACAGCCAAAACAGCCAACATTTTATTGAGACATGATACAGAAAATACCACTGTCTTATCTGGGCATGAGCTTGTTTAAAATGGACTGAGGTAGCAAGGAAAAAGGTCCTGTGGTTACAGTAGACCAATCAAAATTTGCCATTCTTTTTGGAAATCATGGACTCATCTATGCTAAAGAGGAGAGGGTCTATCCAAGTATCCAACCTATCCAACTTGTTTTAGTGCTCAGTTCGAAACCCAATATCTAGCATCTAGTGGAGGAGCATTAGTGCCTACAGCATGGGCATCTTGCACATTTGGCAAAACACAATCAATTCCTGAATGATGTGTATACAGGTTTTGAGCATCATACTGCCACCCAGGCAATGGCAATGGATTATTTCAGGAAAACAATGGCAAAATTAATTCTGCACATATTTAAACAGTATTTGGGGCAGCCGTGGCCCACTGGTTAGCACTCTGGGCTTGTAACCGGAGGTTTGCCGGCTCGAGCCCCGACCAGTGGGCCGCGGCTGAAGTGCCCTTGAGCAAGGCACCTAACCCCTCACTGCTCCCCGAGCGCCGCCGTTGAAGCAGGCAGCTCACTGCGCCGGGATTAGTGTGTGCTTCACCTCACTGTGTGTTCACTGTGTGCTGTTTGTGTTTCACTAATTCACCGATTGGGTTAAATGCAGAGACCAAATTTCCCTCACGGGATCAAAAAAGTATATATACATACATACATACATATATGTATTTCTCCATAGAGGAAGAGTCCAGGTGCTAAAATAGCCTGTCTGTAGTCAAATTAGGTGCATAATGGAATGAAAAACATGACTGAGAATACCCAACTGTTGAGCAACTGAAATCCTATATCAGGGAGTAATGGGACAACATTTAATTCTCAAAACTTTAGCAACTGGTCTCCTCAGTTCCTAAACATTTAATTGCATTAAATGAAGAGGTGAAGCAGCACAGTGGTAAACATTCCCTGTCCCAACTTTTTTAAAAACATGTTGCTGGCATCAAATTTAAAATCAACATATATTTTCTGTGAAATAGTCCAATTTTCATTTTCAACATTTTATATGTCAATGTCCTTTTTGCTGCTAAATACGGGTTTTCGAGACTTGTATGTTATCACATTCTGTTTTTATTTGCATTTTACACAACGTCCCATCTGATTTGGGGTTTGGGGTTGTACCTGATTGCAGATAGTAGTCATATCATATCACTTTTGAAATACCCCTGATCTAGGGATCATATATAGTGTCATCATTTGCTCAGTGGAATAGATCGAGGTTGTAGGCACAGTAAATACCGCAAGACAAGACAGCTGAGGGTAGATCACAGTGCCACAGTGCATTCTCCTCCCTGTTATACCCCAGTCCCACATTTGCCACAAAGCAGAGATCATGTTTTAGTTTGTTTTGATATCCATTGCACATTCGACACTTTGTAGGAAAATTTCCACTCCGGTGCTGGACGAGGTGAATTAGCGTCTCGCTTACTGAAGCGTATCGAGGTCGTGCCACCAGAGCTGTCCGTCCCGTAACAGCTTCTTCCCTTGTCCCGTCATCCGGCAAACCGTTGTATGGCGCCGTGGCCGGGTACCAGCGCTGCGGGTGTCATCACGACTGTACGCGCCCTCATGCATAATAAAAGGCCAAAGGGTGGCGTTTGATGGATCTGTCCATGCCTGTCCTGCTAAAATCAGTGGCATCGTGCGGCACCCGATGAGTGACCCTTTCTTTATCCTGTACTGCGTGGGTACAGGTGGAATGTCAACACAGGCAGAGAGCGAGCGTACAATGGAGGATTTGGCCGGCCATTGAACTTGCATAGGTTAGCTCTGATTACAGTAGGGCAAAGTGGGTTCTCGGGAGGGGTCCGATGAGTTTGATCGGGTATCCAGGGAATCTTTAGTGCTAATGGGCATTTTGTCAAACGTCCAAAATATCACTTGAAAAGTAAAGTTGGACGGGCAATTTTACCGGGCTGGTTTTAGTTTGCAGAGCTGAAGAAAGTAAATAAGAAGTGGACAAGTCATTTATGTTCAAGCAGCCATACCCAGCTTGGGGCTGATGGCTAATAAAACCAGCTCAAAAGCTATACTCAACCCTTGTGTTTACATACAGTCAAGGGCTTGTTCTGCATGATTAAGAGCTTGTAGTAGAGCCCCATATTTCATGGACGGTTAAGTGTATTGACTCAAGTCCTCCTTGGCTGCACAGAGCAGAGGTCTAATGGCACTCGGTGACCACTTTTCCTGTCACTGTCAGATGAAAGATAACCTCTGTAACGGCAATGCAGGTGACCTTTGGTCCAGAAGAAAATGGTTTCATCAGAAGCCTAAAAGAAAAAATGGACAAGTGGATGTTGCTGATCGATCGAAGGGGTTTCAGATCTGAATCGGTCCTCTCCTTCCAGGCTGTTAACCCATAAAAGCTGCTTTCCTTCTCTGCGCTAATTATGGGCCAGATTCATTCTGTTCCCCGACTCCCATGGGTAGAAAACTAGTTCCCGAGAACAATGTAATTGCCTCTGTTGGCGATTCACTTCAAATGGTGGGAAGTGAGCTGCCAGGCACTCTGTGAAAGGTTGAGACAAGAGAGGGGGAGTAGAGTAGGCCTGTTATAACACTGACATCTTTGGGGGCACTCTTTTTGATTCAGCTCCCCACCACACAACAAGGCAGCAATTTGTGATGCGTCCTATTTTAGTGTGCGCTAACACTGGTGCTAGACATCCTACAGAGATTTCAATCAAATGTTCTTTCTGGAATGTGGAGTTTTGGAAAAATGCATGTTGAACTGAATTTGGTCACTGGAGAAAATAATCTTCATGTCCATTTACCTGAATATGTAGGCTAAGCTCTTGTCTTCATAAATGGGCGTTAGCATATTTGTTGTGTCTGTATATTTGATATAACCAAGGCCTGTTAATTTAGCCTAATCAACAGGTTAATGAAAGACATTATTTTGAGTAGGCTCGTGCAAGACAGTAAGTAGGCTAAAATAATAGCTAGGCTACTTTGTTACCAATGAATATTCCAAGTTATGCTCATTTTCTCGTAACTTAATCTATATGCTGTTTCAGTAGGTTGTTCCAGATCAGTGGCCATCTTATCAGTGGTTTCTCTCTGACCCCATAGAACAGTATCATACAGCAAGCGGGCATGTTTCAGGTGGCTTGGACATGTTTACTCACTCTGCCCGGTTGGACAGAGCATTCATCATGATACCTGTCATGATATGTGTTGGAGTTCAGAGCCATATCAGTCACATAATCTGAGCACAATCTTTACTACACACTTTTAATTGGGGCAGTGATGTTCAGGCAAGTGTTATGGCTGTTTTTGTCTGGCCATACAAGTCATGAAGGCTGTTAAGACTATTACTGTTTGTCTACACGGAATAGCCTAGTAAACGCCTCTCAGGAATTCTCACACTTAAGGTGGTAAGAGCTACTAAGTTATCAGGCTTTACATGATATGGAATAGGTTACTATTCTGACCACTCCCTGTCTTCTCTCTTCAGGGCTTAGTCACATATCCAGAGTCTTGCTCCATACTGTAGCTCATAGAGTTTAGGAGAACAGTAAAGAGTTCAGGAATACAAGCTGTAGTTAGTTAACCTATTGTGTAGGCCTATTGCTAGGTATTATGAATTTTAATGCTTTTTAATGAAACTGATTCTAATCTAATCATTGAACATCTGCTAAATAGAAACTTGAGAGTTTGTTTGCTGTAGTCTTGCTGTTGTTTTGGTGAATACTCAGAATTGTAAATGCTAAGATGAGTGTGTTGACTCCAACTGATACATGAATAAAATATTAAAGTAGGCTTATCCTAACTTTTTGCATAATGCACAGTACAAGTTGTGTCAGCAGCATCAGAGAGCACAGTGGTTTAAAATACCTTTAATATTTGATTGGATATGGAAACAGTGTAGCCACCACGTCCACTGGCTTAAATGGCCTGTTCATCTCTCCTCACATTCGATAGAAGACTGATATGAAAGCAGAATAGAGCAGTCGGCCATCTGAAGTGTTAGTCGATGTCCAGAGGCAGGTGGTGGTCAGTGGCGCCCACCCAACCTCAGTCATACTGCAGTGCTGTGTCCCGCAGACCCTACTCTTCTAGTCTCAGCAGATTAAAAACTTTCTTATCTCATCCCTCCCTCCCCCCCTCTCTCCCCTCTCTCTTCTTCTCTCTCTCTCTCTCTCTCTCTCTCCTAACTCTCCTCACCTGCCCCTCTCTCTCTGTCCTCTCTCTCTCCTCCTTCTCTCATAACTCTAGTCCCTCTTTCTCTCTCCCCTCTCTCTTCTCCTTCTCTCTCCGAACTCTCCTCCCCCCCCCTCTCTCTCCTCCTTCTCTCATAACTCTCCTCCCTTCCTCCCTCTCTCTCTCTCTCTCTCTCTCTCTCTCTCTCCTCCTTCTCTCCTAACTCTCTTCCCTCCCCCTCTCTCTCTCTTTCTCTTTCTCTCTCTCCTAATTATCCTCCCTCTCATCTCTTCTCTCTCCTCTCTCTCCGCTCCTCTCTCTTCTTCTCCACTTCAGGACCCAGTGCTGGCTTAGGAATTAGACTGGAGCTGGCTCAAAAGGAAGCGGTCAAGGTTTTGACTGCCTCCTGTTGTACTGGCAACAGAGAAGTGAGAGAATAGAGTGTGCTGCCGTCTCCCTGAGCGCACGTCAGAACGGGAGCTCAGCGAGTGCGTCACGGTGACAGTGAGTCACACTGGTGACGCAGCGCTCCGCACACCACACACATATTTGTATCGGGGTGTTGTGAACGAGAGACCCAAGGCCCAGGTATGCAAATTCTGTGTCTGAAGGTTTGAGAGAGAGAGACAGAGTGTATAAGCTAAGACAGAGAGTGAAAAAAGACAGAGATAGTGAGGAGAGACGGAGAAAGAGAGTGCAGTGGTTTGTGAATTCACAACGACAGGCCAGTGCACTCTGTGTGTGTGTGTGTGTGTGTGTGTGTGTGTGTGTGTGTGTGTGTGGTGGAAAGAGAGCTGACGGCTCCACAGTCAAGCCGATGCTGACCCAGACGTGATGGATCTGGCAGGGGGAGTCGAAGACAGCGAGCCAGGAGGGAAGGTAGGCTGAGCTAGAACCAGTTCACCCTGCCAAGGCTGCCGCTGCCAGGGGCTTTGCATCTCAAGTGGCGCAGTGACAAGAGAGAGGGAGAGAGCGAGTGAGCAAGAGAGAGAGGGAGAACGAGAGAGAGAGAGGCCCCTCGCCTGGCGTCATCGCTAACCGCTGGCGCTGGCGCGGCGTTTTGCTTGTTTTGTAACCCCCCGCGTCACTTGCTAAATCACAAAAGCCATCAGGTTTCATCTCGGAGCTGCGTGGAAATGAGGCACAATCAGTCGAGCCAGCCTCAGCTATTCCCCAGCCGGAGTGCACCAGCATGCATCAGCTAGATAGCGTCGCTGCTGACTCAGTCTACTCTGGATGCCCCGCGAATTTCATTGCCTCCACGCATCATCAGTCTACATGCCCAAAGCTCTCCCTGGCCGTGCGAGAGATTTTGGTGAATGATGATGATGTGACATTATTGTCACACTATTCAAATGATGCTGTCATTTCAGTGTAGCGTGGTGTTATTAAGTTAGCCTGTTTTGTTTGACTCCACATTTGTGTTTTGACATCATATTGAGGTTGTGTGAAGCAGATTTAATGTGCCAGTGGTGCATCCATATTATTGTTGCTGATAGTTAGCCTAACCATTTTTTTAATGAGGCAATATATGGAAAGCTCTCAGTCCACTGGAACTGTTTGGATTCAGTTGTAAATGGTTGGTCGATGCTGGAGTTTGTAAGAGGCTTGTTAAACAGGGACAGATTATTTATCATTTATCAACTGAGTGTAGAAACCTGTGTAGATCTGAGCGCAGAAATCACCTTACGACGGGGCTCACATGTGATTCATGAAACTTTCGTATCACTGCAGTTCCAGCATAAGAATAAACTTTTGCTGATAAATGTGGCGGTTGGAAACAAGCGTCATTTAAATATCATGCCCCTATATATGCTCGTTTTAAAGGCCTCGACCCTAGAATTTACGACATGGAGGTGCATTATACTAACCTGACTCTCGCCAGATGAATTTCGTTTCGCCTAGCTCCACTCATCCATCTGGGATCGCTCCATTGGAGTGGTGTTTCAGAGGGCTGGGCCTTATCAAAAATCCTTGCATATGATCGGATAAGCCACTTGACGTGCTACTTTAACCACTCACACCGAAGCCAACCCGTGACGCTGAGAACAGTCTCACAATCGCTTCTACGCTACGTCACATCTATGAAACTCCCGCCCTGCATCCTGATTGGCTCTACCATAAAATCTGGTGCCGAAATCACTTTCAACGGAAGCGATCCCAGATGGATGTGAGGGGAGGCGGAGCTAGGCTGAACGAAAATCATCTGGCGAGAGTCAGGTTAGCATTATACGTCCAAAATGTAACATCATACTGTAACATCAACATAAGCTTACATGTCAACATACATTAAGGCAAGTAGGCTAAAATGTGCAGGAAACATCTTAGGTCCAAGATATTCCATGAATTCAACTCTTCAACTTTCCAATCCTCCGCCGATTTACTGCTGCACCGTGCTATGCCGCCTCAAAAACTTGCGTACATGAGTTGAGACTTGACGTGAGATTCGAACGTAGCCACCGCTCCCGTTCAAATTGATAAATGCCATGCTTTGCTTACACCTGTCCCACACCTGTTTTATGTTGTACGCACGTTTCATAAATGAGCGCAATTGTGCCTATACCTGGTTGGAAGGATCCGATCCCAGTCATTTCATTCTTGTAATGCCATGTGTCTATGCACTCAATGAATCTGCATGCAAGACAACCTTTGATGTATCAATTGGGTAACAATTGTAGCAATGGTAACAATTAACAATAGACTAAGTTTACATGAAGCGAACCATAAGTGGCATATTGCCAGTTGGGTTTTATGACTCCAACCTTAGGTTGTCTACCATGTCCTTTGAGTTACCACTCTATTTCTTTAAAGTTTTGGGGGGAGCAAGTTGGCTACAAGAGCAGTACTTTCTTCTTGGAAATCAGAGCTTCACAGGGCGTGCCAAATGATAACTAATTGCAGTGTGGGCTTGGTGAAGGTCCCATTACCAAACTCTCCTGCTGGCACAACAACTCATGTGCCAAGTTCCACTCCCCTGTGCGAGCACCAACCAAACACTCAGCCTTCTCTCCCTCTTCCTTCTCATTTCTCTTCCCCCCCCCACACACACACTCTCCACACTGTTCCTCTGGCTCCCCTTGTCTGATATCTCGTGGGAGCTAAAGGCACACCTCAAGGAGGCTGAAGCAGTCTGACAGGAGGATTTCATGCACTAGCATTAGTATAGTAGTAGTAGTACTGTAGTAGTACCGTATTTTCCGGACTATAAGTCGCACTGGAGTATAAGTCGCACCAGTCAAAAAATGTATCATGAAGAGGAAAAAAACATATATATAAATATATGTTGCACCTGAGTCGCAGGACCAGCCAAACCATGAAAAAAAGTGTGACTTATAGTCCGGAAAATATGGTAGTATAGTATACAGTAGTATAGTATATATACACTTTTGATCCCGTGAGGGAAATTTGGTCTCTGCATTTAACCCAAGCCGTGAATTAGTGAAACACACACAGCACACAGCACACAGTGAACACACAGTGAGGTGAAGCACACACTAATCCCGCCGCAGTGAGCTGCCTGCTACAACAGCGGCGCTCGGGGAGCAGTGGGGGGTTAGGTGCCTTGCTCAAGGGCACTTCAGCTGTGGCCCACTGGTCGGGGCTGGCAACCCTCCGGTTACAAGTCCAGAGTGCTAACACGGCTGCCCCACGGCAGCATTAGCTTGCACGGCAGCTGTGATAGCAGCTCGAAATAGGCCGAGAGGTCTGAAAGGCTTTGTTTCCTGTTTTGGGAGTGTAGAGTGGCAGCACTATAAAGGAAGCAAAATGGAAGGGATGAGAAAGGAAAGATAGGTAGTTCAAAAGCACCTGGAGACTTGGCATGTAACCCAAGTTGCCTCGTGGATCCGTCATTTGTCAGACAGAACTAATTACCAATTCGCTTGTGAAGTGAGTCTTTTTACTTTCCGGCATCCCTCCAGGAAACGCGGATCCCATCGAGCATTCAGAGGCGGATCAAAGCGTCACCCCCCTCAGGAGTCCGGTTTCGTTATGGCGTCAATCAGCACCTGGTCTTTAATTGATTAAGTCAGCCTCGCCCGTGCAGGTGGCAGCTGCCTAGCGCACACAGGGCCCTCTCACTGAAGCGTTTCGTCAACAGAGCCGTGGCGAAGGTGTGTCTGGCATTATTGTCCATATTCAGCAGGAGCAACTGCCATGACCGCATTACCATCTTTCAGAACTCGCTTGGCAAGCACTGAAGCCTCCTGGTTATTAAATAACTGTCTTCCGACAAAGGCCACGCAAGGACGACCCATCCCTGAAAAAGTAATGAATACCTGTTTAGAGTTCATTATTTAGAGTGACACTGCGGAAGAAAACTGATAGACACAGAGCCACTTCTGGAACAACAGGACGTTTCCCTGAGGTGAAAGGCAGGAAAGAAGTAGTGAAAGTAAAAATATTACCGCAGCTCATATCAGGTTCAGTTGTTTTTGAAGCTGAATATCTGAAGCTCTACTTGCAGTATTTTTTGTGCCGTGTCAGGTTACCTCAAAGTACCCTGTGGTAAGATGATAAGATGATGGCACGATAACCTGATAAGAAAAATGCTCTTTGTGACAACCACTGTATCCTCTTCATGAAACTGACCCATGTCAATTCAAATAAATGCCCTGGGCCTCCAATGGTCTGTAAAATAAGTCCTGCCAAAGTATCTGCTTTTTAAATGCTGACACAGAACTGCTGCAGTGTTCTTTCCACTGATGTGCTTTTACCTTAGTGATGAATTAACATTTAGCATTAAGTCGATTAACTTTGCCTGACTAATATAGAGTAATGATCCAGGCATTTAGTTGGCTAATACTGTAAACATACGCCTTACTTGGCATTCATTCTTACCCATTTACATGGTTTATCATAGACTGCAAGTAAAGTGTTATGGACAAGCTGCCGCTGGGACAAGTGATTTTTGCATGGTAGTGATGAGATACAGACAAGAAACTGGAGAAAGAGAATCGGAATATTGCACCTGAGGCAGAAATGTAGCCTGTCTCTCAGCAACGCCCGATGGTCAGATTCAGTCTCTACTTCAGGCCATGCATGCAAAGGGAAAAAAGTAATTCACTTAGCTTGCAATCTGCTGTCCTCTCTCTCCATTTTAAGTGCCCTGAGAGCATACGCTCCAGGAGAAGAACTGGCTGTGCCACTAGCAACAGAATAATGTGCTCTCACTTTTACTCTCAATGAGGGGATGTTCTTTCAGAATAGGATGAGGTCCCCGCTTGATGCCAGCAGATTATTTCATAAAGTACCCAACATATCTGCAGCTATTTATTAGGAACAAAATAGTCAATTCTTAGCCAAGACAGACAACAACTCTGCTCCATTCTCTGTTGCTTTAAAACAAGGTTTCTTAATGCTATTGATTTGATTTGTTCTAATTAATTTTTTTTTCATCATCATGCATGATGGTGCTGTTTCCCCCCTCTCTTTGTTGGTTCGTCCGGCTCTCATCCTCAGCTCGGGCCAGGACGTCCAGCGGGCGAGTGTGATCGTGAACCTGCCAACGCTGGTGCGGCAGAACCCAGCAGAAACCTTCCGGAGGGTGGTGCCAAAAGTCAGGGTGAGCCAAAAAAACGCCCTCCTACCGTGTCGGCCCTATTCTTCTCTCTCTCTCTCTCATGCCTCTTATGGAAATGACCGAATCGACTCTACGTGGAAAACCATTGAGGTCATTCTCTACCCATTTCCTATAACCCCAACAGGAAGTGCTCCATGTTGCTGGGGTGGAGATGCAGCTAGCTGCGGCGAGTTCCTTCCTGACTATCCTCCAGGATGACATCGTCCTCATTCAGACTCACACCCACTCAATCTTGCAGATAGTCCTCCTCAACTTGGACCATCGGGAGACAGGTGAGCTCAGGTCAATCTCTCTCATGCATCAGTCCTGGTTTTCTAAAAGCCTTGTGTCCTTTGTAGGTTGGCAACCTTGTAAGACCCTAGAGGCTCCAGGTTGGCTCTGGTAACTGTCCAGCACCTTTCTCCACACTGGTCTCGAGTAATTTATTTTCTTTTCAGGGAGCTCCTGAGTTAAGACACTGTCTCCACTTGTTCTGTCTCTCCTTTTGTAACAGACATGGCACGTGTTCAGCCATTGGAACTCAGAACCTTCTACTGTTGCTGTTCCAGCTCAGTGCCACACGAAGTGGTTGTCTGGCACTGTGTTGTATTGTCCAGGCATTATTAGCATAGTGCATTACAAGGGCACATGACATTATTCTGCCTTCTCATTTCCATCTGCAGTGGTCAGCAATGCTTGGTTGGAGACTTTGCTCGCATCTATCGACGCTTTACCAAAGGAGACCATTAGGCAAGAGGTGATGGCATCTCTGCTTTTTTGAATTGTGCCAGAACAAGGCAACAACGTTTTTGAAAATATTAACAAAAAATTATTTTAAAGACAAAATATATTACAGAAATTCCTTTTTTAAAAATCAGAATCTCAGAGTAAAAATGAAATTAAACATTCTGTATTACAGAATTTTTCGTTTCTTTGAAAATGGATAACGTTTCACTGCTGGCTGAATGCACAACTTCATTTCACTGTCTGCCGTTTGATTGGACAGATCCTGAGTCCATTGGTGTCGAAAGCTCAGCTGTCACAATCTGTTCAGGCCCGCCTTGCCAGCTGTCGGATTCTGGGGAAGGTAGCGGGAAAGTTTGACTCCTCCGTGTGAGTTCTCTGGAGCAATCCCTCAACATCACACATCTGAACCAACAATAAATTAGATAGATTGCACTGAAATTAAGCCGTTCAGATGAAAGAATTTATTAAGCTTTTTTACAAAGCCTGCCTGAAGGCATGCAATACATATGCCACAGCTTATTAACACATAGAAATAAACATTACAGAAGGTACGTCCGCCCATATGAGCGCACACATACTGTGTAGTCATCTAAAGCACAACTCCCAAGTGTAATGCAATGTGCTTCCTCTTGTGTTTGAGTTTGTAAGATAATGTTGTGTGTTTGCAGAGTGAAGAAGGACCTGCTGCCCCTGGTCCGGTCGCTGTGCCAGGATGTGGAGTATGAGGTGCGCTCCTGCATGTGCCGGCAGCTGGAGGACATCGCCAGGGGAATTGGGTAAACTTTAAAAAAAGATCAGGAAAAGATGCAAAAGAAAAGACCCAAAATACACAAAATACTTCTGTGAGTGAACTGCCAAACAAAGTTAGGCAGACCAAGAAGACAGGTATAGTTGCTGTTTTGAAGGTGTTGTTTATTAAATAGGATCAGTGCACTGTGGCCAGCAAGTCTTAATTATATTTCATCCCCAGGGAAGTGCTACCTGTTAGTCTTTTAACCAGAATGCTATAGAGAGATTTGTGTACCTCTCAGCAGATGCTCTTTAGTGAGTTATGCCCCAGGTGTGAGTGACTAGCACAGCAGTCTACATCAACCCGCAAACATGCACACACCTCATGAATCACCACTAGCATAGGACAGAGACATTACCACATATGTACTCTCTCTCTCTCTCTCTCTCTCTCTCTCTCTCTCTCTCACACACACACACACACACACACACACACCAACACACACACAGACACTCCTATAAACACACAGACTCTCTCTCTCTCTCTCTCTCTCTCTCTCTCTCTCTCTCTCTGTCTATACCCCACTCCCACCCACACACAGTGTGCTTTCTGATTACTCTATTCTCCCACCTTCACCTGACAGAAATGCCAATAGGAGTGATGGCACCACACTGTGCGCGGCGCATGCTAATACATTCTCCTCAGGTAATGGTGAGGGGAGGAGATGGGAGGCTTGGCAGACTCCATCAGACAGGCTTCTGAAACTCCAGTCAAAACGGCCTCTGCCTCGCTCGCTCACCAACGGGGGGAAAAAAAAACAGAGAAGCCCTTCAGCTTGATGGTCTGCGATTCCCCCTGAGGCCAATGTGTCCGAGCTAAGAGAAAGAGATATTTGTCAGACTGCACAATTCCCCAGCGGGGGAGATCCAGGCCTGACAAACAAAGTCGTGAAAAGGCCACAGTTACATCTTTCATGGTCAGGTCCAATGGACGGTCACCTCAGCAATAGTTAAGCCTTGTGGCGTCCTAAATGGAAAAAATCTCTGCTTACACTGTTATACTGAAAAAATATTTGCTTACGCTGTTATACTAGGGTTGTGCCGATGGTTGACAGGCATTACGATGGAAAGCAACCATCGTGATGCCACTCCCCCACATGCCAGTCACTAATTCCTGCTGTAACAGGCTAAAACATAAAAAAACCTTTCCCTGAAAATGAAATTTAGCCTACTTTAAATGCTGTCAACCAAACAGTTATCACGTATTAGTCTACCATCTTGTAAAATAAAAGACTTATTAGTCTACCCTCTTATTTAAATAATTCCTGACTGTGACGTGAATGTGTAGCCTAATTATCTTTTTGTAGCCTACATGTCTCGCAGGCCTATAGCCTACATTGGACGTAATAGGTAGCCTAATGTTTTAGCAGAAAATATAGATTTATTATTGTTAGGCTATGACTAGGACATTCTAGCGCTCAAATATTTTTGCAAGGCTACAGCGAGCGCCAAATGCGTCCTTCTCCTCTGTGTTAAAATAAACCATTTCTTTCGTTAATTATAGGATCAGAAGGTAGCCTATTCGTCTTTCACTGTATGGCTTGTATTTCATGCATTTAGCAAAAGTCCCAGGCAGCAGCTGAGTGGTAATCGGAATTCGTTATTTGTAAAAGTGTTTTTACTTTGCCCTCCTATATATAGCCTGGACTGCGCGATCGCAGCCCTTTACTTTCACTTCCCGCCGCCCTCATAATCAGCATAGACGGTAGCCTGATAATGTGGAATGCTGCATAGTACTAAGATTTTAAATGAGTGACGACGATAGTAGTCTTAAGTAGCTCAGGTTGCACACGCAAGTGTGCAGTTGCACATGCAAGTGTTCAGATTGATTGTCTATCCGTCTTTCACAACAATTTTCTTGGAGCAGATCTTCCACACAACTTCGGTAGCCTGGTCAGTATGTCTCTCTTAGCTGTCCACTTTCATCAGGCCGTATAGCCTATATAATATATTTTTTATTTTTTTATGTAGAACATTATAAATGTATTTCTGTACAGACATAGGCTATAGGCTAATTAATTAGTGTTTACTACACTAATTAACCCCATATCATCGTCCATCACAATGTTTTATTGTACACATCGTCAAATGCCAATTTAGGCGACATCGCCCAACCCTATGTTGTACTCTGAGAAACAGGAGGCCCATGCCGTGCCATTGTCCTTGCTGAATTATTCAAGGCTTCAATCTTGAATCACTTCACATTTCACTTCTCGTGCTTGGGATGTGTGTGTGTGTGTGTGACAAATAATAACAGCCTCCATGCCTGGGCTCTGGTCGGCAAAGTTGCCACTGCGACTGGCATATTTAACTTGTCCACTACAGATGGAACAAACCTCCCGCTGAGTGAACCATAGTGATCTCAGGAGAGCCGACTGACTTGACTAATGTGCTTCAAGACCACGCAGTTATTTAACAAAAGCCTATGTGTGCAAGAGAGACATACTGTAATGTGTAGGTATGCTTCATTGAGTGTTTGTGCTCTCTGTGCAGATTGATAAGGAACGAAAGATCTTCCATCAACGGCGTATGGATATGATGAATTGGAGGGTATTATGAGTTGTTTGAGAGAGTCAGCAAAGCCATGTCAATGACAGCATATTTGTCCATATGGGTGGGAAAAACATGCCCAGAGTGTGACAGTTGTGCGTCAAGTCTTTCCTCGACATGAGCACAGATCCGAAAGCGAGATCAGAGAGACGTGTGAAAAAGAAAATGTTTCTCAGTAAAATAAACCATGGTGTGATGATGTGAGTGCAGTTGAGAAATCATCCACAGTTACACAGAAGTATGGATGGCTTGTCCCGTTCTTTATTTACATATATATGGGATGCATCAGTTGGTCCTTCTGAATGTCTTTTCATGAGAAACATTTTTGCAGGTCTTCTGACCTTGGCGCAAGCTATCATCTCTACTGGCATTATTACGAATCCCAAATGAGGAAAGAAATGTAGATGGGCTTTTCGTAGTCTCAAACGCAAATAAATAAGCATATAAAACAAAACACGAAACATACAAAATAAAACACAAGTACAAAATAAAACACAAGTAACAAGTAAGGAAGATGCAAAAGGAATCAAAGTAAATGGGAGTAGGGTGGACGTCTAAAAAAGCATTATACAGTCCATGGTAAAGCACTCAAGAATCTCCATGGAAAATTGAATCTGGTCATGGTTTGATATCAATATGTGAACACTGCATTGAGAATTTGCAGGACCCTCAAGTGTTTGTTTAGGGTAATTAGTCTGTGGGAAGTCTAATTAAACAATCACTTTGGCTCTCAGAGAATGGAGCCAAACATAGGCATTACCGCATGGAGAAGTGTGTGGGCATGGCTCAGGCTGTGATTCCTAACCTCCATCTTCTCCCACAGGCTGGATCACACGAAAGCCGTGGTTCTACCTGAACTGGTGGAGCTTGCTCGGGACGAGGGCAGCACGGTTCGTCTGGCCGCCTTCGACACCATTATCAACCTCCTGGAGATGTTTGACAGTGGTGAGTGGCCTTTTTTTGTCTTAGCATAAAACAGAATGGCAGGGGATGCACTTCAGTTGTAACCCGCATGAATAACACAAGAGGTCAGAGAATGAGCGAGAACTGTTGACTGTCCGTATCTCTATCTCCATTTCCCCCTCCATGTTAATCACCATTCTGCCTGTGAACATTACTATTTATAAGCCGTCTCACAGAGCACTGCAGCAGCAGCAGCCAGCAGGTTTAATGTTCAGTTCACCTCTGAAAAGCCTTTGATCCTTATACTCTGCTAGCAGCTAGCATTGTCTGGCTTTAGCTTTCTTGTTTCGGGGCTGGTCCGACCTCAGCTCAGTAGGGGGGGTCTAAAGTGTCCTGTGAATGTTTAGTGACTGTGTTGTGAGTGTCTGAAAGCCTGGTGATTTTCTCTGTGTTGTCTGGTCGCTCGTCTCTCACAGCCCTCTCCCCCTCGCCTGTAGATGACCGGACACGCGTCATCTTCCCGCTGGTCAAGACCTTTTGCGAGAAGTGCTTCAAGGCCGACGAAGCCGTCCTGGCCTCACTCTCCTTCCAGTATGGGAAGCTGTGCCATGGGCTCTCAGGTGAGAGGCAAGGGCAGTTCTGCTCCCTTCTGCTATAGACCCTTTCTGTTCCTAGAGAGTTTCCGTTTGAAACGTTCAAAACCAACGCAGATACTTGAAATGAAAGGAAATGAAAATGAATCAGACTTAAGCCTAATGTTCTACAAATGTCGACTCTAAAACTTTTCATTGTCCTCAAGTTACCATTAGCTCAGTGTTGCCTGGAATGCACCTGTTTGTTTTTGCAGTTGAAAGGGTCTATATATAATGGCCAAAGTCATCTCCCAGACTGAATGCTTTGGTAATGTGTATGATAGAGTAAAACATTTTCAATATTGCTCCATTGCTACCTATTTAAACATGGGTTCAAGCTCATAGACAGTTTATAGATAGTTCCCAAACGACTTGAGTGTGGCTCCATTAGTAAATTGTAATCCTCATGTACTTTCTACTGTGAAATATCTGTCAATGAGTAACTCTGTTTCAACATTTCTCTGTCCTCAGCTTGTTTCACTGAGGAGCAGCACCTATGGTTCCTGGAGTTCTATAAGAAGCTCTGCTTCCTCGGGCTGCAGCATGAGAACGGCCACTGTGAGAGCCAGGCGTACCAGCTAGAGCTGGAGAATAAGTACGCCATGGTGCGTCGAAACTGCGCCTACAACTTTCCAGTGAGTGAAACTAAGACGTCTGTCAATCAATAATCAAGTTGTCAACCACTCTATCGATCTATCTATCTATCTATCTATCTATCTATCTATCTATCTATCTACTTCTATCACTACTATGAGGACATATACTCAGATATGATACATTCCTATATTTTCTTCAGGTGAATTGACCTTAAGTGAAGTATTATGGGGACTATACACTGTACCAGGAATATAAGTATAAGACTGAATCATACTGAGACATTTATTTTCACCTTATGTTCACATGATTGTGAGTCACGCCGGAATTTGTTTTCATTGCAAATATCACACTTGAAATGTGAGAAGTTTGCTTGAATCATACCAGCAATTCTGCTCATGCTTCTATAAATGACCATCAGCTGTCAGAAAACAAGACTGAATGGATGCAAACTGTGATGGAGCGTTGCAGGTTCTGTGACAAAGAGGAAGCACAGAGAAGGAGAGTCTGTCCAACTCAATCTTGATTGTCTGTGGTGAAGTGCTGCTGAACAAACATTCACAGGACAGTGTGAGCATCAGTAGTGCAAGAGTCAGCCAGCAGAGAGCTGTACTGTATGTTGGAGCAACACATGGGGAGTGCTTGCAAATACTTAATTAATTTAATTTCATTACGTTCTATTTGGTTCCCAATCTACTTCCTCTGCATTAAGATAACATATGGAATGTTAAAACGGAAGCCTTGCGAGGCCAACTATGATGCTGTGATGCTGCGGGGCCAACTATGATGCTCTTGAAAGGGTCTATAGATCACCAAAACATTCAGAGCAGATCCACGACTCAAGGGCCTGACCCATCTGCCTAGGGTCAGTTACAGAACAGTTAGAGTAGGTCTGTGCATAAGTCAGATGTAGAGAATAGAACATGGTGTTTAAGGCCACCTGATGGGCACACTTTGCACTTCTGCTCTTTTGTATTTATTCATCTTATTGTTATTTATTAGTGGATTTTTTAATAAGTGAATGAATAATGAGTTTTTTTAATAATAATGAATGTTTCTTTTATTGACTGAGTGATCCGCACAAGCATTCCAATGCGCCTGTACACTGTACTTGAGCAAATGGCAAAAAATAAACACTTGACTTGCAAATACTTGCTAATGATAGCTAGCGTGAACGTTTACAAACGCCATGCTTCAGTGCAGCCACCCAACACACTACACCTCTGAACTCCTGGACTGACAATTGCTTTCCTGAATGAATGGTTGATTTGAAGTAAGTTTAGAGGAAGTTCTGCTCCTGCTTTAAGAAGCAGAGCATTAACTGTGTTTGCCTGTGAAGGAGTTAGCTAGTTTTATCTGGCAACATGAACAAGAGAGTAAGACCTGCATCTACTGTATCTCCTCTCTAGAGCTCCTGTATCTTTGTGTCTGTGTGTGTGTGTGTATGTGTGTAAGGGAGGTAGAGAAACAGAAGGTGTATGTGTGTGTGTGTGTGTGTGTGTGTGTGTGTGTGTGTGTGTGTGTGTGTGTGTGTGTTTGTCATTGTTATAAATAGAGCAGGGCTCTCAGCACATGCTAATGGATGGAGGGAACACTTTGAGACGAAGGCGGCATACAGCTCCTGCTAATGAGTCTCTCTCGCCCATGCCAGTACAATGAATTTACCACTTTAAAGAGTGACTGTGCATCTGAGGAATGACAGACCTGTTGACCACCAATTCCACCAGCTTTAGGTTCAACACATCTTACGATGGAACAGTGTATTTAAATCTTAGTTTTATTATTGTTAATTATTACCATTCAAGTCTGCATGCATAGCTTATTTTGGTGTCAATTCAGAAGAGCAAGAATTACAGTCCAGTGATTTGATTGATATGTTAAAATACCTCAGCAATAGGGATAGTCAGTACCATAAAGCATGAAATAAGTTAGCGGAAACCGATCCACTCAAAAGATTATGGAATGCAACTTGAAGAAATATAGGGCCCTATACGATGTTGACCATGTTAGGTGCTACTTCTGTTGCAGGGGTAAGCAATGACTTTTAATGTAGAGACCAATTAATAGCCTATCTTGTGATTGCCCCACAGTAACATCCAGTCACTATGGCAACCACAAGCCAAGCCATGGTTCATTCAGAGTTCTAGGACCAGTTACTGACCAAACATAGGAGTCTATAAAATGTTGCAGGAAGTCAAATAAGTGCTGAAGGAAAAAGGTTTGTCAGCAAGGGGAGACATGCCTTTTTATTTGACATTTTTCAGCACTTAATGTCAAGGAGGCTTCCTGCACTCAGCCACTCTCCTTCTTCATACAAGCCAAGTACAGAAAAGCACAGTTCAAAGCGTAATTAACTCTTAAAAACTTGAGAAAGTTTCAGTATCTGATTTCCAAACACATTTACCTCACTGCATTACTCATTTTATCATTCTACGTCTGCGTCTCCAACACCTCTCCTTTGTGCTCTCTCTCTCTTTCTCTTCCCAGGCCATGATGCTGTTTGCAGACCCAAACCACTTTCTGTCTGAGCTGTACCGGACCTTCTCCAGCCTGTGTCACGATCCCGAGATCTCAGTGCGGCGGACTGCGGCAGAGGGGTTCCATGAGGTCAGGCCATCTTAGCTTTCTGTGGCAGCGTCCAGTTCGTGCCAGTTTTTGCCTTTATGTTGATAGGATAGTGGAGAGACAGGAAGTGAGTGGGAGACAGAGAGATGGGGTGGGACCGGAAATTGCTCCCCCATATTTCCAACCTGGGGCCACAGTACAGAAACCTCCTAAATTGTAGTTCTCATCTTAATTGTTTGGTAACCATGATAACTAGGGTCCTAGCTCAATGTTCCTAGGTCTAGTTAGAAAAGTAGAGGAGAAATATATTACCGAAGTATCCAATCCTCCCAAAGTCTTGAAGCGATTCTCATCATTTTTGTTCTTACTGAAAGTTTGGATCTTAAAATTGGGTCAGCTTGAAATATACCTGAGTTTCCCTTTTGCCTGCTCACTGTGTTCAGCTCTGTTGAAACAGGATATGAAGGAGTCCTGCCTAGCTTTGAGCAAGACAGTTTTGTATGAGACTGAAAGAACTGTGTTTCTCTTTCTGACTCCTGCCAGGTGGTTAAACTGCTGGGTCCTAATGTCCACTACGTTCACAAGGAGCTGGTGACGTTACTGCAGGATGATTCGTTAGAGGTAAGCCCTTTGTCTTGGGTGAAAGTGGGTTGATGATTATGCCGCTGACTCAAGTTTGTCAGTGAGTTAGTGAGACGGACCAAAGAGAAGCTGCGTGAAAAACACTTGTGTTGAAAGGGACTGATATGTTTCTTATATGTGGCCTCTATTCATTCATGTCTGGTATTAAGTATAAGCATAAGTATATATACTCTTTTGACCCCGTGAGGGAAATTTGGTCTCTGCATTTATCCAAATCCGTGAAATAGTGAAACACACAGTGAAGTGAAGCACACACTAATCCCGACGCAGTGAGCTGTCTGCGACATCAGCAGCGGTGCTCGGGGAGCAGTGAGGGGTTAGGTGCCTTGCTCAAGGGCACTTCAGCCGTGCCTGCTGGTCGGGGTTCGACTTGGAACCCTCCGGCCACGGCTGCCCCTAAAGGATGCAGGTGAAACATGCAGTGTGTTTTGTGTACTTCCAAGTGTGTAAATGTGTGTACTACTAGCATACATGCTAGTGTGTCTATGTGTGCTTGTTTCTGTGTGTGTTTCTCTGTGTGATTGTACTGTATATGTGATTGTTTGTGTGGCACTATGGGTGTTTATTCCTTGAGTTTTGTGTTGAGATTGTGTTGCCTCTGAGTATGAGTGTATTATTTTGTGTGTGTGTGTGTGTGTGTCTGTGTGTGTGTCTGTCTGCTGGCCCCGGCAGCTATTTAGTGTCCGTGGTGACACTGATGACACATGAGGAGGGTGAGGGATGTGTTGGCTCGGGCTCTTGCCTGAGATGACTCCCATCTCCCTGCACTCCTAGCCCTTTTCCAAAGGCCTCACTGAGGGGCTAAAGAGATTGCTATTTGTTAGATCAGGGGTGTCAAACTCATTTTGGTTCAGGGGCCACATACAGCCCATCTGATCTCAAGTGGGCCGGTCCAGTAAAATAATTACAGTGCATGAAAATTGTAACGTAGGTCTTGAAAAGGACACTTGAGGAATGTATTTTTCACTTTTGTAAACTTTATACTTTTTGAGATATTAACAAAAAACAAGCTTATTTTTCCCCATAGACTTTACATTAGCACTATGACATCACAATGGACTAATTAACTTGATTTGCACCTGTATCAACTTCCAGCTGCTCAACTAGGACCCATCAAAGGGCCAGTTAAACTGATTGCACCTGTATCAACTGCTTTCTGCCTAACTAGGCCAACTCTCTGTGTCTCTCCATTCTCTTCAAACCATTGTCTTCAAACCATTCACTCATCCACCCATTAAACTATCCATCAACATCCATTAAACAATCTGCCTATCAACATCCATTCAACTTTCTGTCTATCAACATCCATTACACTATCTACATTCAACTTTTAAACTATATACTCTGTCTCAGGCTTTAAGCATACAATCTGGCTCTCTTAAGACTACTATTTCCTCTGCCCACAACTGTTTCAAAATAAATGTCCTCACTACAATAATTCACTATTAAATAATTTAACTATTTAAACTACTCAACTATTTAAATGTTCAGCCATTTCAACTGTCAGTTGTTATCAACTATGACTCCTGCCAACTGTTTCCAAATAAAAGTTTGTTTGGCATTTTATGTTAATATACAGTATGTTTATATTTTCATGCACTGGTAATTTCCTCGAAATTACATTTTCTAGTTGCAAAATAACCTTTGTCAACTCCAAATCTTTAGATTTGTTTTTTCAGTAGGCTATGCTTTATCCTTCAGCCTACATTTGTAGCCTACATAATCACTGCTCACAAGGGATCTATATTAGATTATTACACATATTTTTTACAGAGTCATTCAAGTGTATGCCTACGTTTGATAACCTTGGTTGTAGCTTTGTTTGTTTGGCTAGGTTTGCCCAGGTTGTTTTTGTTGCCGTTTTTGGAGCCTGGGCTGTCCACAGAGATTGCGTTTTTTTCAGGACACAGACAGCTATAGTGGTTGGTTAGGTTGGTGATGTTTGCAGTGAGTGACATTAAATGTTTTAGCCTAAAAAACCGTGGCATCACTTAGAGCACCTTTAATTTGGAGTACCCTGGCAAGAGATATTGATAAAACGTGTCTAAGGCCACCGACGCAAATTCTGCTTGTATCGGAATCACATTGCAAGTCAATTATCTCAAGTTGGATGTTAGTGGGCATATCAGAAGCCTTGACTGTAAATGGCGAGCGAAAAAAGGCAAATTCGTTCTCAAGTTCACTGAAAACCTGAAATCTTCGCTCGAACTCCTGCAGCAATTCTGTTATCCTGTCTTTGTATTGATCCAAATCAGCTTTATGTCCGGTCGCACGCATAGCTGTGAGACATGGGAAATGAGAGGTGTCACCGATAGCTGAAAATTCACAACTCCTCACTGGAATGGGTTAGAGATTTACTGTTTTTTTTGACATCCTCATAAATCTATTCTCTACAAAATTGGGGCCGGATTAAACCATCTAACGGGCCACATCCGGCCCGCGGGCCGTATGTTTGACACCCCTGCCCTGTGTTAGATAGAGGCCAACCTTGTCTATTAAGTGTGTGTGTGTGTGTGTGTGTGCGTGCGTGTGTGTGTGTGTGTGTGTGACAGATCCACCTCTGTGCTTTTCCACAAAGAATGCAAACCATCGATTAAGCCTTTCAGATTGACCTCCGAGGTCTCTGTGTTTAGAGAAAACAACTATCATCATCATCATCATCAGAGAGGAATATTAGGTTGTGTGTGTGTGTCTAAAACAGACAATTTCAGAGTCTGTCATTAAACTAGTCGTTGACCAAAGTGGCATGTAGACACTGGAGGAGATGCCCTATTCAGACAAATGTGTTCAGTGTGTAGGGTAGAAAATGTCCAGTAATATTTTTGTGTAATGTATGAACCTTTCTCCCTGGTGTAGGATTACAGTACACCTTAAGATACATTGTAATCTTCGCAAGGTTGTGGCATTGCAATCGGTTGTGTGTGTGTGTGTTTGTGTGCATTAATAAAATCATGCATGTAATCATAGGTCAGAGTGTCATCTCGTAAAGGAGGTGGCATTGCAATCAGTTGGGTGTATGTGTGTGTGTGTGTGTGTGTGTGTGTGTGTGTGTGTGTGTGTGTGT